>NC_080685.1:12725546-13028577 GCF_030445035.2 Dasypus novemcinctus | reverse complement strand
TTCCTTCTGACCTTGGTTACTAATTCTCTCTACTGGCTTGGCTGTGACATGCTTCTCTGGCTTCTCCTTTCCTGGACTGGGTGAAGAACGACATGTTTCTTAAAAAGTTAGTGAGCTGCAAAGCCCAGAGGGAGGGTTTACTTCTGGGTGCTTATGACCCAATAAAGGTTTCATGATATTTTTTCTGTGAAGAAACAGAACTCTGAGGCTTTACCTTTTTCTAACTTGGCATGTTCCAAGGCCCTGTGTCTAATTGCTTTGGCGCTTGTTACCCAGCAAAGCTTTCCTTCTAGATTAAGGGTCAGGAAGAGTTGGCATCACCTCCATGCTGGATACCTTTACCCAAGATCTACCATCTATCAGCTGACGTCTCTTCTCACCTGAAGGAAACCTTACGTCAAGCTGGGGGGCCAAGACAGGAGGGCAGAGTGAGGGGAATAGCAGTAAATGCTTTGGGAGCTCAGAGGTATGGTAGAAGGGCCTCTGTAGGTATGAGAAGGGCTGAGACAGGAGTTACCTGGTGGGTTCTGTGGTCACCTGTTTGCTTCTGGGGACACTGGAAACTGGGGAAACTGGAACCCACGTGTGATTAGTGAAGGCAGGACACAGGCTCACACATCCCATCCCTGCTCTGCAAAAACAACTCTCTGTGGCCAGTTTATCTTTTCTACTAAGGCAAACCTTTTTTTTTTCCCCCTTAAAAATTTTTGTGATTAAAATTATTTTTGCACATTTGTGCCATTGTTATTGAAAAATTTTCTTATCTCCCTCTGAGTACAGAATCTGCGACTCAAAACGTTCATATCAACTCATGACTTTCACTCATCTTTAATATATAATCAAAGTTATGAAATAAAGGACGTATTTTCAGAGGATGAAAAAAATGACAGGAAAAGTCAAGTCCTTTGTTTTTTGTAAATTGGGATGTTGTTAAAATGAGTGCTAAATATCACACTGAGTTGATAGCTATTAAAAGTTGTGCTCTCTTATTTTCCACAGCAGGTCTCTGGTTTATTATCAAAATAAAATGAATTGTGATTTGACGTCTTTTATCTTTCATTGGTGCTTATATTTATTTCGCATTCAAAGAAACTGTTTTCATGAGGAAATTTGGCCCCGTAAAAACAATAAAGAAAGATGGTACTTCGTATTTCCTGTCACCAAATTTTGAATCTGAAGTGGCAGTCCACTGACTTAATTCATGGGTAGCAGTGAAATGATGGCTTCTGTTACCCTACCAATGCTTTTTTTTAAAAAAACCTTTAATTAAAAAAAAGTTTTTAAAGCTGCGAGCTACAGGGCTCACTAGTGAGTGGGCTGTGAGAGGGGCCATTTTGATAAGGACTAGGGCCAACATGAAGCACGTGCCATTTCAGGATTTAGGGAAAATGGCACCTGTTTCTTTTCAGGTTCCTGTGGCATGCTTAGGGCACATCTGAAGAGCCCCTAGAGGCTGGTGGAAATGCCACTTTCCTGGAACATGGTATCACCTCTCGGGCTGAACCATCCTGGCGTGGTTGGTCCTTGGGCGGGTGGCCAGAACGGTTTTACAGTGACCTGCTTACTGCTGTTGATAACTTTGCTTCTGCAGGTTCATTTATATGTACAACCCAGTGTGTTTGTGCTAAGTATTTTATATGCATTTTCTCATGAAATCCTTACAAAATCTGTAAGAGGGAAAGTAGAAAGAGTGACCTGCCCAATGTTGGCAGATTGGAGTGGAGGAGGGAGCATGCTTAATATTGAGTGTGAATTCCTTAAACCAGCAGTGCCTCCCTGGAGATCTACCACGTCATACGCCCTCATTAAATGTTTGTGGAAGAGAATTGAGCTAATGCTGTGAAACGATATTTAGGTAATATAGAGTAGAACAATTGTGTGCCATGTTCATTAAGTTCTCTTCATCCAAGAGGCATGTCGAGTATCTACTTTCACCATATGGGCCTAGAAGATTCCACTGAGGCAGAGGAGAGGCCCGAGAAGAGAGCTGAGGCATCAAAATGGGAATCTTGTACCCATCACTGCAGGGACAGCAAACTCGTGGTCCTGGGAGGACACTGCTCTGCGGGTTGGAAGGGGAGACGAGGCATGGGGCTTCGAGACGCCACCTCCACTGGAGTGAATGGGTGGGAAGCACGGTAGACTGTATATTAAATGAGAAATTAAAACAGAAGATGGTATCTGGATCATAGAACAATGTATTATGCAGGATTGATGCTTCATGAAAGGCCACACGGTCTCTGAAAGTGCCCCCAAATCCCTGTTGTAGAGTTTCTGAGAAAGTTTGACTCATTTCTTTTTGGATCTGCTGAAATTTGGGGGTGAAACACATCAAAGTGCCCTTTTTTTAAGGCTTAAGATTTTGAAGAACTGTCTTTCAGGGGGCATGTAGCAGTGAGGAGTCGATGTGGTAGAGCACATTTTTATTTCTTCCTTTCAGGAAAGAAGAATATTGAAGGATGATTGGGGGCCTTGGAAGATTTGAAGGAGCACACACACGCGTGACTGATGCCTCAATGCCCTTTGACCCTCTCCTTTTATCCTTTAGGATCCCCCCCTCGTCCCCTTTGTGTCTGGACACAGCTGACAAGATTTGTCTGAAGGACAGTGCCCGTGGTTGAGAGTTGTTTTGGCTTGTAGGCTCAGTGAAATGTCAAGAGAAAATTTCTTCTTGAGTCACAGAACAAATGGAAATCTGCAGAGGACATGCTTCTGATTGATGGCTGTCAAAGAAGCTCAAAGTATTCTAGGATTCCTCTCCCGTCCTCTCTATGACAGTAAAGGGAAGCCAGCATCCCCTGAAGATGGGGTATCACTGAGTTGTAAGGTCCTACTATTGTTAAGATCAGCAACTTGAGGGAAACATGCAAAATCAGTCAAATTCAGGTCATTTTCATGCACACGAGACAGGTAAACCGGTGAATGAGAAGAGAGAACTGTGGTTTCATCGCTTCCTGCACCATACCTTTAGTTCATTCTGAAATATTTATTGACTACCTACTAAGTGTCAAGCACTGTGCTTGGTATTGGAAGTCAAATAGATCCAGAGTTATCCCCACGCACAAGGAGTTTATTAGATAGCTCAGGTGTGGGGGAGGATTGGGAATAAGAAGAAAACAAATGTTCTATGACAGAGAAGACACGAGGGGCAAATCCTTGATAAAAGGGGCATGTGTTAGGGGAGGATGTTTAAGAGGGAGATACCTGTGTCCTGTTAGTGTGATTATTCAAGGCTTCTTGGGGGAGACGGCTTTCATAATCACAGAATTTTCTGACTTAAAAAGGAACTTCAGGGATCACAGTGCAACCCCACGATTTTATGGTGAAGGGAAATGAGAGGCCCTCAAGTCCTTTGGCTACTGTGTAGTCAGCTCGGACACAGTAGCCACAATTCATTGAGTTCCTAGAGCAATTGGTTTAGTTCATACAGTGGTTAATTGCCTTTAATACAGGAAACTGAGTTGCAGGGAGGTGAAGTGAGTTGCTCAGAGGTAATTAATAAGTGACATTACTGGCAAAACTCGGGTCGCCCCCTTTTTTTTTTAAAATTAACTGGGAGTTTGACATTTTTATTTTCATTCTATAGTCTGGGGTCATGCAGAATAGACATTACATGGAAAGAAAGTGTTTAAACTCTCCAGATCTTTTTAAGCGGTTTTGTTGAGAGACATTCATGTACCATACAATCTATCCAAAGTGTACAATCAGTGGCTTCCAGTATGGTCACAGTGTTGCGTGATCATCACCACAAAAATTTTTAGAACAATTTCATTACTCTAAAAAGAAAAGCGCCACACCCCTTAGCAGTCATCTCTCAATCCCTCTCTCGTTCCCAACCCCAAAACCCGATGCCAAAGTCCCTTTCCTTCCCTCCCCTCCCCCCTTCCCCCGCCTTCCTTCCTTCCTTCTGCAAAAAAATTGTGAAAGACTGTGAATTGGACAATGAAAAGAATTGTGGGGGTCCTGTCCACCTCGCTTGCCCACTGTGTTAGCTCTGTCTGTCCTTTGTCTTTCAGCTATATTGCAACTCTACTTTGTAGAAAATGGACATTAATGATTCTCGATTGTATGATTCTTGATCATAGAAAATGCAAATCTGTCTGTTAGAATGCAATTGTGGATATTGATCAGTTGTACATTCATCCTGCAAATTCGTTCCAGCATTCTTCATGGGCTCTTATGGTTGCATGTTCTTTGGAGTCTCCTTTGAGTCCATTGTAACACGATGCTTGTTCCTTCATTATTTAATGAAGTAAATAAAATCTTTGATGAGTATTCATTTTATATGAGTATGTCATGTTTTACTTCTGTTCAAATTAATCTTTGACGTTACTAATGTTCCTCCCAGAGGTGAATTAGGGGAGGATGAGAAAACAGGACTCCAGATGAAAAGGGGAATGTGAGTGGGGCATTGTGTTGATTAGTCTCGGTTTGACTCATCCCAAGATGTGTTTTCCACTCTGCCTGCTCAGTGCCCAGGAGACCCCCACTTTTGCTGGGCCCTGGGAGCACTCTTTCCATCCCTTGCTGCTTCAGATGCAGAGGTGGTGCCAGCATGCTTCCTACTGCTGCTACTCACTGGATGTCCCACCAGCTCTTGTTGGACCCACCAGCCTGGCCACACCTTGGTAACTGCTCCCTTTGTCAAATCTTTTAAATCACACCCTTTGAGAGTGCCGGCCCTTTCCTTGGAGCAGGCTGGAAACCTCTAGGGCATGTTTGGGAAGGAGACTGTTTTAGAGCATGGATTATTGTAACCCCAGAAGGACTGGAAAGCCTTGGGACCAGACTCTGGGACTTGTACTTAATTTATAAGGTAAGGGGAGGTCTTGGAATTTTCTTTCCTTTTTTTCTTTCCCAAGGGAGGGAAATGGGTCAGAACTGTTCTTCAAGAAGATTAATGTGGCAGGAATTTGTAAGATTAATTGATATAGAGAGAGACCAGAGAGAGACTAGAGCTAAGAGGTCTTTTAGGAGTTTGGCTAGTAGTTGTGGGAATGAAAAGGAAGAGGTTTAAAAGATACTGTGAAGAAAGGGTTTATGGGATTGGGAACTGGCATGATCTAAGGAGAAGAAAAGGACAAAAATGAGTTTAGGGAACTCGAAAAAAGCTGGTGCCATTAATTTGGAAGTCAGGAGGAAGAGCAGGTTTTAGGGGAAGCCGGTGGGATTTGGTGTGGACATAGTGATTCTGTACAAAGCTGGAAATAAACGTGGATCTAGTAGTTTTGGAGCAAGGGTGAGCCTAATGAGGGAGATTTGGGCACCACGGGTGTGAGAGCAAAGCCATGAACATGCGTGAGATGATCTCAGGTGGGGGCACGACGAGTACTCAAGAGTTGCAGATGTTATAGCTAAGACTGAGAGGAAGGTGGCCCCAAAGCCCTTGGAAGTGACCACGACAATTTCATCAGAGCTCTTTAGGAGAGAGGTGGCAACAGAAGCCAGACTGCAAAAGATTAAGAAGTGAGAGGGTGGCAACACATTGTCTCCAGTGTGTTGGAGACAAACACATTACTTCTCACCACATGTGTTCGTGAAGGATAGGGAGAGGAAGTGGTAGCTTGAGGGGGAAGCAAGGTTGAAGAAAGCTACTCTTTTTTTTTTTCTTTTCCTCTTGGGAGAGACATAATGTCAGGTTCTGGAGTGGTAGGAGTGATGGATGGAGCCAAGACCTTGGTACAGGGCAAGTTAGAGCGCCTGCCATGCCCACCACCGTCACAGCCTTCCCTTCTTTGCAAATACTTAATTATTTACTGCTTTACCTCATTTGAGAACACGCACGTATTTTCATTTGACTTTGGTTTAGCTTTGCATAATTTCATTTTCTGCTGGGGACCTTTTGGTAAGCAATTAAAAGTAGAGCTCTAGAACGCTTCATTGCTTCTAAGCTGGGCGGGGTTTGTTTCAATGTTGTGTGGTGTTGGTGATTAAATAATCCAGCTAGGCTTGTAGCAAGCCCATCTCATTAGGATGAGTGGGAGAAGTTCATTTTGCTAATGTGATTTTTTTTCCCCATAGCTGCTGACTCAGAAAGACTGTAGGGCCTATATAGGTATTTAGAGGTTTTTTTTTTTTTTTTTTTTTTTAGCAAGTGGACAGCCAAAGAATATATTAGAACAATTTTCTGATAGGTAGTTTAGATCAGAAAAATGTTGACATATTTTAGGAAACAAAATGATCTGCCAGTAGGAATTGCCCTTGCCTCTACTGTGAAGAACAACTTAGGTGGCTTCAGAAATTTAAGTAATTTTTTTCAGAATATTAAGCAATTAGTATTTTCTGAGATATTAGTTCCACATTTTTAATTGGTTCTATACTCTATATACATTTAATTGGTAATTGGTTCTATACTCTATATACAATTTTGTTAACTTGTAAAGCATTTTTAAATAGAAATTTAGGCAGTAAATGTGTATAGCATTTAAGTATGCTAATTCCACAATTTATTTCATACTTAACACCAATGATTTAAAAAATGTCTGCACTTAACAAGTTAATCTGTTTAGTGTCCTGAATGAGTATTTATCACCCTTTCTTAAAAGGAATTTACAGGGGAGGGGATGAGTAGTTGAGTGCCTGCTTTCTAGACCGGAGGTCCTAGATTCAGTTTCCGGTGCCTCATACAAAAAACAGAAAAACAGGTAAGACCAACGGAAAAACCAGCTTAGGGGAGCTGATATGCCTCAGTGAGCACTAACTTCCCAAAAACAAGGTCCTGGGTTCAATCCCTGGCCCTTGATACCTCAAAAAAAAAAAAAGTAATTTACTTTTGAGATTATTATTATTATAGGATCTGCTCAAATTAGTAGAACCAATTTACCAGGTATCAAATGCTGATTAAGAAAACAGTGTGTAACCTGCCCCTGTCAAATTAGATATTCACAACGCATCTTACGTTACCTAAATGTATATGTGATATGGAGATATGTGTATGCCAAATGCCAGTCAAAGCTTTATACTCCTGTGACTTTTTAACAACTTTATTCAACCAGTGAAGTGCTAGATGATAATGTGGCGACACAGCATGTCTCCTTGCACAGTCCAAAAAAAAGCCTTTGGGCAGGCACAGGCTTTTGCAGTTTGCCAGGCAGTCGCCTTTCCACATGTCACAGTTACATTTTGGAATAAGCTCAGACTCAAACTCAGCAAGCCCCCACCTATCTGGCTCTCACTTCTTTCTTAGAGCATAAACTTACCCTTGTGCAAATGTCGTAAAAGAGAATTTGGAATTCACTATGGGGGGACGAGAGTGGACCGGATGACTGTGGGCCCTCTTGCTGGCGAGCCCTGAGAGTCTGTCATCTTATCACCTGGTTACAGTGTTTGGGGACCCTGGTGTGGGGATGGGAGATGAAGAGGGCAGTACTACTCAGGCACCATTTAGAAGGTGAGGAGCTAGCTCCCCAGTCCTGTTTTTATTATAGTGTGATGCGAAACTGCCGTAACTACTGCTAGTAGAACATTTTCTAGCACGGGCTCTGCCAAGGACATTTTCTACTAGACAAGGTTCTGAGAATTTCACATGATTGGCAGAACGAGAGACATGACATGTTATACTAAACAAAAATATTGTTCTGAAAAGGCTTGTAGCAAAGACCGGAATGCCAGTAGAGAAATGGTATCAGCCATTCTATAAATTACACTGGTTTCTGCAGTCACAGAGGAGGACATCCCCCTTGACAGATGGGGAAACCGACGCCCAGAGTTTTGTAGGAAGGGGCTATGTATTTAGGTATGCTAGATGACTTAGGATATAGAAATGGACCTTAAAATCTCAGTGTTAGCAATGATGATGGCATTGCTCTCTAATCTGAATAATGGAGCAAAGTAAAATCTGACCAGAACAGAATCCGGTAAATAAATCAAGGAGAAGGGACACGCAAGTGTTTGCATAAGAGATAAGATGAGTGATGACACTCTCTTCTGCTGGATGTTCATACCAGCAGGAGTCAAGCGTTCTGCATAATTTAGCAGCACAACTTCCAAGAGAGGAATGGAAGCTTTTAGGGTTAGATAAATTCTATTTTTATGGGCAGGGGAAAGTTATTGCTAAAGCGTTTTTCATACAATTCCTCTGTCCCATAACCTGAAATACTGAGTATAACAGGTTTTCGTTTGAGTACGGTGGGGAAAAGAAAACACACTGTAGGAGACTCAGGCTGTGTTTTGAGTACTGAATTAAGAGGTTCTCAGGCATTTGTTACCATTTAACAATGTGATTGCTTTGTGGTTGATCCAGTTGGTTACGAATGTGATAAAGATTGGTTTGACCATTTGTTAGGCGGATGTTTCCATTGCACAGTGATCGCATGGATGTACGGGGTGGGACCTTGACTACTTATGTATGCATTTTCCTTCGTTCAACAAAGACACTTTCACTACCTCCTGTGTGTCAGGTATTTGTGGCGTGCTGTAGCCTTATCCCTGGGGCTTCCTTCTTCAGGGCATGCACATTTAAAAATACTCTCCATGTAGGCATTAATAAGACTTCTAAGCAGGAGAGGGCTGAGGCGAGAATTCTGGTGGCCAAACGTGTAAGATTTCCTTCCAGTCTGGATGACATCATCCTGTCTACAATTTCAATTTTATCCAAGGGGAAATTCATGAAGACAATCAAATGCTGACTGAAAACTTTCATATATGTCTCTCTGTATAAATTATAGATAAATTTATATTATGATGAAGATCTTAGTATTTCTAAATACCTATTATAGGTGAGGTATTTTACCTGCATCTGTGGATATAATGAGATGTAAAGACATAGTCCTTGCACAAGAAACTCTTCCTAAAACTAATTTATTTGACTCATAGATTGGATTTTCCCTGATTGTTCAATCTTTCTCAAGTAACTTAAAAAAACTTTTAGAATTGATGTGTAAAATACAACATTCATACAGTAAAGTACACACATCTCAAGTTTATAGCTTGATGAAGTTTTGCAGCATGAATACTGTATCTTCTGCTCTGATCAACACACAGAAATTTTTAAGAGCCTGGAAGCCTCCTTCCTACCCCTGCCCAGTAATTCCCTGCCTCCTCAGAGGTGACCACAATTCTGACTTCTAGCACAATAGATACTTTTGCTTGTTTTTGTACTTTATTTAAATGGAATAATACAATAAATACTCTTTGGTGTCTAGCTTTTGCTTAATAATATGTCTGTGAGATGCATCTGCATTGAGATGTAGTGGAGGCTCATTGTCATCTATACCACAGTTTATTCATTGATGGCTATTGGACTGTTGCCAGTTTTCACTGTTGGGAATAGTGTTCTTCAGTGTTAATTGTTGCAGGTATGTGTGCATTTCTGTCGTGTATATACCCATGAGTGGAATTGCTGACTGAGATATATATATACACATATGTTAAAAGCTTTCCAGTTTCTAGAGTGGTTGTACCAATTAAAACTCCCACCAGCAATATGGAATAAATGTTTTTTAAAAAATTGTTAGTGGCTATGGTGGATGTGCAAAGGTATTTCATTGTGATTTTAATTTGCATTTCACTGATGACTCATGATGTTGAAACTCTTTTCATGTTTTTAATGGCCAATTAGATAATGTCTTTTGTGAAGTACCTAGTCACACTTTAGCCTCTCTCCAAAATATAAGGTTATCTCTTTCTTCTTAATTTGTTGAAAGTTTTTATATGTTCTGCATATTGTTAGTCAGATATATATGTTATAAATATCTTCAAGTCTGTTACTCTTTTTCATTCTCCAAATGGTGTTTTTTGTTGTTGAACAGCAGTTTTTCATTTTAATGAAGCCCAGTTTATCATTTTTTCCTTTTATGATTTGTACTCTCCTGTGTCCTGTTTAAGAAAGCTTTGTCTACCCAAAGGTCTTGAAGATATTCTCCCATGTTATCTTCTAGAAACTTTATTATTTTAACTTTGACATTTGAGTCTGTGCTCCGTCTAGATAATATAGTTTGAGGTCGAGATCAGTTGTTTTTTTCTGTACGGATGTTCAGTTGATCTACTATCAAGACCAACTTTTCCCCATTGCATTGCAGTGGAACCTTTATAGTAAATCGGGTGACCATAAATATGGGAGTCTAGTTCTGTTTCATTGTTTTATTTGTCTTTTCTTGCTCCATTGCTATAACTTTTTAAGTTGCTTTAGCTTTATACTGTCTCATTATATGTTGGTGTTAGTCTTCTAACTTTGTTCTAATTCTTCAAAATTGTTTTTCCCTCTTTTTGGCTCTTTCCATTCCAGTCTAAAATTTAGAATTATTAATCGCTTGTAAATTTTCCACAAAATAAACTGCTGGAGTTTTTACTGGGAGAGAATCGAATCTATAGATCAATTGGAGAAGAACTGATATCCTTAGAATATTAAGTCTTCCAATCTACGAACATGGTATATCTTTATATTTAGGTATTTAAAAATTTCTTTCAGTAATGCCCCTGAGTTTTCTATGAAGAAGTTTTGCTCATTTTTTGGGTAAGATTTATTCCTGAATACTTAATGTTTATTGATGTTAATGTGAATGTTATCATTTGAAGATTGTTTTCTGGAACATGCAAGTTTATTTGTTTTTATGTATTGACTTTGTATCTAGCAACCTTGTTAATTTCACTGATCAATTATAATAGTTTATAGGTTGTTTTGGGTTTTCTTTGCATGAAATCATGTCATCTGTGTACAGTGACCATTTTATTTTTTGTTTTCCAGTTTTCAGTTTCTTTTTCTTGCCTAATTTCACTGGCCAAGACCTAAATAAATGTTGACTAGAAGGGGTGATAACAGATATCTTTGGTCTTTTCCCTCAATTTCAGGGAAAACTTAGAGAATTTCATCAATAAGTGTGATGTTTGTGGTGGCTTACTAAGAGGTTTTGCTTTTGTTAGTCAAGCTGATCTCTGCTTGGTATTGGGACTCTTACCCTATATGTTATGCAGCGTAGGGATATTTGGGTTAAAATCTGCTATCTTCCTATTTATTCTGTTAGATCTTGTTTTATTTTTTTTCCTTTTTTGCCCTTTTAGATTGATCAGGTATTTATTGACAAACTTCTACTAGCTTGTTAGTTACCTTTCACCTACTTTTCCCATTGGTTACAGTTTATTTAACTATAGTACAATATCCAAACCAGAAAATCAGCATTGGTATGAAGCCTGTGTATAGCTTTATGTTATTTTATCACGTGTAGATTCATGTAATCACCACAGTCACGAAGACCCAGGACTAATCATCACCACAACAGTCTCTCGTTGATACTTCTGTATAGTCCCTGTAGTTACACATATCCTCCTTATCCCCACCGTCCCTAAGCCCTGGCAACCGCTGATCCATTCTCCATCATATGAGATGCTATGTAAATGGAATCAGACAGTATGTCACCTTTTGAGATTGGTATTTATGACTCAGCATAGTGCTCTTGAGGTCCCTCTGAGTTGTGTCAGTTTGTTCTCTTTTATTGTTGAGTAATATTCCATGCTATGGATGTACCAAAGTTTGTTTAACTATTTATCTATTATATAGGATGTTTTGATTGTGTCTACTTTTTTGGCTGTTGTAATTAAAGCTGCTATGAATAATCTTGTATGGGTATTTATGTTGAAATAACTTTATATTTCTTGGGGATAAATTCCCAGGAATGTGATTGGTGATTAAATGGTAAGTCTATATTTAGTTTAAAAAAAAATATCCTACCAGTCTATTTTTCAGGTTGGCTCTGCCATTTTATATCCCAGCCTGCAATGTAGGAGAGATCCAATTTCTATTGGTTGTCATTAGCTGTTGTTATGGTCACTATTTTTATTTTAGCTGTTCTAAGTGTTTAGTGATATCTCGTCATGCTCTTAATTGACATTTCCTTATGGCTAGTGTATTGAAGGTCTTTTCACATGCTTATTTGCCATTTGTATAATTTCTGGTGAAATGTCTCTTCCTGCCTTTTGATCATCTTTAATTGGATTTTTTTTTTCCCCTGTTGGGTTTTGGAAGTTCTTTATAAATTCTTGTCCTTTACTGGATATATGGTTTGCAAGTATTTCCTCCCAGTCTCTTGCTCATCTTTTCTTCCTCTTAACAGGGTCTTTTGCAGAGCAAAATTTTAAATTTTGGTGAAGTCCAATTTATCAGTATTTTTCATTTATGCACCATGCACTTTGTGTCATATTTAAGGCTCTTCACCATGTCCTAGGTCCCAAATATTTTCCCCTAAATTTTCTCCTAAAAGCATTGTAATTTTATGTTTTACATTTAAATTATCCATTTTGCATTACTTTTTAAAAAAAGATTTATTTTTTTATTTCTCTCTCTTTCCCACCTCCCCCCTAGTTGTCTGCTCTCTGTGTCCATTCGCTGTGTGTTCTTCTGTGCCTGCTTGTGTTCTTGTCAGCCCAGGAATCTGTGTCTCTTTTTGTTGGTCATCTTGCTGCATCAGCTCTGTGTGTGCGTGGTGCCACTCCTGGGCAGGCTGGGCTTTCTTTTGCACTGGGCAACTCTCCTTACAGGGCGCACTCCTTGCGCATGGGGCTCCCCTATGCAGGAGACACCCCTGCATGGCACAGCACTCCTTGCGCACAACAGCACTGCACATGGGCCAGCTCCACATGGGTCAAGGAGGTCCTGGGTTTGAACTGCGGAACTCCCATGTGGTAGGCGGACGCTCTATCCATTGAGCCAATTCTGCTTCCCTGCATTACTTTTTGTATAATGTGTGAGACTTATGTCAAGGTTCTCTTTTTGGGGGGGCGGCTATGGATACTTAAGTATTCTAACACCATTTGTCAAAAAGACTATCATCCATCATTGAGTTACTTTCACACCTTTAAAAAAATTAGTGGGCTCTATTTATTTGGGACTCTTTCTGGGTTCTGCATTCTTTCTCATTAATCTGTGTTTCTTCCTCTGCCAATACCACACGATCTTGATTACTGTAGTTACATGAGAAGACTTAAAATCAGGGAGAGGGTTTATTTCCTCTTTTCCGAAATTGATTTATCTATTCCAGTTCTTTTGCCTTGTGTTTTAATTTGATAAAGGCTGCCACTGCAATACACCAGAAATGGGTTGGCTTTTATACTGGGAATTTATTAGGTTAAAAGCTTAAGTCCCGAGGCTGTGAAAATGTTCAAATCAAGGCTTCATCAGAGATGCTGTCTCACTGAAGGTTGGCTGCTGGGGACCCTGGACTTCAACCATGTGGCAAGGCACAATGGTGGCTCTGAGGTCTCTGCCTTCTCCTCTGGGCTCACTTTCTCCCTGAGCTCAGTTGTAGGCAGTCTGGCACATGGCAGGGCATAATGACTGTATCTGCTTGTCTCTCCTGGCTCTGTCTGCTTCTGTGGCACTTTTCCTGTGTCTGAGGCTTTTATTTCCCAGTTTATCAGGGACTCCAGTAAGACGATTAAGACCCATCCTGGGCTATGCCCTACTGGAGCACTCTAATCAAAATGGCCCTTAACTCATCTAATCAAGGGGTCACAGTAGGTTCAATTTAAAAACACAGTTTTCTGGGGTCCACATAAAAGACTCAAAGCAGCATATCTTGTCATGTACATTTTAGAATAAACTTGTTTATATTTCCAAAAATCTCACTGGTATTTTGATCATTTCACCAAACCTGTATATCAGTATGGGGTGAATTGGCATCTTTAGAATATTGAGTTTTCCAGTTCTTGAATACCATACTTTAGGTGCTTTAAATTTGGCTTACTGTGGAATGTGTGAGGGTTCTTTCTTTCTAAATTCTCTTCTGTTAACATTTAGTGCTCAATTTATTCCATCATCTTTTCCTTAGCTGCATTTCTTTTTTACCTGCAGACATGTTAATTTCACCATTGGTTCTTGATGAGCACAATGAGCCCTCATTGTATTGTTCTATATAGAGTTTGCAGTGCAATTAATCATGTCATACAACTAAGTCACTAACAAACTCAAACTGCCATGCCTTAATTTATCCAAAACTTTGTATTTCTGGCTATACGATGTACTTTTTTTAGACGTCTTCACTTTCTCTTCTTGTCAGTTAATGGCACTGGTCACTTGACTTTCTTTCTGGGGCGGAGTTTACTCAGAGAAAAAAAGTTTAAAAAATTCTTTTTAATACATTATGAAAAGTATATACAGTGTGGTGATGTCAACAAAGCCACACTGGCGTGCAGAGATTGACATTGGGCTGGGATCTCACTTGTCAATAGGAAAAATTTATGTCTCAGCAAAAATATTGGTTTTATAGGTCCTGAACCTTTAGCATGGTTCAAGAGCCATGGAAATTGATCTTATTTACATAGGGCTGTTGAAACTTTTGTTATGATAGATAAGACAATGTTGGCTGCCACCTGCCATTGGCTACTGTGGCTGTCAGTATAAATAGATTCTTTGTTTCCGTCTGCAGTTCAACATTTTCCCTGGTAAGTTAGTTCCTGGGGATTCTCTATTCTTGCGGAGTTTCTAAAAACTTCCTGATCATTAATTGAGTCTTATATATCTTGTATTCTTATTGTGATTATATTTACCCTGACCTCTGCAGAAATGGGTTTGAATATGGAAATTTCCTTACTCTGTTATGATGGAAGCAGATATTTAGTATGTGAATATTTAAGTGAATTCTTGTTCACCACAATTCTTTATTTCACTTTGAGCTTTAAGCAGTTTCAATGGTACTATTTTCTGGCCTTTGATGTAGGAAGTAAATTTTCTGTTACTGTTAGAATACCCCTGCAATGTGGCCTTTAAATGGTATTTTCTTCCAAGCTGCTCCTAGGTGAGCAAGTTGGAAAAAAACCATACAACAGATACATTGTACTGGGTCAAAATCTCCTGGATCTGTTAAAAATTGGACATAATCATCGCAACTCCAGGAGAACTCCCTTTCTCAGAAAAGAGTAATTGAAGTAAAAAAAAAACCAAAAAACAAAAAACCCCAACAATTTAATGATGGTTAAGGAAAATGGCACATTAGAACATTTTGATCTCTGGAGCTGCTAATTTTTAAAAATAGAATTCAAGTCTCTTCCTCATAGGTTGCTCTGGAGGAGTGATGGTGAACGAATTCTGGGCCTGGAAAAATCCATATAAGAAATTGCAGCTTATCTCAGTTATGCACCATTTACAGATAATTTGGTTCTCTTTTGTGATGATAAGAGATCAGGGAAGAGAAAAGCTTAGCAATAAATAGAACTTGAAGGGAATGATTTTAAAAAAGGAGATTGTGTGTGTAGTGATACATACGTTTACCTTTTTAGGGATTTAATAATTTTTAAATTACTAACTTCTAATGTAAACAATACCTTTCAAAATAGACCCAGCAAGCTAGACATTTATAGCTTGTACGATGGGTACACAGAGGACTTTTGTACTAGCCATAATTATTAATGTCAGCATCCAGAGGACTAAAAGTAGTCCATGAAAATCAGGAATGTTTATGTAACATTTAACTTAAGAGAAGTATTTCCCAAGGAAAAGACTTGATGATACTTTTTGTCAGGCAATACTGTTGCCTCTCACAATTTTTTTTTAGCCTTTGTGAAGTACTAAAATATACATAGTGAAAATGTCCTTCAATATTTTGTCTGAGCGCATTCTTTCCCTCTAAACAATATCAGAAGAGAGTTTGGACTCTTTTGCGTATTTTATTTGCAAAGCTTTTAGCTTATTTTTGTTAGGTTCTTTCTCAACGCCTACTTTTGTTTTTATTTTTTTATGACTATGCTTTTCTTATTTTTCACTTTAATACTCGTTGGGGATCAATTCGTGTCCCCAGTAAAAGGCGTGCTCAAGTCACAACCCTTGGGTCTGTGGCTTTGAACGTGCCGTTTGGAAATATGCCCTTTGAAGGTCTTTTTGGTGAAGGTGTGCTCAAACTGAACGAGGGTGGGCCTTGATCTGATACTGGTGACGTCTTTATAAGCAAAGGAAACTGGGTGCAGAAAGAGAAGCCACGGGAGAAGCAAGGGAGCTGGAAGTCAACGGAACCCAGAAGAGAAAGAAGATGCTGCCATGTGCATTACATGCAACAGAAAAGCCAAGGAGCCCCAAAGATTGCCGGCCCGCCGAGGACACCAGCCCCGGGAGGAAGCCAGCCAGCCTTCTGGCCTTGGAAACTACGTGCCAATAGCTCCCCGTTATTAAGGGAAGGACTGGGAAACCAAGACAATCCTGATTTTTCCCAACCATTGCTTTTATTAGGAAGTGCTTCTTAAAAACTTATATTTGAAATTGAAATGAACATAGAACATGGATTGAGGTTAAAACATCTTTTATTCCCCTCACCCTAAAATTTTAATTGTTTTTCATAGCCCATCATAGTATTATAAGTTCATCATACAGTATTAAGAACAACTTGCTTGTCCAGTTGTCTTTCGGGAGGATAGTTTGACAGATCTATGTTTGAGTCTAACTTTTTACTTTTCCATTTTTTGTGTTTTTCCCTTGCACACTGACCTGGAACAGAATCGGTAGGATGTTCTGTTCATCTGTCAGTCAACAGCAGATCACTCTAGTGAATAAAATGCAGTATAAAATATGGTTCCTGCCCTCAGGGATCTTAAAATCGAGAGTCATAGTATCTAACGGCATTAAGCAGGGAGAAGTCCACGCTAAGAGAATAGTGCAGCTTTTAGGGTTGGTTAGAATTTAGGAAAGTTTCCTTCCTGCTGGTCAGGGGGCTTGTGGGCATTGAGGATGAGGAAAGGCAGGTGAGGGAGACACCAGAAGCCAAGGAGGACAGACACGAGGTGTGTTTAGGTGGCGCTGGGACTAGGGCTTCTTGGATTCTTTCCATCAGTGCGTCAACCAGCCAGAGGGAGCAAGGGGAGAGGTTGGAGCATTTTTGGGGTGTCTGTTTTAAAGCTCCTGTTGTCAACACAAAATGTATTTGATGACTTATCTTGAAACTGAGTAAGGTTTGGCCTTTTCTTTCAGTATATATCAGAGCATTTTAATGTAAGAGTAATTAAAATTACTCACCCTTCATTATATTGTGTTTACCTTGTGAACTTTTTCTACCTTCATCCCCCTACACATCTGGGTTTTTTCATGATAGTTTGGCCACTAGAATAGTAGATTCACAAAGTGGAACAGAGGGAGATGGAGCACAAAGTGGGAAAAGGCCTATGTTGAATGCCATTCTTAAAGAATTTGGATTTTATTCAGGATTATTTAATTGATTGATTGACAGCTGTGCTTACTGAATGCCTAATTTGTGGTCAGGGTAAAGAATTCAAATATGGCTCCTACTTCAGGTGAATCCCCACTTTTGAGCTAGCAAGTCTGCTTGTGTTAGGGGTTCGTTCACCCAGCTGCAGCACGGGAGGTGGGCAGGGGAGCTCTCCATGGTGTGTACTTGAGATGATTGCTGTTTAGAGCCACGTGTAGCCACGGAGCACTTGAAATGTGGCTGGCCTGAGGCAGGGTAAGGGTAAAATACACATCAGATTGCACAGACTTGGTGTGACCCAAAGAATACACTCTCTCATTAATAATTTGTTACTATGGATTACATATTATAATGATACTATTTTGGATATATTGGATTATATGGAATATTGGTAGAATTAATTTCATTTCCTTTTTTGCGTGGCCACTAGAAATGTAAAATCACTAGTGTGGCTCGCGTTACATGCTGTTGGCCTGCGTTTTCTGATCTGTATGACAGTGTTGGGAATGAGAAGAAAAGGTTGGGCCTTCTGGAACGAAGACGTGACAGTGGTGGGAGACTGATAGAGGAAGGTGGCTTTCCAGCCGTGGACGCCTCGTGCAGATTCCTCAGGAGGTCTTTGCATTCATCTGTAGCCACCTGCTTTGGTCTTTTATGTAACCTGTTTCAGATATTCTGCCCATGCCATGGCCTCTCCCAGCTCAGACATATTTCTGTTATTTAGTGATTAGTTACTCTCGATGAGTACAATGCACCTGAAAGTGCCACGTCAACGATGACTATTGTCAACCCGTGGTGGCTGCCTCCTTTGGCCCGGGCTCTAGTTTAGGGTTAAGTGAGAGTGAGGGTCAAGGAGAACAGTCTGTCAGCCTTTTCTCAAGAGAGTTTGCGTTTGTCTAGCAAACTGGAGCAACTGTTGTATTATTAATAGGTAGAGGGACGCCCCTGGAAAGAGGTAATTTGTGGGCTGGGACGATGACTCCCTGGTTTTCCAGATGGGTGGTGTGTGTAAGTAGAAATATTGCACAAGCAGCTGGAAGGGTGTGGCTGGTCTTTGAAAGGGGGGTCAGGGCTGATACCCCACAGTTGGGAGCCTCAGCCATCGAGAGAGTGACGCTGTGGGAGTCAACCGGCATGAAGAGCTGAACTTGCTCTGATTTGGGTTGTATGCTTTGATGTCATTGCTGTGTATTTAAAATATGGGGCTCTAAGCAAGATTTTGGAAAGTCTGTTTCAGAATTCCGTTTCGGCAGAGTTTCCCACCCTTTCTGCCCCTGTACTTTTACCTGCCTTAAGAGGAGAAAAAAAATGTGAGAAGAAAGGTGGTGGGAAATTATTAAGTTAGTATTGCTTTTCATGGCAGAGCAAGCGTTTGGGGTGGCCAGTGGAAAAGTAGGGGGTCAGTGGTTGACGGTGCCTGCTGCAGGATGGAGTGATGCTTTACTTTCATCATCCCTCATCCCAGCCCCAATTCCTAGGAGCTGGTTTGCAGCTCCTTGGTGCCTTCCCTGTTCCAGTTTTACTGCTTAGGGAATACTGCTCAGTAAGGCATTTCCTGAATGTGCCAAGCTCTTTTCAGTTCTCTAGAAAGAAAATTAAATTAAAAGCTGATTTGGGACTAATTAGAAGGTGAAGTTAGCTGCTGCTCTCACCCTCTGCGGCCACGCAGGAAGCAGAGAAGAGCCTGCCTGTGAGGGCTTTGGTCACAGAGGGCCCCGGCTAGCTTTGTCCTCAGAGCCATGACCCCTAAATATTGAGTAATGCTGGGAAGGCTCAGCTTTCACAAGGCATTTTTATGTTCATTATTTCATATTTTAAAGTAGGCATTTCATTGAGCTGTCGTTAAAAACCGTGCTAGGGTGTTATTGTCATTTATGTTCATTTTTGGTATGGTGAGTGAAATTGGAATTGAAACATTCTGTTTTATTAAGAGTTTCTCTAAGGTTTACGTAGGGGTCTTCGGGATGTGAGGGTGGGCGTCTACGGTGACGTTGTTCTTCCTGAACAGGACTGTTTTGTGACACGCCTGGTCATCTCTGCTGTCGGGAAGAAGCTGGTTTGGTGGGGAGAAGGGCTTTGGAGTCAGAAAGCCGGGTTCAGTTCCCGGTTTCACGATTAGAAACGATGCTTTCACCTCTCCAAGCCCTGTTCCTATTTGCACAAAACAGAATCTACCCCCAAGGCCCTTTCTTCCCTTGATCGGTCGCTGCTTGTCTCCTCTCTGCTCTTCCTAGAAGCCGGTGGGGAGAAGGGCAGCAATGAGACCGAGCAGGCTGCGGCCCGGCATGGAACCAGCTGCGTGCCGGGGCCAGTGTCATGGTGTGCTCAGGCCCTTGCAGTGGAAAGCTCTGGTACGCGATGCCAGGTCGGCCCAGTGAGAGGGTCCTGGGCATTTGAGGGGAGACCCCAGGGGAGGAGAGCTGTGCAGAAGGGGATGGGAAGATCGGGGAGGCTGCTGCTGCTTTGGCGTTTTAACCAAGACGTGCTCTGCACTTTTCCATCTCCGAGGTCAAGATTTCTAGACTCTTCTGTGTTCTGGACTCATCCTTTGCTCCCCCGCAGCTGCTACTGTGTCTTACTAAGATAAGGTGGTGGCAGGCAGGAAGGGAGCCGACTGCATGGGGATTTCCCGTCGTGAACTGGCCCTGGCCAGGCGGTGCTTAGGGGGATCCATTTCCTGCTCTATAATTGCACCCCTGTGCTTAGGCTGGCTCCCCGGAAGGTATTGCCGAGTTTTTCCTCCCTGCTTCCCTCCTCCTCGCCTGGTCCCCCATTTTTAAATAGCTTGCTACCTGGAGCCCTTGTGAAGGTTTTTGTAAGAGTTTGGAAGGTAAATGTATCTTGTTTCCAGTTTTCACTATCCCCCTTTTTTTGGGCTATTATTCCCTTCATCCCTTCAAGAGCAGCCCGGAGAGAAACTGAAGTCAGAAAAGCAGCATGGCAGGGGCCAGAGGAGGAGGAGGAGAGGGGCACCCTTAGAGACGGAGGTGGGGGCGCGCTGCTCTGCCCTGGGGTGCTGTGGTGCTTGGGCTCCGCAGGGAGCCGCTGGAGGCTGGACTCGGGGCCCGAGTGTGCAAAGGTAACAGGCCCCATTTCCAGCTGCAGGAGAACCCTGTAGTCTGGAAGCAGCCCGTCCTAGAAACTAGACAGAACTGATAAGAATGGACAAGTGGAGGCTGCGCCGGGGCGAGGGTGCTTGTAGGATGGGTACATATACCTACGTACGGCTTTGAACTTAGAGCGCTCCGGCTTGGCCTATGGTGGCGGCTCAAACGCGAGGCCTTGCCCAGGTGCACCAGAGTCAGAAGTGACCCCCGGGTCTTGAGAAGAGAAGGGGTTTCTTCCACAGAGGTGAGCCTCGCGGAGTCAGCGGAGACGGGAGGGCAGGCCTCAGAGCTGTCTTCCTGAGCGGGGGGTGCTCAGGGTTTTCATGGGGCAGTGGGGTTGCAGGGCTGAGGGGAGGATAACTGTGCCATCGCGGCGAGCGTGGCAGCTGGGCACGGTGCTGACTCTGGTGTGGCGTGGCTAGACAGTGGCGTTCTGCGCACGATGAGGGGGTGGTTTGAGATGACGGGGTCAGAGGTGGTCTCATCTCGGGGGATGCGCAGATGGGCGACGTGCTCGTTCCCCTGAAGTTTACGGTTTAGGTTATTGCGCACGTCAGGCGCTAACTCTGATTAGAATTGGCTTGGTCGGTCTGGCCTGACTCATGGTATTTCAGGAGTATCAGACTTCAGGGTTGCAGAATAAGGTAAGGGGATCCAAGGGGGACCAGTTACTACTTGTTTTGTTACTCTTCAGTTACAAGGTGTAAAGATTATGCAGTTTACAAAACAGAGCATCAACCTCAAAGAAACAAGGCATTTGGATTATAGTGCAGTGAGTTACAACAGTTGTAGATATTTGCTTCCAGCTATTTTAAAAGTTTAACATACATTAATGCTATAATGCAATATATCAGGGTTGGTAAGTTCCTAAAATACAATTTAGAGAGGCTAAAACATACTTGTTAATTTATAACTGGTTACAATATGGATTCTTCTCTTTTCAGAACTGTGTAGTGTGTTTTCTTGGTCACTGGTCCTGAAAAAAATGACTACTCACAGCTTGCACATGGAAGATAGGAGGCCCTCTTCCACATTAAAGCTTTGATTCCCTGCAGGACATACAGCTCTGAGGAAAGCTTTTGAGTTGCTGAATTTCTCTTCTTCCTCCACTAGTTGTAGCTGCTTTCCCATGGCACCTGAACCAGCATCTGGGCTTAGAGATCTGGGTTTAGAGATTAATATACTGACCAGTTTTCATTCACTGGGCTTCATTTTTATTGGATGGAGGCATTGCAAATCTGTGGCTCCTTGTTGATAAGCCTCTGTCTGTTTCTAGGTTCACTTCCAGAGTTTAAGATGTACTGCTCATTTGGCAATTATTTGCAACATTTTTTTTGGGTAACCTGGTTACTTACAGGGATGAATCATCAGATTTTATAGTCTAGCAAACTCAGGATAAAAAATGTAAATGTTTTTGTTTAAATGGAGATGCAAAATGTGAGAAGTATAATGAGTAATGATTCACTCTTCAAGTACCATTTGTGGATGTAGATTTATTCCTAATACCAGATGCACCAGGACACATTTTTTCTTTTCATCCCACAGAGCTGTTGATAAGCAGAAAATGGCATTCACTCATCTTGTCAGAAACCAAGTGCACAGAAGTTGAACTTAGTGGATCTCACCAAATTTTCAGATTTGAGATATTGTCAGAATTGATGTCCCTCTGTGTTTGGGTCTCCATTTTGGGTTTCCCTTCCCTCATTCCTCCTTCCACAGTGAGCTTACGCATCACCACCAACCATGACCCTCAAAGCCTGATGTGGTAGTCTTAAAATGTCCTAGGGGATCTCCTGTAATTCCAGGCAAACCCTTCTTTACCTCCATTGTGTAGGTGCAGTCCTATTTCCCCTTGATAGTCAGAATCAGTTCCCCTAGCCAGTACAGTAGTTCCCTTCTTTGCCTGTTGATTCAGAGGCATGAGGAACCCAGAGAGGCCAGGTGGCAGTCTTAACTACCAGTTCCATGGAATCATTGTTGTGTTCCCTGGTGGAAGCGCTCCTCCTGTTGGAACTAAGACCTGTAGACCAGCAGAGCTGGTGCCCATGTGCCCATTCCTGTACCTCATTTGCTGGGAAGTGGGTTCCTTGATCAGAAGCAATGCAGGGTGGAATGCCGTGACGCTGGATAAGGCGTTCTGTAAGTCCACAGATGGTAGTTTTGGAAGAAGCATGGTGTGAAGGGAAGGCAAACCTGGAGTATGTGTCTATTCAGGTTGGATCAAATTGCTGCCCCTTCGATGATGGGAGTGGTCCAATTAATCAACCTGCCACCAGGTAGCAGGCTGGTCACTTCCGGGAATGATGCCATATTGGTGGCTGAGTGTGAGTGTCTGCTGCTGGCAGATTGGGCACTCAGCCATGGCTGTAGCCAGGTTGGCTTGGTAAGGGGAAGTCTATGTTGCCGAGCCCTTACATAACCTCCATCCCTATCACCATGGCTGCTTTGTTCACTGAGCCCATTGGGCAATAACAGGAGTGGCTGGGGAAAGAGGCTGAGTGCTAGCCACAGAACAGTACCTTATCCACTTGATTATTAAAATCTTCCTCTGCTGAAGTCACCTTCTGGTGAGCATTCATGTGGGACATAAATATCTTCATGTTTTTGCCCACTCAGAAAGGTCTATCCACATACTTCTTCTCCAGACCTCTTTGTCACAAATTTTCCAATCGTGTTCCTTCCACATCCCTGACCATCCAGACAGACCATTGGCGACAGCCCATGAATCAGTGTACAAACACACCTCTGGCCATTTCTCTTTCCAAGCAAAATGAACAACCAGGTGCACTGCTTGAAGTTCTACCCACTGGGAGGATTTCTTCTCATTCCTTCCCTTCATGGATGCTCCAGAAGGGGCTGCAGTGCTGCAGCTGTCTACTTTTGGGTGGTATCTGCATATCATCCAGAACCATCTGTTAACAAGGCCTGAGATTTCTCTTCCTCAGTCATCTGATTTTAAGGAACTCCCCAGGAAGCCATAGACACGGGCTGGGAAAGAGAAAGTAATAACAGCAGGAATGGTGATCATGGGCATTTGGACCATTTCCTCACATAATTTACTTGTGCCTTCAGGACCCACTTGAGCCCTGTCTTGTATATACCACTTCCACTTGACGATGGAGTGCTGGTGTGCACGCCCAACTTTATGGATTAGTGGGACAGAAAACACCCAGCTCATGACCACCACTTCGGATTGCATGCTAACTTAGTGGTCCATTGTTAAGTGTCTGGTCTCTACTGTGGCCCAGCTGTTTCTCAAAAGGAGACTAGTTATCTGCAGAGGATGGCAAGGCTTTGCACCAAAATCCTAAGGGTCTGCATTGAGCTTCTCCTGTAGGGGCCTGTCAGAAGCTCCAGACAGCATCTCTGTTTGCCACTGCCACTGCCAGCACCATTGGATCTGCTGGATCATATGGCCCAAGTGGCATGGCACCTTTCACAGCAGCTTGGACCTGTTGCAGAGCCTCTTTTTGTTCTGGTCCCCACTCAGAAACTGGCAGCTTTTCTGGTCACTTGGTAATTGGGCTGGATTAGCACACCCAAATGAGGAATATGTTGTCTCCAGAATCCAAAGAGGCCAACTAGGTGTTGTGCCTCCTTTTTGGTCATAGGAGGGGCCAGATGCAACAGACTTAGAAGAGATATCTTGATATACCCCACACCACTGAACACCTAGAAATTTCATTGTGGTGGAAGGTCCCTGTATTTTTGTTGGATTTATCGTCCATCCTCTCTCACACAGTTGTCTTACCAATACATCCTAGAGTAGTTACTACTTCTTTCTTACTAGGCCCAATCAACATGATATCATCAATATAATGGACCAGTGTGATATCTTGAGGGAGGGAGAGAGGATCAAGTTCCCTGTGGAAAATATTATGACATAGGGCTGGAGAGTTGATTTACCCCTGAGGTAGGTAGACCAGTGAAGGTATATTGCTGGCTTTGCCAGCTGAAAGCAAAATGGTTTCTGGTCATCCTTATTAATAATAAGTGAGAAAAAAGCATTTGATAGATCAGTAGCTACGTACCAGGTACCAGGGAATGTGTTGATTTGCTCAAGCAGTGAAACCACATCTGGAACAGGAGATGCAATTTGAGTCACCACCTGGTTAAGTTTTCTATAATCCACTGGCATCCTCCAAGATCCATGTGTTTTCTGCACAGACCAAATGGAGGTTGAGTGGGGATGTGGTGGGACTCACCACTCCTGCGTCCTTCAGATTCTTGATTGTGGCACTGATCTCTGCAGTCCCTTCAGGAATCCAGTATTACTTTAGATTTACTGTTTGGCTAGATAGGGGCATTTCCAGTTGACCTTTTCTGCCATAATAGCCCTCACTCCACAAGTCAGTAAAACAATCTGGGGATTCTGCCTGTTGCTGAATATGTCTGTTCCCATTTTTGCATTCCAGAAGTGGGGAAGTAACCACAGAATGGACCCGGGGACCCTCTGAATCCACTGTGAGATGGACCTGAACTAAAACTACATCACCTAATTTCCATAAGCCCCTACTTTGACTGGTGGACCACAGTGATGGTTTGGGTCTCCTGGAATTAGTGTCACTTCTAAGCCATTTTCTGATAATCTCTGAAATGTCTGTTCATTTCCTTTTCCCTGTTGTGTAGTTAACCCAGTAAAAGAGATATTGGTCTGTAGTTTTCTTTTCTTGTGGTAGTTTGAGGCTTTTCTGGACCCCAGAAAATCATGTCCTTAAAGCTTATCCATTCCTGTGGGTATAAAACTATTGTACTTGGGACCTTTTGATTAGATTATTTCGGTATGGCCTGGCCCAGGGTGGGTCTTAATCCTCTTACGGGATTCCTTATAACCAGGATGAATATGGAGGGATAAACCCACAGAAGCACAGAAAGCAAGCGACAGGAGTAGAGAGAAAGTCAGAGGAAATGAGTAGCTGAAAATAGAAGAACTTGGAAGAGACAAGCAGATATGCCACATGTCTTGCCATGTGAAAGAGGAATCCAGAATGACCAGTAGCCAGTCTTCAGTGAGAAAACATTGCCTGTTGATGCCTGGATTTGGACACTTACACAAACTCAGAATTGTAAGCTTGCGACCTAATAAATCCCCATTGTATTAGCAAACTCTTTTCTGGTATATTGCTCTCAGCAGCCATTAGCAAACTAAAACGCCTGGTCAGGTGAGATGGAAAGTAAAGACTCTTACTTTCCTTTCTTTCTTGTACTTTATTTGTAAGAATTTACCATATTCTTAGGTTCATTCAACAACTTTGTAAACTAGTATCATATGTATACTAGATGTTGGGCAGAGGAGAGATAGTTTCTACTATCTCACACCCCAAACTCCAGTGCCTTATGAAACAAAGTGAAAACCCAAACCAGGGGTGTTAGTGTTGTATATAATTTTTCTGAGGTTCTAACCTATGATTTATCCTTCTAAGTTTTTGGGTTTCATTGCTTGAAACACAAGCAAAAAGTTAAATTAGGGAATCATAAATTGGCCAACGTTGGCTTTCTGTTGCTTTGGAAAATATTTGAGTGGGAAGATAAGTTTCCTACTCACCACATTCATCCTTTCTGTGCTAGGTTGTCCTTTATCCATACTTCCTAGACATGTTAGATTCAGCTGTCATGTGAAGGGTAGAAGAGAGAGCTTATAATATCTTGCCTTCTAAAGGGACAACAGGACAGGATTTGGAGACAGCATTTTATTTGAATTTGAATCGAGAATTTTTTGTAAAGCCCAAATAACCCTTTCTTGCTTGAGTTCCACTGTAGCAGGCAAAGCGTTTTCTTCTCCCAGTGACAAACTAAGCCCTTATAATCCCCGGGAAGCTGGGACTCTCATTCTCAGATTAAAAATAGCCCCAAATTCATGGAAAGGCACCCTCCAGTTTTCTGCCCTTTCTACCTGCTGAGTCTTAACCTATTAAGTAACCTTTCAGGAGATCCCTGCTAATTCTGTCCATTTCATCTGTCTCCAGCTCAACCCATTCCTAATGGGGGGTAACTTTTTTTCCATAATGGATCTTAGAATAGTTTTTCTTAGATATAAATGAAAAGGACTAATGTCTAGGTAGGCATGTTTGAGAATAAGCAGAGCATTTTCTTCCCATTCCTTTAATTGTTAGAATTTTAAATGCATTTCCAAATAAGATAGTGGTATAATAGAGAATAACCATTTCTTTTCATACACAGTGTCATTCTCTTAGAGTACATTTATTGTTTGTAATAAAAGTGGGACCTCATAAAAATTAAAAACTTTTTTCCTCAAAAGACTTCATCATGAAAGCAAAATGAAAACCTACACCATGGGAGAAAATATTTATAAACTGTATGTCTGATAAATGTTTAATATCCAGACTATCTAAAAAAATCTTTCAACTTAACATAAAGAAAAAATTCCCAATGAAAAAATGGCTGGGAGCAGATGTGTCTCAAGTAGTTGAGTGCCTGCTTCCCACATGGGAGGCCCTGGGTTTGGTTCCTGGGGCCTCCTAAAAAAAAAAGGGCCAAAAGATTTGAGCAGACATCTGTCCAAAGAAGATATATAAATGTGCACATGAAAAGATGCTCAACATCATTAGCCACCACAGAACTGCAAATCAAAACTACAATGAGATAGCATTTTGTACCCATTTGAATGGCTGCTATTCAAAACAAACAAACAGAAAATAACAAGTGTTGGAGACAGTGTGGAGAAATAGGAAGACTCCTTCATTTCTGATGGCAATGTAGAGTGGTACAACCACTGTGGAAGACAGATTGACGGTTCCTCAGAAAGCTAAGTATAGAACTACCACATGGCCCAGCAGTCTCACTACTCTCTATATACCCAAAGAATTGGAAGCAGGAAATTGAACAAGTATTTGCACACTGGTGTTCAAATGGCATTATTCACAGTTGCCAAAAGATTGGAGCAATCTAAGTGTCCATCAACTGATGAATGCATAAACAAAATATGGTATATAAATACAGTGGAATACTGTTGAGCTGTAAAAAGGAATGGAGTCCTGATCCTGCAGATACCTTGAGGATATTATGCTGAGTGAAATAAGACAGACACAAAAGAACAAATATTATATCATTTTTCTGAAAAGAACTGATTATAGTAAGTAAACTCACAAAGTAAGTAAGAATCTAGAATATAGGTTACCAGGGGACAGGTGGGGACAGAGAAGGGGAAGTTAAGGCTTAAAATGTACAGTGTTCCTCTTTAGAATGATGGTAATATTTGGTAGTGGATGTTGGTTATGTAGCACAACATTGTAAATGCAATTAACAACACTGAATTATATATTTGAATGTAATTAAAAGGGGACATGTTAGATTATATGGTAACAGTAAAAATTTAAATTCAAACATTGAACTCTCAGTCAAATCGTGGACTATCGTTAATGGTAGAATTGCAAAAATGTGCTTTTACCAGTTGACACAAATATCTCCACACCAGTGCAAGGTGTTGGTGGTGAGGTGATCTGTGGGAATCCTGTGTTTTATGCCTGATTGTTCCATCAACCCACAACTTCTTTAATAAAGGAAAGAAAAATGAAATGACCAGTAGAAGAATGGACAAACAAAATGTGGAATATCCATGTGGTGGAGTATTAGTCAAGAAAAGGAATGAAGTTCGGATGCGTGCCACAACATGGATGCACCTTGAAAACACAATGTTAATTGACCCAAGCCAGAACCAATGGCTTCCACGTCTGTGAAATACCTAGAATAAACAAATACGTAGAGATGGAAAGTAGGTTAGCAGTGGCCAGCGGCTGAAAGGAGTGAGAAATGGGGAGTTATTGCTTAATGAGTGTGGAGTTACTGGTGGGGTGATAAAAAATTTTGGTAATTAGCCCTCTGCGTACCACAGCCACATCAGTGCACTGTCACAGCACCGTCCAGTAGACCTCTCTGTGATGATAGCAAGCGTCCATCTGCACTATCCACATGGGCCTGGAAGTCCTTGAAATGTGGCATTTGCAACTGAGGAACTGACTTGAAAGTTTATGACATTTCAAGAGCCCCATGAGGCTGGCGGCTGCTGTCCTGGCTCCATTAGATCATTTGAGATGAGATAATGGCCTGAAGCTGAGAGCTGGGGTGGGAGGTCCTTGGGGGACCTTGGATTGGAAGTTAGAAGCCCTTGAGAATGGTGTCCTTCCGGGGAGAGCTAAGAAGTGGCTGAGACTTTTAGAACAATCTTGAGAATGTCCGTAGAGGGCACATGATTCATTCATGCCATGGCGCTGCCTGGGCAGTCAACCAGGGAAGAGGTGAAGAATGGGTGAGAGCAAGGACAGCTCAGAGAGGCTTTAACAGGAGCACAATCCCAGAGAGCTTCCCTGACAGAGTTCAGGCACGACCCTGGGCCTGGAGAGAGGATTTCAGCCCACGAGGACAGGGGACTCAGAAAGAAAGATTGCTTTGCTTCTCCAGGACCGCATGCTCTGGGGGAAGCGGGCACATAGATGGACAGAGCGACTCTGAGGAATTGGAGCTTGAAGAGGAGCCGAGTGTTGGCAGGCATGAAATAGGAGTGGCCAAAAGAAATGAATCAAATCTTTTGTCGAATGTAGTCAGTCGTGATGATTTACCAGAAGTTTAGCTAACTTGTGTGTACTTTGTGTTCCTGAGATTCTCTGCACACAGTTAGCCGCTAGCCAGCCAGACCAGCGTGCTTTCCCTGAGTGGACCCAGGGCAGGCCATGGACACCAGGGGAGGCAGCGGTCCTGGGAAGTTGGAGGCTAGACCCCTGATCTCAGGAGGGAAGCGGCAGGGGAGCCTTCTGTTTGGAGGGGCCTGTGGGGTGGGGGCACTGGCCCATCCTCCTTCCTTGGTCCCTTCATTTCCTCTCTGTCTTCTCACAGCTCCATCTGGCCTCACAAATAGGTGTGTTTCTGAACAGTTGAGTCTAATAGAAAAAAAAAACACACACCAAATCAACGTACAGCTTAAATGCATTTAGGGGAAAGCTTGCTATGTACAGGAACCCTGTACAAGGTCCTTTTGTTATTGCAGACAACTAACCATCTAATGTATTGGTTTTGTGGGGCTCCGTTGTACTTCACTTGCACTTTAACTTCCTCTTTATGTGTGATTTGTAAAAGCTCTTACGGCTTTTTTGTTATTTCTTTCTGTGTATCATTAACATGCCAGACAATAAAATTCTTGTGAGCAAGGACCACGGGTCTCTTTTTATGAAGCGGGAGGGCAGTGTCATTGGCGGGAGGGCATAAGTCCTTGAATGTGAATTGTGCTCAATAGATATTGATTGGTGGAAGTGACTTAATTTCTGTCAACCTCCCTGTAGTAGAAATCCCTCATATTTTCTGTCTTTCAGAACAATATTAGTAAATAATAGCAGCTGTCATTTATTGGGTGTTTTGGTGCCTTGCGTTGTGCTAAACACCTTACATGGCGTGTGTTACTTAAACCTTGAACAGCCTCATGAGGTAAGTGTTATCCTAATTTATGGGATTCTGAGGCCGAGAGTGGTTAAGTGCTTCTTCAGGCACTGGTTGCAAATTAAAATGTGAAAAATATTACCATCTGCATCACTTTTCTCCCTTCACTAATTTTCCCTTAAAATCCCAGAGAAAAAATACGATGGACAGAGAGCTGGAAAAGTCGTTGAGCTGGAGCTCCCACCTGGTCCATCTAACCCTGAAGCCCTTGTTTTTCCACGCTACCTTGTGGATTCTTGGCAGCAGGGAAAGGAAAGTTGCCTGGAAAACAAAAGGGTCACCCATCTCTCCTCAGGTTTGGAGAGCAGCAGTGGAGAGTGGAACTAGGCGCTCACCGGATGGGCTGAGGGCATTGGGTACGGGAGACAGGCCTGGGGTGAGGGGACATCCAGCCTGGAGGCCGAGGCTGAGAGAAGCAGCAGGACAGAAAGAGGAGAGTGAGCAGATTCCTGAGGGAGAGTTCACAGGGTTTGCTACTCCACCATGTGCTTCTAGGACACTAAAATATTGACTGTAAGACTGTACACGTAGGTAGCCTTTTCTCCCTTCACATTTTTTCCCCTTAAAATTTGAGACAATAAAGGGCAGAGAGAAGTTAAACAGTAAGACAAACTATTTACCCATTTGTCTTACTAAGGAAATCCTTGGCTTCAGTTCTGAAACTTTGCAAGTTTGTGCTCCAGAGTTGGACACTGTACATTTCTAGAACCTGGTCATCAACTGAACGCTGTACTTACCTGCAGACTGACTTGGCAGCATCTCTAGGACCATCCAGACTATTCCAACCTGGACAATCTGGATTTGGCAACAACCTTCCTGCCGTGGGTTTATGAGCAGTGTCACCTCTCACTCTGATGATGTCTGAAGGCACTCTGCAGCCGTAAATTGCTATGCAAAATAAAAGTTTTCTTTTTCTTTTCTGTCATAGTTTTAGCTGACAGCAGGACTGGCTTGGCTTCTTTCTCACTAAAGGGAAATGCCCCCGAGGCAAGCATCCCCATGACCTGGTAACTGGAGATCAGGGAGCGAACTTTTGGCGTTCCATCCATGAGGAGCACTTTGCATCTGGGAGGGCTTTAGGAGATGGTAACACCCAGTCATTTCTACAAGATGTTCCCAGCTGGGAAGAGGTTATATATGAAGGACACCAACTGGAAGCCAGGACAGCATGTGATTGCATGGCTCAGGTATGGCTCAGGCCAGAAGAATCAGAAAAACAAGATATGGGGATGCCAGCTGGATCTAGAGCCGTGGTCTTGTGGTTGACCTTGAAGGCTGGATATTCCAGGCTGAAGGGTCAGCTGGAGCCCCCAGTAAACATGGTTCTGCTCAAATAGCTCTATTAGAGTCGTTGTCCTATTTTATGTGGAGGTATGAGTACTTAAATAGATAATTGTGAAGAATTGGATTTTTAAGGTATTACAGCAAAATGGTGAGGGTCATGTACACTGGGATCTTGAAAATAATTTTCTATTTGCATGGACTTCCACAGTTCCTGGAGTTAGGGGGAGGAGGAATAAAACCCAGATTTGACAGCCTCTTCCCTTCATTAGAAGGGACATGCCTTTTTGGTTTCTGATGTTAAGCAACGACCTATTTTACATACTTTCCACTGAAGAAAGAGTGCCCTTTGCTGTCCAATGGCCAGTCTGGTAAATGTCTTCCTGGGCATGTTTTGTTTGGGGATGAAATCACATGGAACTCTTTTCTTCAGCTTCTGTCCTTTCGACTTGAGACACCCCTACTTCCTTATCATTTCTAAACTGTAAAATTTTTTTCCTTTCTTTTTTTAAATCATTTGGAGTTTTTTTTATGCCAGGTTCCTAGGAGAATGGTTTCTTTACAGCACTGTGTGGAGGATAACAAGATGATTTGAAATGTAAAGTATGTTGGGCCACGTTGTTTCCAATTTTAATTTCCCTGAACAGCTTTACAGTTTTGCAAGGAAATGTACATTGGCATTTTACTTTTCTAAACCCAGTAACGGTAACTGGGAGTAGGGTTGATGTCTATGCTACCATTTGCAACCTGCTTCGGAAAAATTGTTTTCAAAGATGCTTAACTATAAATTACAAGCTAGTCAGGATTTCACCATTGGGACCAAAGCTGGAAATTCTAGAAGAGGACAGTCTGAGCTCTCCTGGCATGATAGAACCTGCCTTCTATGACCTTGCCACCAGAGGGCGACTTGGGAGTCGGGGGCAGTGGAGCGGGGAGGGTATGCTTAGGAAAAATTTTCTCCTAAATTTTATTGAATTGGAAATCTTACACCCTGAAGCATTTGAAATGGATGACCAGTGCAGCAGTGAGCTGTGGGAGTAAAGCTCCAAATGAAAGCTGTTCAGTGGCACTTGTGATTTTGGTCTATTTTTAGTTTCACTTATTTATTCAAAACCTTACTAAAGTTGGGGTTGACTAATGGCCCTCTTAAAATTGGCTTGATTTTAACTTGGGTATATATTTTCTTTTCTTTCTCCATTTCTGGATTGCATATATTCCAACTAGTATGATTCAAGTATTCCAGTGAAGTAAAGGGTCCAAATTATGTCCCTTAGGTAGATAAATAGGGAATAGAATTCTTTAGGGCTGCCAGACTGATCTTTTCCATTAGCACTGAACTCTCTGAAAAGCAGTACAGATCTTTAAGGCCTTGAGATAAAGGGGAAGAAACTGAGAAATTTGAGTTAATGAATCCAGGAGAATTTATTGTTTGGTTTTTCATTCTGGCAAAAGAACTGCGATAGCAGATAGAAGAGAGCTTTATTGGGGGCAGGTGAGGGGGGGGGAACTTGAGTCCAACAAAAGAAGGAAAGTGGTGGTTGTTAGGAGAGTTCTTTTTTTTTTTTAAACAAATCAATTTTATTGATACATATTAATAAAGCATAAATCTATCCAAAGTAGACAGTCAGTGGTATTTGGTGTAATCACATAGTTGTGCAGTCATCACTTCAGTCATTCTTAGAGCACTTCCATTATTCCAGTAATTTATAATAATAACAACAAGCAAAACTCATCACCTCGCAATCCCTCTAGGCTTCCCCTGCGTACATAGCTTTATTCTTTTTCCTTCTCTCTGGTCTCATTGTATTTATATTTTGTACAAGCAGTTATATAAGCAATATCAGGGCGACTTCTCTTCCAGCTGCTTGTTGGAACCTCGGGGCAGAAGGACACTCGTTGGAAACTGAGTGGTCAGGGCTCAGGCCTCTTTCTTTTGTCCCGTTTCCTAAGTCTTGTCGGAGTCTGCGCCAGGTCGAGGACTGTCCACCTGTGCCACTTTGCCTTAGCCGTTAGGTAACTGGGACCTGACGGTCAAGTTAGAGTTCCTCGAATGATTCTTCTATATTGATGTTTAGTTAGAGTGTGACCCCAGATGCCAGACCTGATTTTCTTTTATTGGGTGACTGTTGAAAACTATTTCATTGCTTAACTCAGGTTAAAGAAGAAATAATTATGCTGCCCATGTCTGGCCTCTGCGTCCTCGGTGTTTTTACAGATCTTTCTGCTTCTCTTTCTACTTATCTGTGTCTAGTGCTCTGGAGCCACCCACACCACCACCTTCTCATATAAGAGATTGGAAAGGGTGAGCAGAAGAAACGTCTCTTTTATACTGCAATCAAATTTTAAAAAATTAATTTTGGCAGGGAGGAAAGCGAGCGGCTTCATTGGATCCCATCTGAAAATGCATGTTTTTTTTTAGAACAGTGCATCTTCTCAGGGAGCCAGGCTCACTCAAGGGGTAGAGTGGTCTAGAGACCAGGAAGGGGAGAGAGCACACCTTCTCTTTCCTGTCCCGCCATCTCCTGCCGCGTGTCTGGCCCTCTCCTGTTTGTCTGCTGCAGTGGTCCCAGCTGTGTATGTTTGTACTTGAGAAAAATATATTGGGTCAGGATTTGAATTTGAAATATAATTTCTTTACCATTTTCTCTCTTGAAATATATGCATGAAAATGTCTATGGTTTAAGATGAAAGTCAAGATTGACCCTGATGATCCCTTTTCCTGCCCTGACCCACAGGAAGGGCAAATGTTCCACTATCTGGGTGTGAAAATGGCACTCAGGGCCTCAGAAACGGAGAACATTTGACCGGGAAGGTCACTTCTGCCTTAACATTTCCGAAGGCAGAAGAAAGGGCAATGATTTAATTGGGCCTGGAAGAGAAGCCCAAGTGACTTAGACCTCGGCTCAGTGGACGTGAGGCTGCCTCCCCTACCGCTCGTCACAGCCGCCGTGGCCTCCAGCGCGAGTCGTGGGCCCCCTTACATAGGACGCAGGAAGGACCCCAAAACCAGCCACCTTCCTCGCCTGCATGGGCGCTGCGCCGCATGCCGTCCGGTATTTATTTTCTTGATCCCACTTGAACAGTGAGAAAACACAATAATGTAAATAGAATATTTGGGTCCGCTCAACCTGGTGGGTTAGGAGAGGTTGATGGTGAAGATGTCAGCATTTTCTCTGCGTTCCAGGATCACAGGCTTAAGCCACCTTCGTCAGCCGCTTCTCCAGCTCTGTGCCATTGGTTACAAGATGAATTCAAGGGGAGGGCATGAATCTCCACGTACAAATCACAAATTAAAAATCCTTCTCTCTACTAGGAAATTATCTGGTACCCCGTACACTAGGCCGAATGAAGAGAGTCTTCTTTTTGTCTGAAAAACATTGCATTTTGAAACAAATATTTAAGAATTTATTTGCGAAAAGAATCGAGGAAGGGGTGTGTGGTAATATCTAGTGTTCATTGAATGCCAGGCTCTATTCTAATAATTTACTCATTTATTCTTCCCCAAAATGTTAGGAAGAAGGGACATCTTGTTTTCTGTTTTACAAATGTGGAAATGGAGGCACAGAGACTTTCTGTAGCTTTTCCAAGGTTAAGCAGCTTACTGGAAGCAGATCTGGGCTCAGGCTGGGTGCCTTCAAAGCCCGCCCGCTCAAGTGCTAGAGCCACACGCCCCGCCTCTTGGTACCTTCTGGAAAACCTGCCTCTGTTCTCCCCCTGCTCTCGCCTCAGCTCCTGGCGTGGAGTACCCGCAGCCCCGTGAACTGCGTTCTCGTGGCCTGTGTCTTCTCTCTGGAGCCTCCACTGCCCGGGTGGCTTCCTGGTCTAGAACAGAAGCAGGCAGTTGGAAGAGCCGAGGGAGCAGACGCCAGGGCAGGGAAGCGCTGCCTGCCTGACTCAGGGCTCTCCAGACTCAGCCATGCAGCCGCCTTTCTGTTTGGGCGGAGCTGCGGGCCCTCTGAAGCCGTTGGGGCCCAGCCCCTGGCACCCTGCCTCCCCTTTCTGCACCGGCCTGAGGGTCGCCCCTTTCTGTCCAGGCCCGGCCCTGGCACCCTGCCTCCCCTTTCTGCACCGGCCTGAGGGTTGCCCCTTTCTGTCCAGGCCCTGACGTCCGGCCCGGCACCAGCCGGTTCCTTGTCTGGTGTGATTTGTCCCTGGGTGACTGTTAAGCTGGCTTGGCTCTGCCACCTCTCCCTCTGGGTGACGGGGCCGCCAGCGGTGCTGCGCCGTGGCCTCTCTTTCAGGGTCCGGAAGCTTCTCTTTCAGCCTTCCTTCCAGTCTGGGGCCCATTGTCCACCTGCAGGACAAGGCTCCTTTTCACTCACTGGCGGAGCCGAGGTGACTTCCAGGCTCCCGGCTCAGCGAATGAGGACGTTCAGCCACTTGCTCTGTCCAGTTGGATCTCACACTGATCCCTAGAGGCCGCCAGGGAAATTACCTGCCAGATTTCAGCCGCTACATTTTATAAGTTAAAAAACTAAACACCTTGAAAACAAAGCTTTTTTTTTTGGTGCAGATGCATCAGTAAGCAATCTCACTTTTAGTAAGGGGGACACCTTTAGAACAGTGTTAGATTTTGTTTATTTTACAGAAAATAGTCTTCATCTGTTTAGTCAGTCAATTAAATCCTATTTGTTGAGCACTTACTAGGTTCTAAATTAAAATGATCAGCGCAGAGAGAACCAGAGAATTCCTGTTCATACAATGGTCGCAATGGTGCACATGTGAGGCTAATTAACAGTGTAAGAAGGTAGCAGGTAAGTGCCAAATGGGCCTCCAGATGGGATTATAAACACCGCACACCTTTATTTGTACAGAAGTAAAAACAGGCAAGCTCAGCCTTATCAGAGGAGTTATTGACCCACATCCCAGGAAGGTCTTAAAAATTATATAGAATGGACTTTTCATTTCTGTTTATTTCCAGGTTCACCTTTTAGGTCAATCAATATTATCGATTAATTAATATTATCAATTAATATTTCTCCCCAAGTCTGGGGAGGGAGTACGAGAGAGAATTCCTCCATTTACAACGTGATTTCAGTCATTTAAAGTTTGTGTAGTCGTACCCAGTGAACTGCTAATGTACGGCAGTGGAGATGTATGTGCGTAATGGGCCGGAGCCAGCGACTGCGGGAGGAGTTCGGAGGCCCGGGCTCGGTGGGCGTTGAGAAGCTGTGTGAAGGCTTCTTGGCAGACTCGGGGCTGAGAAGATGCTTAACGGCAGGCGGGACTTGATGGCACAGGACACGTAGGGGGTGAAAACGTCACAGGGGAAGAAGGAATGCGAGCGGGGGCCCAGGAGTCTACCTGAGTGTGAGGTCAGTGAAGGGGAGAGCTGCTGCTGCTGCTGCTGCTGCTGGTGGCTCGGAGAGGAAACAGGGAAGGTCAACAGTGCACTTGTCTCCACTTCCCACCCCATGTGCGTGCACACATGTGTGCACATGGCGCCAAGGAGTCTTCTGTACTTCATGGCTCTTTTTTCTAAATACAAATACATGAAGGAGGTTTATTCTTACTGCCCTTTTAATAAAGAATTAAGAAATAAGGGGCTGTATATTGATAAATAAAGAGAAACTCGGGTGTTTTTCTTCTCGTTTTGATCAACTGCCCTGGATGTTATTTTATTTCACAGGTAGCGAGAGAAGGCTGTGTTTTGCTCTTGTCTTTGTGTTTTTTTTGGAGCATGGGGTACTTCCTAGAAAGGCACATCTCAGCCCTGGATTATAGATATGTGGTTAGTCCAGTAAGACTTGAGAGATTGTTCGAGACGTCCACTGGAAATTGTGTTGGGTTAGAAACTGCTTGGTGGACGTGGAAAGTGGTTTATTTGGGCTGTCCAGCCTTGGCACTCTGCCCCGTGCTGGGGGGCGCCGCCCCGGTGCGGCTCACCGTGCCTCCCGCAGCAGAGGCTGAGCAGGCCGGTCCCTGCTTTCCCTGAACCTGAGGCCAGGGCTTTGCCCTGGTGCTTGCACGGCCCGAAGTAAGTACCGGGGCACTGAGGGCAGGTGAGAGCTTCGCTCGCCTGTCGGTGCCGGCTCGTCCTGACTGCCCTCGCCGGGTGCCCTGGCTCCTGGCCCTGTTCCAGCTGGCGGTGAGCTCCTGCCCGTTTTCCAGGCCAGATTCTCGCATCTTCCCTCCACTCTGTGCGCTCCCCCAGCACTGCTCACTCTGCTGCTGGGGGCTGCAGCCAGGAACACTGCCTGCCTCTCTTGGTCTAGCACTGTTTAGTAGCTCTCCTGTGGCCCCCGTGCTGGGGGCTGCAGGTGCCTCTATCAGTCTGTATGTACCTTTATTAGTCCACGTACACAGATGGCATTATTAGTCTGTATTCCTCAGGAGGTTTCTTAATTTTTAGTGGCTGTAACTCCAGTGCCGCCATGAACACATCTGCCCACCTTGTCATCGTTTCTAGGGGGCTGCTCTGCTCTCTCCAGCCCTGGCCACTTATTTTTGGCAGTCAGGTCTGCAGAGATGAGCTGCAATGTGTTGGAAGTGACTGCATGTGTCCCTGGACTCTGGGGCTTTGGCCCGTGCCCCCTCGCATTGCACTGGGTGCCCAGAGGCCTCCGCGGGGACAAGGCTTCACGCTGCCACAGCTCCCCGGGATTTCTGCTCCATGCTCTGGCCCGTGTTCTCTTCCACCCAGTTCGAGGGCCTTCTCCCGCTCTCCGCAGAGTCCTCGGTGAGTGGCCGGGCAGTTCTGTGCCGTGGACCCTCCTTCCCCTCCCCGCTGCTCCGGCCCTAGCTCCCCCTGCCGGGCAGGCAGCCTCCCTCCACCCTGTCCCTGCAGCTGGCCCCCCAACAACCTGTCCTGCTTTAGAACCCGGTGGACTCCTTCCCGCCGCACAGAGCCGACTGCTGGCGTTTCATCTCCCCCACCCCTGGCCTCACTTTCCCCGCTGCTCAGTCATGGTCAGGGCCGCTGCCGCTGGCAGTGCTGTGTGTGGCTCTGCCTCCGCTCGCCCCTCTTCCTCCTTTCCTTGCTTGGTAAGTGCTGGTGGCTCTTTAGCCACCTCCTCTCTGAGTCCTTTGTGACAGTGGCCCCGGGGGGGGGGGGGGGGGGGGCGGGGAACGTGCATGTCGCTGTTGCAGGTTTTCCTGCACCGTGACTATGCAGCAGCCGGCCAATGGCGCTCATCTCTTAGGCTGGACCCTGAGGTCCTCTTTTTTTTTTTTTAAGATTTATTTTTCATTTATTTCTCTTCCCTTCCCCTCGCCTTCCCCCAGTTGTCTGCTGTCTGTGTCCATTCGCTGTGTGTTCTTCTGTGTCCACTTGCATTCTTGTCAGCGGCACTGGGAATCTGTGTCTCTTTTTGTTGCATCATCTTGCTGTGTCAGCTCTCTGTGTGTGCAGTGCCATTCCTGGGCAAGCTGTGTTTTTTTTTCACGTGGGGCAGCTCTCCTTACAGGGTGCACTCCTTGCGCGTGGGGCTCCCCAACATGGGGACACCCCTGCGTGGCATGGCACTCCTTGCGTACATCAATACTGCACGTGGGCCAGCTCACCACATGGGTCAGGAGGCCCTGGGTTTGAACCTTGGACCTCCCACGTGGTAGGCGGATGCTCTTTCTGTTGAGCCAAATCTGCTTCCTGCATCTCCTCTTAATCTGGGTGCCTGGTTTCTGAGCACAGTGCCTGCTGGGCATGGGCTCTCTGTAACGTCCCCGGTTGGGGAATGGATGGTTGGGGAATGGACACCTTGGTGTCCAGAGGGTGATGGTCAAGGTCTCACAGCAGTCCTCCTCCCAAAGGCCTGAGGCAAATGCCCACAGCTGCAAGCCCTCTGGCAGACTGTCAGGGGAGAAATTTTGGTGCAGAAAGACCTTCTGGAACCTTGCAAACAAGATCTCAAGGAAGGGTTGCTGCTCACGCTCTCAGTCCACTTGGTCTAAGGTTTTTAATTCTGGCACAGGGATGGGTGACGTGTGGCAGAGCTTTGACCTAGCCTTGCCGTTTTCTTCACGTTGCATCTGGGGAGGCAACAGGTATTTGCTGAACACATACTACGTCCCAGGCACTATTCGAGATGCTGAGGTACATTGTTGAGCAAATGTTCTGTAGATTCTGGTGGTATAACAGCAAATAAAAAAGGAACACAAAGTGCATTGCATTGTATTTTAGAAGGTCATAAGTACTATGGGGAAGATGAAAAGTGGAACAAGATAAGGGGGTTGAAGGAGGGAACAAGTGGCCATCCTAAATTTGGTTATCAGCTGGGGCTTCTTTAGATGGTCATGTGTGAGCAGATTTGAGGGGATGAGGGAGTTGATCCAGGGCATCTGGGGACAGAGAGACCAGCCAGCAGGGCTTTGCATGCAAGGGTAACTTGCTCTGATTTTTGTTTGGCAAGGGTGCCTTTGGCTTAACTGCAGCCAGGTAAGGGAGGAAGCAGGGAGACGAGCCTCTCTGTACCAGCTCCTGCTGTAACTGGGGTAAGGTCTGGTGGTGGCTTGTACCAGGTGGCAGCAGCTGAAGAGGTGAAAAGCAGGAGGATTCTGTTTATCTCCTGAAGGCAATGCCAGTGGGATTTCCTGATGGACTGGCTGTGGGTGGTGAGAAGAAAAGAGGAAGTGAGGATCACTCCAGAGCTTTTGAAGGTGATTGGAGTTGCCTTGAGCTCAGGTGGAGACAGGCAGTGCAGCAGGAGGAGGGTTTTGTGTGTCTGTTAGGAGAGTGGTTGGTAGGTGGCGAGTGTGGAGCTCAGGAGAGACGTCTGAGCTGGAGATGGAAATCGTCAACGAGAAAGTGGGTTTCTTAGTGTCATCTACTTAGTGTCCCTCCTCAAAATGGAGTGGTTCATCTGGACAAGAGATGTAAAACCATATGGGAAAAATAGAGTTGGAAGATTAAGGCAGGAGTGCACCTATAAAGGCTCTGGTCATCCTCGTAGTTACTAAAATGAGCCAGCCCAGCCCGTTAAAAATGACGTCAACATACCAGTGACGATATATTCTTTATAGGTCTTAACTTAGAAGTCCCGAGTATTGCAGTGTGAATCTCAGTTATGATTCTTTTTCTTCTTAGAAAACATTACAGATCTCACTTCCCTGAAACTTTAGATAATGGGATGCTTATAAATTAATTTTACTCCATTGCAGGTAACACCTGTGCCAAGGACTTGATTGTGATTTCTGACACGCACGCACGTGCACACACCCATGCTCACACATGCTCATGCACACTCACACACATACATGCGTCCACACACACAAACCCCATATATTCACTTATTTTGAAATAATTACACATTCATAGGAGGTTGCAAAGAATGTACAGGGGGAGTCCCATGTAGCCCTTGAATTTAAAGTTTTTGACAGAAAAAGGCTTTTCTGAAGTTGGCAAAGAATGTGCAATTACAGTCAGGCATAGAGTAACTTTGGGAGAAAACTGCCCTGAAAAAGACTTTTTTGAATGCACGGAACTGTATTTAAAAACATATATACAACGACGACAGAGGAAAGGCCTTGAGTTCACAGGGGGACATGCGTTGGCAGCCCCTGCTTTTCCAGGATGGATTAGAGGTTGTCAGGCTTGGTGGGGTCGCTTCGACCAGCCGACCCAGGCACACCAGCAGGGCCAGGGCAACAGTCAGGAGAGATGGCTGAGTTGTGTGCTACCCAGCATGGTGGCTGGTGGGCGTGCGGTCAAGAAAAGGAAGATTTTTTTTTAACATTGATGCTTGCTTGTGATGTTAGCTGTATATTTTGGCAAATTTAAAAGCAATATCAGACAGGGAGCGAGTGTGACTCAAATGATTGAGCTCCCGCCTACCACATGGGAGGTCCTGGGTTTGGTTTCTAGTGCCTCCTAAAGAAGACAAGCAAGATAGCAAGCTGATGCAACAGGCTGGTGCAGTGAGCTGACGCAACAAGATGACCCCACTAGAGACACAAGGAGGAAAACATAATGAGAGACCAAACAAAGCAGGGAGCAAAGGTGGCTCAAACAATTAAGTGCCTCCCTTCCATATGGGAGGCCCAGGGTTCTTGTCCTGCTGCCTCCTGAAAGGAAGACAAGTACACAGTGGAACAGACAGCAAGTGCAAACTACAAGGGGGTGGAGAGAAATAAAAAAATAAAACACATCTTTAAAAAAACACCAAGCAATGCCAGATTATCTGTGCTTTATGTCCATAAAACCACTGACATAGCAAAGAAAGGTCTCTGCGATGGGGCAGTGAGTCTGGGCAGTGAGAGGTGCCTGCGGCCAGGGGTGGGGCAGCACCCTGCAGCAGGGTTGCAAGGCAGTAGATTTGGGAAAATGTAAAAAACAGGTGTTAAGTCAGGGAAATAGGAAAAGTTCGATGATTCCTGACCTGACCACTGCTATTTTCCAGAAGATTACCTCCGAGGGGGCTTTTTGCCTTAAATGTCATCTTCAGGGTCTTCAGCAACATTTATCGGGCACACGACCTGCTCTGAGAGCACAGAGAATTGCCCGGGTAACAGGGCCGGAGCTCGGTCCGCAGACAGACTCCCAGCCAGTACAGGGTGGTGCGCTCCACCGCCTTCGCCAAGTGGAGGTCCTGGTTTCCCTGCCCTTGCTCTGGAAAGGTACAAAGGCTGGGCCTCGCTCTATCCGGTTCCGATTTTCCTTCTAGGACTATAGGCCCCCAGAACCGACTTTCCTGTGCCCCTAACCTCCCCACGCACCAGTGGCCCCCGACTCACGGGGTCAGCATCAGCTGCCGGGCTCGTTCAAGGGCAGCCCGCTGGCCCCACGCCCACAGTTTCTGCTTAGCTCAGTGCCAGGTAGGGCCCGAGCGTTCGCCTTCCTAGTCACTTCTCAGATGGTGGGTGTCTCAGTTTTCTAGGGCTCCTGAGACAAAGAACCAGCAGCTAGGTGCCCGCCTCCCGTTCCGGAAGGGGAAGGCTGCGAGCAGGGGCCGCATTCCCTCTGCCACCTGCAGAGGACACCCTCCCTGGACCCCTGGCTCCTGTGGCGGCTGGCAATCCTTGCGCTCCTGGGACTTGTAAATGCGTCCCTGTTGTCTCTTCCCCCATATCCTCGTGGGCCTCTTTCATGTCCATCTTTATGTGTGGTCTCGTCTCTATGTTGTGTCCAAATTCTTCCTCTTAGGTGGGCAGCGGTCCTGCTGGATCAGGGCCCGAGTCCGGCTTGGCCTTTTCCTGACTAATCACCTCACCGAAGACCCTGCTCACAAATAGGCTTATGTCCTGAAGTGTTGGGGTTAGGACTTGACGTATCCTTTTGGGGACACAGTTCAATCTATCCAGCGTAGCTGCTGCCAATCCAGGGGACACATGGCCCAAGGCAAACCCGGCAAATTCCTGTTAATTTTTTTTTTTAAGATATATTTCTCTGCCCCTCCCCCGTCCGCTCTCTGTGCCCATTCGCTGTGTGTTCTTCTGTGTCTGCTTGTATTCTCATTAGGTGGCTCTGGGAGCTGATCCTGGGACCTTCTGGAGTGGGAGAGAGGTGATCATTGTCTTGTGCCCCCTCAGCTCCTTGTTCTGCCACGTCTCCTATTGTCTCTCCTCTGTGTCTCTTTTTGTTGTGTCATCTTGCTGCACCAGCTCTCTGTGTCGGCTGGCACTCCTGCGCAGGGCTGCTTTCCTGAGCCACGTGAGCCAGCTCACCACATGGGCCAGCTCGCCTTCACCAGGAGGCCCTGGGTGTCGAACCCTGGACCTCCTGTATGGTAGACGGGAGCCCAACTGCTTGAGCCACATCCATTTCCCACAAATTCCTTTCAGGTGCACCCTCATATCTTCTCAGGTCAGCACTGTCCCTTCGCCAGTCTGTGTCATTGCAGCCTCATTTCTCTCGAAAGGCTCCAGAACCTTCTGTTGTGGAATAGGCAATCTGTTTGATTAGTTTAGACTGAGATATCAGATTCATTGTAGCTCAAAAGTGAGTCCTTGCCCGATGTGCTCTCTAGTCAATTAAGTGACAGCAGGATTTTGAGATGGGAAAAAGTTCATTCAGCAAGGGTGAGCCTTGTGGAGACAAGATGGCAGTTCTTAAACTGTCTCTCCGAACTGGAGAAACTTGCCGTGTTTTGTGGCATTCAAACAAAGGCGGACAGGCTTAGGAGGAGGAGGAGGCCGGAGGTGTTCTCATCATTGACCCTGCATAGACTGGCTCGTTCACTTGGAGTGTAAGGTTTTGGCTGCTGCGCATGTCAGGCGGGCCTGCTCTGCTTAGAACTGGCTTGGTCTAGCGAGATAGTTTAGAAATTGGGATGGTTAATTTTTTGGTTGACTCATGTTACTTCATTAATAAACATTGAGGAAAGTAGACTTGGCCCAGTGGTTAGGGCATCCTCTACCACATGGGAGGTCTGCAGTTCAAACCCCGGGCCTCTTTGACCCGTGTGGAGCTGGCCCACGTGCACTGCTGACGCATGCAAGGAGTGCCCTGCCACGCAGGGGTGTCCCCGCATAGGGGAGCCCCACGCGCAAGGAGTGCACCCTGTAAGGAGAGCCGCCCAGCGCAAAAGAAAGTGCAGCTGCCCACATGGAGAGCTGACACAACAAGATGACACAACAAAAAGAAACACAGATTCCCGTGCCACTGACAGCAACAGAAGCGGACACAGAGAACAGACAACCGGGGCCAGGGGTGGGGGTGGGGAAAAGGGGAGAGAAATAAATAAATAAATAAATAAATCTTTAAAACAAAAACAACAACAACAAAAAAACATTGAGGGGTTACACGCAGGTGCATTAGCCTGGAGGGTTGCAAAACAAGATAAAGGAGTATAAGCAGGGCCAGTTACAAGTTGTTGCATTACTGTCCAGCTACAGGATACGGATGCGCTTACAAAACATAGAATCAGCATCCAAGGAGCGGGGCATCTGGGTGACGGTTCAGTGAATCACAACAGCCACGGGTGTTTGCTTCTGGCCCCATCACAATAGATCAGAAGGTCAGAAGGCACCTGGACAGTGGTTCAGTGACTGTGGTCATGTTTGTCAGCTCCTGGTCACATCTCCTGCCAGTGCAGACCTTGGTTATTTAATCGTCACCTTGTGAGGTAAATTTTGTAGTACCACTTTGTGGAGACCCAGAGAGTTCAATGACGGCCAAGGTCAGGGGTGCGGATTCTCACCCGCGTGGCCCCTGTCCCCACCTCTGTACGTGAAGTCCTTCTGAGGAGCACTTGGCTCAGCCGTCTGAAGAGAGAGTGCTCAGACTGAGTCAGGGAATCCCCCTGTGGTGACACTGCTGGACTGTAACAGGAGGGACAGCCGTTGGACGAGAAGGACTTCGGTGGCCCTCCTCTTGCTGGGTCGTGTATAGGATCGCCTGTTCCACCAATGGCCCTTCGCTCTCCTCTCTCCTCTCCAAAGTGGCCAAGGATGACGGAGAGGTCATCGAATTTGCTTCTGAGGGGAAATGATTGGAGTTCATTCCTTTCCTCTCCCTTCCAGCATAGCTTCTGTAGAGGACAGAGACCTGGGTGGTGCTGAGGCGGCTGAGGACCAGCGATGTGCTGAGGAGGCGGCCTTCGTGGGTGTTTCGAGGGGAAACAAAAATTTGGAGTAGTGAGCGCAAAGTGTGTTTTGGGCTGGGCGTGGAAACTGCCAAATGGAATGACGGGGCTGTTCTTTGGATTCTCTTCAGTTTTTTTTACAAATTTCTGCCCATCCTCTCAGGGACATTTCAGGGTAGGAGACACACCTGCCCGGGCTCACCTGATGCCGCCACACACGAGCTCTGGTTATGTTGTCTGTTCTCTCTCGTCTCTAAAACGGGGATGACAAAGTTTAATTCACTCCACAGTGAGTGCGTGACTGCGGCACCGCGTCTGTCTGTCCCTCTGTGACGTCTCCATGCCTTGCCCTGTGGCTCCCCGGCAAGTGACGGTTTACCGGGTGCGTGGATGGACGATGGGGGTCCAGGATTGAGAGACTAAATGAACGAGCACGCGGCAGAGGGGCCTCGGATGACGCAATTCTCTCCCCTTTATTTGACTGGTCTCACACTTCCCTTGTTTCTTTCGTTCACCTTTTCCATTAAGTATTTTCGGCCCAGCCTTTCTTTTCTTTCTAAACTACAGCATTAAAAAAAAAAGATCTCATGGCTCACCCCTTCCAGCACATTTCTAGGATTAGGACTTAATGCTTCCTTCCTTGGTATCAGGCCTCCCCTTTCAGCCCACATATAGTAATAATTATAGTTTTACACTTCTGGGAATCCACGTTTACTTGATTTGTTCCCCTATTAGAAAGCCTCTTAGGAATGGGGACCATGATTCTTCCGTGACGTGTAGCTGACATTAAAATAACAACTGAGTTTCTGGCTCCTATTTCGTTTATGTTCCATTGTGTAATTTGCTGTCATTCTTGTGTTTAGCTGGTTTATCTTTAATCCCGTATCTTGGTTGTTTGCTTTTTTATCCCTAAGTGTCCTCTGTTGCAGAGCTGCAGCGTAATATAAATATTTATTAAATAAGCTTAACGAAATCCTACCAGGGGCTCTATTCACAGATCCCAGCAGGACGCTGCTTCCCACGTGGGCTTCCGCGTTCCCCATCCCAGGTACTATACTTGGTAGGAGTCAAGGGTAAGCCTCGGCTTTTTAGGGATGCACAGTTTTCGAGCTGAGGTTATAAGCTTGGAAGGGGATCCTCTCCTCCCCTCCCAAGAGTGGGACTGCGCCAGCCTCCTTGTCGCAAGGCTCTGTCACATGCGTGTTTAAGGGCTGCACATGGTCCCCGGGGCCTGGAATCAGGCTCACCCATTCTTGTTTTGTTTTTTGTTTTTTTTCATTTTTTTAAATTGACTTTGTAATAATATTACATTAAAAATATATATATATGAGGTCCCATTGAACCCTACCACCCCCACCCCACCTCTCCCCCCCCCCAACAACACTCCCTCCCATCATCATGACACATCCATTGCATTTGGCAAGTACATCTCTGGGCACCCCCGCACCCCATGGTCAACGGTCCACACCATGGCCCCCACTCTCCCCCATTCCATCCAGTGGGCCCTGTGAGGATTTACAATGTCCGGTGATTGCCCCTGAAGCACCATCCAGGGCAGCTCCATGTCCCAAAGACGCCTCCACCTCTCATCTCTTCCTGCCTTTCCCCATACCCATCAGCCATCATGTCCACTTTTCTCAATCCAATGCCACCTTTTCTATGTGGACATTGGATTGGTTGTGTCCATTGCACCTCTATGTCAAGAGGAGGCTCAGATTCCACATGGATGCTGGATGCAATCCTCCCACTTTCAGTTGTAATCACTCTAGGCTCCATGGTGTGGTGGTTGTCCTTCTTCAACTCCATCTTAGCTGAGTGTGCTCACCCATTCTTGTATCCCACCGCACCTAGCACAGCTTCTGGACCAGAGAGAGCTGCAGAGCTGCTCGTGGAATTGAATCGAGACCCTCGTGAAACAGCATAGCTGATCCACGCAGCACGCTTGCTAAAAGGCAGCTCACAACCAGAATTATGCAGGTAAAGGGACAGAGAGCAAGAAGGTGGAATTCAGTAGGCTCCCAGCTGTCGGGTAGTTGAGACATGAATCTCAGTATGTTGATTTAAATGTCTCTGAGCTTCTTATTTCTGAAGATTGCATGAGAATAAATACATCTTGAAAAGATACCATTGCTATGTCCGTTAACTCTTCTTTAAGAATTAAAGGGAGAGAAGGAAAACTCGGCGAGGACCCTAGACCAGGCAGAGCAGGTGGCCTTGGCATCGTGTTTCCTCTCCTCGGTCCTTCCTGCTTCAAACCTGCGTACAATTTGCCTCCTCTCACATCCACTCTCCCAGTGAATGCAGAGTCAAAAAGGGGGCGAGGGGTGGGGGAGACTTTTATTGCACAGACAGAAGTATTTAAAAAATACAGATGCCCCTGGAAAACATACAAATTCAACTGATATAAACTGTACAGAAGTGATTCTTTTTGGTTAAACATTCAGGCAGAAGGGAAAGGTCAAAGAGCCAGAGACCACTAAGGCACACTTGGCCTCTTCCAGTGTTACCAGGACTGGCCCGGATGCTAATAATTTTTCCCCCTTATTTTGTTCTCATTTTCTTGTTGACAGCGAACTCTGTTAAGTCTGATCTTTAATATACCTGTTAAAAACCTTAACCATGGCAAATAGCATTTTACATAAAAACCTTTGATTAACAAGACATATTCTGTCATCATAAAACTTTCCAGAGTGAATTAAATTGAAGGCCTCTTCACCTCTGGAAAGCGATATTGAATTACAGAAGTCACTGAGAGTATGAGTATAACATATTTGAGTTCAGACACTTTAGCCCTTCCAAAAGCTTGTCAATATTTATATTTAAAAGCTGCTGTTCTTCCATTTACATCATTCTGGGAAATCATTTTGGAAATTGGACTCTTGAGGAGAAAAAAACCCAGCGTGACTAGAACATGACTCCACTGGGAAATGTTAGCTTAGGAAAGTAACGGGGGGCAGGGGCCAGTCTGCACAGCGATCAGAGCCGGGGCTCTGCAGCCAGAGGGCCTCGTTGCAGATGGGCTCCATGTGCCTAAGCTGCCCGGTGGCATGCGGCCCGTGCTTGGTGGGTGACTCTGTAAGATGGGAGTTGTGGCAGGATTTCACCTGTAGGGTGATCGGGAGGATTCCTTGGGTTAATACGTGCAAAGCCATGCCAGAAGCAGAATGTGATGGATGCACTGCCCTCCCGTGGACTGCTCTGCTGTAAAGGTGGTCCGGGGAGCTGCAAGGTACAAGGTCGTCAGTCACTCCCCAGCGATGTGATGGGAAGGGGCTCCCCAGACCTCAAGATCCCAGTGCAAGGCAGGAGAAGGCAGGAGGTGAGGCTTTGTGTCCCTTTCCCCCCAACGCTGTCCTGGTGAGTCCTGCTAGTGGCTGCTGGACGGAACCCTAGCTGGCCCCAGAGCCCCTGTCCCCCCGGCTCTGAGGGTCCCTTGGCAGCACCTGCTTTCGGGGTGTCTGCTGGAAGCTGGGGGTCCTTCTTCCCCCTCTGTATCCACAGGCACCTGCAGAGAGCAGCCCCCCACAAGGCTAATTCTCTGAAAATCTTAATAACCCCCAGCTCCGCTTGACTCCAGTGCCAGCGACAGTTCCATGCAGTCAAAGAAACAATGGAAAGTGTCTTGTTCAGGTTTTTTTTTTTTGGAAAGCGTGACATATTTTCCCTTCTGAGATGACGTTTGCCTTCTTGGAAATGAAGTCGATTTTATGGTAATTACTACCAAAGATGGGTTCATTTTTCACACGTAAAATGGGCGAAAGCCCCAAACAGGAAGCAGCTTTGATTTCAGAAAGAGGCAGGAAGGTGTCTGTGCCTCAGGCCGAGGAGGCGTGCAGGAGTGGGAAGCGCTCTCTTGGGGCACCGCAGGCTAGTGCACGAAGCTTGCAGGTTGCTCCCAAGTTGTTGTTTTAATCCAGTGTGCTCTAGACAGGAAGATTTAATGAGATATTGAGTTTAAGGACATTTGGTCGTCATGGGTCATTTAGTATATTGCTTTGAGCAAGTATTTACTTCCCGTGAATGGCTGAGAAATGTGAGAATGTGTAGACCCGTGAGAAAAGAAAAATTAGGAGGAGAAGTTAATAGATCAAAGGGTGACTTCAGTTGACCTTAAGACTGAAGTTATGATCTCAGAAGCTGATATTTAAGAATTATACTTCTTTCAGAGTGACTTTTTTCCCCCCAATCTTTTATTTTGAAATAATTTCAGCATTGCAGGGCAGTTGGAAAAATAATACACAACACATATTGGGAACTCCAGTGTCCCTTCCCCATCCCATATCTTCATATCCACCAATTTTAACATTTTGCCACATTTCACATTTGCTGTTTCATGCTTTCAATGTATCTGCCTATTTTCTGAACATTTGAATTATTAAATAAATACACAATATAGTGTGAACTTAGTCAGGGATCTGTGGTTTTCACCTGACTGGCAAAGGAGTCCATGGAACAAAAGAAGTTAGCTCTTTAATACGTATGTACTACCTGCACCAACACATCTTCATAAGAATAATGCTTTTTTGAATTTAATTCAAGCTCACAGATCCCTGGTTAAGAAGCCCTGAACTAAAGTGACGATGACAAGTAAATGTAATACGTGATCCTAGGTGAGATCTAAAAAAGAAGGCAAAAAGGCTCAAAAGCACATACGAAAACTGGAATATAGACTGTGTATTTTTATCAAGGCTAGATTTCTTGAACTATGTAAGGTGGTTATGTAATTAATTATCTTTGTTCTTCAGAAATGTGTATGGAAGTATTATATGTTCAAGGAGAATATTGTACAGGGTCCTATTCAAATGTTTTGTGCATCTAAGGACATTATTAAGAAAGTGAAAAGAAAGCCAACAGAAAGGGAGAAAAATATTTGGAAACCATATATCCCTGCTTTAGTTTTTCTTTATTCCTTTTAAAAAAATTATAGAAACTTATATATAACATGAATCTTCCCATCTTAGCCACTCTCACGCATACCACTCAGTGGGGTTAATCACCTTCACAGTGTTGGGTACCCTCACCATCATCCATTACTCGAACTTTCTCATCAGCCCAAACAGAAATCCTCACCCATTATGCATCAACTCCCACCCCCAGCCCCTACTCCTGGTACCCTGTACTCTACTTTTTGTCTGTATTTGTTGGCATGTTCTAGCTGTTCCATGTAAGTGGAATTGTATGGTATCTGTCACTTTATGTCTGACTTATTTTATTCAACACAATATCTTGAAGGTTCACCCATGGGTAGTATATTTCAGAACTTCATTCCTTTTCAAGGCTGAGTAATATTCTGTTGTATGTATATACCACATTTTGTTTATACATTCAGCTGTCAGCGGACGTTTGGGTTCTTTGTACCTTTAGGCTATTGTGAATAATGGTGCTGTGAACATTGGTGTACAAATACTTGTCCGAGTCCTGGCCTTCAGTTCTTTCTGGTATTTAGCTAGAAGTGGGATTGCCAGATCATATGATGGTTCTATGCTTAGCTTTCTGAGGAACTGTCAACCTCTTTTCCACAGTGGCTACACCATTATACATTCCCACCAGCAATGTCTGAGAGTTCCCATTTCTTCACATCCTCACCAGCACTTATTTAAAAAAAAAAAAAAAGCGCCATTCTAGTTGGTATGATGTGGTTTCTCATTGTGATTTTGATTTGCATTTCCCTAACGGCTAATGGTATTGAGCATCTTTTCATGTGCTTATTGGCCACTTAGATATCTTCTTTGGAGAAGTTCCTGCTTAAGTCCTTTGTCCATATTTTAATTGGGTTGTTTGCTTTTTTGTTTTTGAGTTATAGGAGTTCTTAGTACATTCTGGATATTAAACTCTTAGGAGATATATGGTTTCTAAATATTTTTCTCCCATTCTGTTGGTTTTCTTTTCACTTTCTTAATGATGTCCTTAGATGGACAAAAGTTTTTAGTTTTGATGAAGTTCAGTTTATTTATTTTTTCTTTTGTTGCTTATGCTTTTGGTGTAAAGCCGAGCAGGTCCTAGTTTGATGAAGGAGGTAGACGTAATAGAAAATACTCTGATAAAATAGAGGTGTGAGGAAATGCTCTGAGTTCCCAGACCATAGAGCCACACCTTGGTGGGGTGAGCTGAAGAAAAAGGCTGCATCATGAAGTTTGCAAAAGCCATTCATATAAAGACGGTCATGAGGGAAATGGGGAGAATAGCAAATGCAAAAGGAAGGAGAAATGTTATCAGACTATTTTAGAGAACAGTGAGACGTATAGTGTAGTAGAATAGGAGATACTGTTTGGGGCAGGATGGAAGTGTTAGTAGGAATGGTAGCTTGACCTTATCCATTACACTAAGAGGTTCTCATCTAGGCACTGGGGCTCAGTGGAGGTTTGAAAATAGAGGAGAAACAGGATCAGGTTGACCCATTGGAAAGAAAAATATGGTAGCAAGGGTGGATGATGGACAAGGTGGGTAGAAGCCCTCATCTTTTTTGTTTGATCTTCTGTCTACACTGGGTATCTCTGGTTTCCTGCAGTGAGGTTGATGAGGACCTCATGCCCTGAGGTGGGATATCAGCTAGCCTTAGAAGGAGTTAGTGCCTGTGATGGGTTGGCTGTAATTTCAACCAGGTTTTCAACCTTCTGCTTTTGCAACACACACCCAAATACCTGCTAATAAGTTTTTTCCCATTTCGGAAGAGCTTAGGGGGATGTGCACAAATATAGATGCATGGTAAATTAAAGCTGATTGAGATTTAGTTACTTTGTTCTTTGAAAATTTTTGAGGATTAGATTTTTCCAGATGCATCCAAAACTAGGGTTGAGAGTTACCACCATAGAGAACTAAAGTTCTTTCCACTGACCTAACAGAAAGTGTTTGTTCCAGACCTCGTATGATAATTGTACACATCATGGAAGCTACAGATATTGGCTGGATTTGGGAAAGAAACTAAAGTATTCACCACTCAGTACCTGCTACCAGATCCTGTGCTTGGCCCTGGAGGAAAAAATAATTATTCATGATCACTGCTCTCACTGAGAAGGCTCATAAGCTAGACAAAATGCCACATGCGAGTGTACGTGGCTAAATTATTTTTTGTTTTGAATACATTGTCTGTAAGCACTTCCTTCAGAAGGTCTCATTGTCTTCACTTTATAGAGGGGGAAACCCAGGTTCAGAGTTTGGGGTAGCTAGGCAAAGAGCACATGGCTCATCAGAGAAGAGACTATTTTGTTTTTTTTAATAAAAAAAAATTTTTTTTAACAAAAGCAATGAATGTTCCCTACTCTTCCTTGAGGTAAGTTTAGCCTTTATCCCTGTGCCTGTATATGAATGTATTCTCTTTACAAAATTGGTATTATTCTGAACTTATGATTTCATAATCACACGTTTTACTTAGTAGAGTGTTGTGGTCTTTTTCTAAGTCATCAACATTCCTCTACGGCATGGTTTTTTATGGTTGTATAGGACTCCACAAAACAACATGATCATTTCTTTAAATGTTGAAGATTTAGGATCTAAAGTTTGCTAATGTAAAGTGTGATGCAATAAACATCCTCTTATATAAACCCTAGGGATACATTTTTACAAGTGAAATTGAACCGAAAGGATTAAGTATTTTTAAGGACTTTCCTTTTCTACTTGTTATTGACAACGTTATTCCAGTAATTATGGTTAAAGGAGCCTGAATTTATTACTTTTAATTTTTACACCTTCTCAGTTCACCTGAGAAGGAAAATTAAAAAAATTTCTGTACAAAATGCGTTTAAACTGCCCTGAGTCATTGTCAAGAGGCTTAAGTCTAACGTGTGCGCACTCTCATCTTGGTGTGCTCGGCTAGCACCTGGATGCCGGGCCGGGCCGTGGCAGGCTGGACTCCAGGTGAGCAGAGACAGAAGTGCAGGTGGCAGGTGGGCACTCTGGGCGCCAGGGGGACCTTCTCTCCAAGGAGGGGCCTTGTGTTTGGGGGACCCGTGTTGGATGAGTGGAAGGAAAGGCCAGCTTCACCTGGCGCTGCGGGGCCACTGGACTGTTCAGTAGCTGTGGCTGAAGTCAGGGCTTAAGGACCTGAACGGACCCACGTGAGGGGCGAAGGGCCTGCCTCTGTCGCCTCTCCATACTGGCAGCCTGGTCCGGCTCCTGCAGGCTGCCGTGGAGGCGCGCTCTACACGTCTGTACAGCCTGTTCGTTGTTGCCTCGCCCTGTCTTGGCCTCTGTTCCCTGGACCTCATTTTTATTCATGCACAGTTTTAGGTTTTGGTCTCAACATATGTTATTACACAATAAATTAAATCCTGTTTATGCTAAAACTTAATTTTATTAAAGGACAGAGCCATCACCTTTCTCTTAGGATACAGGTACGTGCTTATAGGCCGAATACCCAGGTGCGGTTTCTTATAAGCAGAAGTAGTAAGTGCAGTGTTAATTTTTATCGTCTCTAGAGTCAGAGTATTTGGATTTGACTCAATAGATAAACTCCATTGTGTTCCTAAAATTTATTAAGTTCTCTGATCCTCAGTTTCCTCATCTGTGAAATTAGCTGAATAGTAGTTTTTACTTAGAGATATTTGGGGGGATTACTGAGCTGGTTTATTTATGAGCCATGTCACACTGCCTGGCATATTATAAGCACCTGATAAATGTTGGTGCCTATTATAGTATTATTTAAACATCCCATCAAGGTGTATCCAGGAGTTTCAGTGGATGGGATGATGGATTTTAATTTCCTACACCTTTTATTTGATGTTTATCGCCACTTAAATTTGTGTCAGACATTTAGTGGGTTGAGTGTTGCTGGCTCATCTCTAACCTGAAGGGTGGTTCTGAGTCTAAATGAGGTGATGCATGCGCAGCATTTAACGTGTGAATGCACTCGAGCAGGTGCTCAGTAACTGGTGACTTTCAAGTGCATGGGCTGGAGATGGATGGGATCTTGGTTTGAGTCCAGCTCTGCCTCTTAAGCAGCTTTGTGACTCTCAGTTCCCTCAGTGGTAAAACGTAAACAGTCGTTGAACCTTCCCTGTGAAGTTTGTCGTGAGGCTCAAATGTGTTCTTGTTATTGTTGACGTTCTCTGATGCAGTTCTCTGAAACATGTAATGGCTAATGAGGGCCAAAGGCTTTTCAACAAATGTAATGTGAGTGACGGTGAGGAGATCTGCCTGCTGCTTCTGTCACCCACCTGGTCGACAGGTGCTCTGGAGCCCTGGGTGGTAATTTCCCCCTCATGCCATGCGGGTCCCTCCTGAGGCTGTGGGCTGTGTCCAAAAGGATGACCTTCCCAGATGGAGGAGGGCAGCTCTCTGGGCAGAGAAATAGGAGTGGATTCCATCTTCTGCTGGAAGCTTCAGCTGCAGCCTTGCATGGTGTGTGTGTGGCATTTGTGAGACTCCGGGGGCATGTAGAAGGGGACATACCGACTTGTAGGGGTGGAGACAGAAAGGATCAATATTCCAGAGAGGTGAGACTTGTGCAGTTTCCAAAATGCAGACAAACCAACAAGCATCACCTCTTTTTGGTTGTATTTAGGTCAAGGAGAAAAATGAATATGATTCTCTCTGCTGCTGATGAAATGGGGAAAGGAAGCCAGCACAGGTTTTTGAGGACCAATGCAGTGCCAGGCACCTGGCTGGCATTTTATAAAAATTCTCTCATTTGGTTTAAGTCTGCAAATGAGGATAGAAAGAGAGTTTTCAATTCCCATTCTGCTTTCTTGATCAAAGAGAAGGATGTTTAGAGTAAAAATGTACGTGTAAGAGAGTTGAAGCCCAGGAAAAGTAAGGGGATGCTAAGTTCCAGATGTGTTGGTCTACTGATCCAGACAGGCTGTTCCTAGGATTTCTGCAGAATCTGTACTGGAGGTTACAGAACCATTGCCATTAGTCTTGAGGTCTAGAGGTCATAGAAGACAGAGAGGCCAAATTCTACAAACTGTAGATTGATGTTCTTGGTATCCGTCTCAGGGGAAATTCTTAACTGATCATCAACTGTAAGTTTTATGCAAAAGAAGATGTGGGCACTGGATACCACCATGGGTTCACTGAAGCAAGCATGGCAAGGTGACCTTGGGTTTGTAAATGGCACTGCTACCCTGGAAACATGAGTGTAGAGATGGTACCTGAAAATACGGACATGCTCTACTTTCTACAGTCACCTTGGTATCCTTGTGAAAGTAGTGAAACCTATGAAAAAGTACAGTGGACCATGGTTCATTAATCAGTGCAGTGGCTGTTTCCTCAAAATCCTGGTTAGTGGGTTGAGATCCCCTAGAGGGAAGTCTGCATTAGCTTCTTTGGTGTCAAAAATTTTATCTGTATCTTGATAATAGATGGATAGATGATAGGGTCTTCAGATTTGTGGAAGATAAAGGGCTAGTAAGTGATAGTTGTCGGAAGAGGTGGGTGGCAGCTGGGGGCAGTAAGGGGTCAAGGAACTGCTGATGATCCAGTAAAGAAAGTGATGATTGAGACAGAGTAATTCTTGCAGTAAAGTTCCTTCATATAAGCTGTGTGCTGATTTGAAATGAAAAAAAAAGGGGTTGGTTCCTCAATAAGGAAAGACTTAACAGAATGATCACCTTTCATTTTCAAAAGATGAAAACTACAAGGGAACATGCACAAAAATGATGGCATATATAAGATAAATAAAAACTACTTCAGCAAATTCTAGAATCCTAATTAAAAGATAGGAGAAACAGTTAGCTAACTTTCTCTTTTAGGCATACTGCCTGATTTTTGTTAGATGCTGCAGAAGTACCAAATTTTGTGGTTGCAGACAAGTTTAAGCTATTCATAAATGTGCCATCGCTTTCTGAAACAATTTTTATTGAAAATTAACATTTCATAAAAATATCCTTTTTATGGAAAACTTTATGCATATAAGGGCTAAAATAAAGTCTCCAGAGACTCTGAGATAAAAAGATATTTATATTTTCCCTTGAAGTTACATAACGAACAAGTGTCAATGTTGTAGCTATTGTATATAATACAATTCTGTTAAATACTGTATTGCAAAGTGTGTGTGCATGTCTGTCTTTTGAACTATACCACATGTTCCCATCCTCTCTAACACAGTGGTTTTCAAACTTTTTAGACTGTGACCTATAGAGAGATCTATATTTTGGATGGAGACCCGGTTCATACACTCTCCATAGACACACTACATACACAATTGACACAAAAAGTCATGAAACAACACTTACTCTATGTCTGATAATTTCTTATATTTTCTGTTTTAATTCTTTTCAATTATTAAAAATCAGATCAAAACCCACTGTTTTGATTTTACTGCCTGCTATTTTCAAGACACTGCTTTGGCATACTGTCCTGTCTTGTTCATGGCAGAGATTCAATACATGTTAAAAGTTATAGCTGTTTCTTTCTTCCAAGGAGAAACTTTTATATTATCATCTCATATTACATCATTACAAATGATGTCAAGTGAAATACTTCTAGAGAACTCAGAGTTTCTTTTTGACAGAGCAGAGTCACAGTGAGTTGTGAGTAGTAATCCTGAAGCAAGCTGGAGTCTGATCATTGGCTTATGGACATTTTGGGGTGACTTGCCCCAAATCTGCAAACTACCTCATGTCCAGAAATTAGAATATATTTGTTTCCAGACTCTTAGAGCTGGAAAGAGTTATGAAGGGCACCTATTTTAACTTCTTACTCATGGCAGGAGTCACTTCTCTCTTCATGTTCAGCATCTGATTTTGTTCAGAAACAGGGAGTTGACTGTATTAGTTTGCTATTGCTGCTGTAACAAATTACCACAAATGCAGTGGCTTAAAACAACACAAACATCATATAGTTCTCTGGTTCAGATTTTGATGTGGGCTTTACCAGGCTAAAATCAAGGTGTTGACAGGGCTCCTTTTTGGAGGCTTTAGAGGACAAGCTGTTTTCTTGCCCTTTTTCCAACTTCTGGAGGATGCCTGCATTCTGTGGTTCCCTTCCATCTTCACCGCCAGGAAGGACCACTGAGTCTCTCTGAGACCTAGTCACTCCACCCTCTAGTTGTTCTGTCTTACTCTTCCACTTCTAAGGGACTCTTGAGGTGATTCCATTAGTCTCACCCATTTAATCCAGGATAATCTATTTTAAGATCAGCTGATTAGCAAGTTTATTTCCATCTGTAACCTTAAAGCCCTCTTTGCCATGCAACAGGTGAGTTTTGAAAAGTAAAATAAGGAAATCTGAAATCTGAAAAATTTCAACTTTGAGAAGACTAGCCGTGTTAAATGCTGAAACAGAGAAAACCATGGTGAAAGCAGCTGTAGAGTTGAAACTAATTTATAAGAAGTAAGGTCTCCATCGAGGCTGTGAAGTTAACATGTACATTTTGCAGAGAGAAATATTTGCTGGGTATTTGTGTGAAAGAGGAGAAACAATGGAATTAATTCAGAATCTTGAACAAAGGGTCTAGAATAATCAGTCAGACATCGGGACGGTTAATATCTTAGTTACACTGTCCTTACTTGGTCAGTGTTGGTCAGGCTTCACACACGCCACAGAGTTCCGTTGGTTGTGAGTGGTTATGGGCATTCTTTGACAGTGCTAATTTTATTAGAGATTCTAATTCTGCTGAGCCATGTGAGTTTGGTTTGCTGCCTGTGATTCTTAGCCACAGAGGGGAAATGACTAACCAAAGTGAATGACTTAATAAAGGCTTTTAAAAAACCCTGCAGGTCTTGTGATTTGCTTGTTGACTCTGTTAACAGTGATAATGTAACAGTTGAGTAACCCTTTAAGTTATTTTACTATTATGGGAATACCTTCATTTGGAAAGATTAAAAAATTTTTTTAACAGATCAATTCTATTGGTACATATTAAAAAATCATATATCTATCCAAAGTGTGCAGTCAGTGGTATTTGGTGTAATCCCATATTTGCACATTCACCACTCCAATCTTAGAACACTTTCATTGTTATAATAATAATAAAACTCATCATTTCTCAGTCTCTCTATGCTTTTCCTGCCACGTGTAGCTGTGTGATGTTAGGCTAATGGATCAACTCGGCCAGGTAACTGGGCCCAGTTGTTTGGTCAAGCAAGCCCTGGGCTAACTGTAATACAAGGGCATATATGGGCTTTAGTCATCAGTAGGTTTACTGCATAGATGACTGATTACATCTTTGATTAACCAGGGAGATTGTCATCAGTAATGAGTGACATTTTATCCAATCAGTTGAATACCTTGAAAGGAGAAGTGATTTCAGCATTCAGAGAGAATTTCCCAGCTCGTCTTTGGACAGCCAGCATCTTCTGGACACTTATCAAGGGTTCAGGCTGCTTCTTCCTCTCAAGGCTCTGTGTTCCTGCTGCTTCTAATGTCAGCTGTAGGCTGGGATAAGTCTCATCTCTCTCCCAGGGTGCGTTTCTCTCCGGGCTCGGCTGCTCTGCTCGCTCTACAAGGCCAGCTGTAAACTATGAGGCAAACAGCTCTCTCTCTTCCCAGGGCCTCTGCCGTGTGTATCGGAGCATTCTCTTTCCTCACATATCTGCTTCTCTGTGTATTTACTTCCCCGACCTCCAGCATTAAAACTCTTACTTTTCTCTTCTGCCATGTCATTTTCTCTGAGTCTCTGCCCCCTTGGTCCTATTGATGAGGCCCAATCAAAACTGTAATCATAATTTAATCAAGTAAAAGTGAAACTTCTCAATCCAATACAATATAATATGCCCAGAGGAACAGACCAGTTTACAAACATAATCCAGTATCTATTTTAGGAATTCATGAGCAATACCAAACCACTACAAACTGCTATTCTTTTTTCATTTTTTCTAGTATATTGGTATTTATATTTTGTAAAAACAGCATTATGTATGCAGTGTCACCCATATTTGTGTTTTACTTGGAAGTTTTACTGTCATATACAGTACCATGTTACAGTTTGTGCTTTCCTTCTAGTAATATACAGGGTAATATACATTTCCCTTTCAACCACTGTCATATCCATACAATAGCACTGCTGTTTACAAACACTGTGATATGCTTTGACCATTTCTATTCATTTCCAAAGATTTACCAACAAAGTTTTTTTACCAGTTCTGCATAGATTAAACGTCAGCTTTCTGTCCTCTAACGTCACTCTATTTTCTGGTGACCTATATTCTAATTATTAAATCTGTGAGTTATATATTTAGTTCATATAGTGCAGTTATATAATATTTGTCCCTTCATGTCTGGCTTGCTTCACTCAATGTCCTGCAGGTTCATCCATGTTTTGTCATATGCTTCACGACTTTATTTCTTCTTAGTGCTGCGTAATATTCCATCATGTGTATATACCACAGTTTGTTTATCCATTCCTCAGTTGATGGACACCTGGGTTGTTTCCAGCTTTTGTCATTTGTGAATAATGCCATTATGAACATCAGTGTGCAGATGTCTGTTCACATCTCCGCTCTCTGTAATGGTATCGCAGGGTCCTGTGTCAACTCTCTGTTCAACCTTATTAGGAACTGCCAAACAGTCCTCCATTGTGGCTGTACCATCTGCACTGCCACCAACAGTGAATTAAGTATTCCTAGAGAGATGAAGATTTAGTTGTAGACTTGGAAAATGGTTCAAGTAAAGAGCATAAAAGATTTCACGATACTGTTCCTATTTTTCCTCAAGTATGTTTAGAATATTATTGAACTACATGGAAAACAGTTTAGTCAGGTTTGCCCAGTTAAGGTTCTTTGTGAAAAGCTAAATAAACATACGTAATAAAATTAATTTTACTTTTTTCCTTGGTGCCTACCTATTTTGGTTTTAGTTTAGAGTGGACAAGAAGAGACCTTAATTATTATAAAAATGAAACTACTCCTTTTCAAAATGGTACTTTCTCTGTTGTATACTGGTTTGAGTTAATAGTGGCAAAAAATGTGTGGTGGCAGTCATGGACGTGTGCCACTCAGCTCTCCATTTCAGAGAAGCGGCTGGGAGAAGAGTGCTGGGCTGACCGCCTCCAGCTGTTGCACCTGCAGATACGCTGCTGGGGTGCTAGAGGTGGGCCATTCCAGGCTGGCTCAGGACTCCTTGGAAGGGCAGTCATTGCTGCTTCCCCGTCCCCTCTCACCCACCATGTTTGCCTTGCCATAACATTCCCAGGACAGCACTGCTGGCTGGGGCTTCTCCTCTCTAGCTCTCCTTCCTTCCCTCCTGCTCTTGCAGATGTCAGGCCCACATCATATCCCTCCCTATTCCTGCTGCTTTCCCCCTTTAACCTTCATAGATGTTCCTTCCAGGAAGTTGCTTGCATGTCTGGTTCTGTCTTAGGATCTGCTTCTTGGAGATCTGAACTGGTTCATGTGTCATGAATCAATCATTTAATGAATTTGAAGATAATATCAGTAACTCATTGAGGTTTGCCTGAGATTTTTCTGTTTGTTTTTTTTTCCAATGAAAGTCCCACATCCTGGGCCAACTGGGACATTTGTCCACCCTAGTTGGGATATGTGTACATGCATCAATTTATTATTCCAATTTTTTTTTGTGTGAAAAAGAGTTGAAGTATCTCCCAACCAAGGATTATAAAAGTTAATATTAATAAAATTTAAATATAGAGTCAAGTAAAGAAAGAAGTAAATATGCTAGCCATAAAAGCTGATGTATTTTTGTGGAAACAGTTTTTCCTTGACATTAAATTCTTTTTTTTTTTAAAGATTTATTTTTTATTTATTTCTCTCCCCTTCCCCCTTCCCCCCCCAGTTGTCTGCTCTCTGTGTCCTTTCACTGTGTGTTCTTCTTATCCTTATCAGCGGGAATCTGTGTTTCTCTTTGTTGCGTCATCTTGCTGTGTCAGCTCTCCGTGTGTGCAGCCCCACTCCTGGGCAGGCTGCACTTTCTTTCACGCTGGGCGGCTCTCCTTACGGGGCGCACTCCTTGCGCGTAGGGCTGCCCTACGTTGGGACACCCCTGCCTGGCAGGGCACTCCTTGCGCGCATCAGCACTGTGCATGGACCAGCTCCACACGGGTCAAGGAGACCCCGGGTTTGAACCTTGAACCTCCCATGTGGTAGGCAGACGCCCTATCCGTTGGGCAAGTCCGCTTCTCGACATTAAATTCTTAAAGGTATTTCTTTGGGCTTCATACAGGGACAAGGAGTAATGTAAACTGAATCCTTGATAGTATCTTTTCAGTAAATTAAAAAGTTTTCATATGGGCTCTTTCATATCATGATCTTTGAGAAAAATCAAGGGTTAGATATTCAAGTGCAACTTCGCAGTATTGATTTTATAGGATCCTCAACCCATGAAGTGCAAGTGTACAGTATTCTGGTCATCTGGCATTATTAAAAGAAAAAGCTTTGAGTACCAGGAAGACTGGATGCATGCATTGTCTTTTATTTCTTAGAAAAGGGTTTTTCAGAGATAAATAGGTTCAAAATTTACTCCTATTAAAAATATTGAAATTAATCCCTTGAAGTAGCCTATAAATGATCAGTGTAATAGCAGAATGCTGAAAAACATGCAAATATCTATCTTAGGAATAAATGGGCTTTTTGTTTCTGTTAATGTAGAATACCCCAGAACTTTGAGAGAATTATTTATGGAATACAAGATAAAAGAGAAGTTTAACGACCACATCCTTCATTTATTCAACAAATAGTTACTTGCTCGACTTAGTTCCAGATGCTGGAGGTATAGCAGTGTGTATAATTTCTCCTTACATGGAGCCGATAACCTAGTATGAGGAGATAGGAATGAATAAGTAAGGGAATGAAACATATAGTGTGGTAGATGGCAAAAAGGGCTGTGGGGAAAAATAAAGAAAGAAGAGGAGCTGGGATTGGTGGCAGTTCTCTATAGAATCCTTGGGGAAGGCTTCACTGAGAAGATGGATTTGAAAGCAGACCTGGGCGAAGTGAGAGGGGAAACCAACTGAGTGCTTTGGGGAAGGCTTCCCAGTTGGAAGAATCAGCTACTACAAGTTTCCTGAGGCAGGTGTGTGCCTGGCATGTTTGAGTGATGGCAAAGAGGCCAGTATGCTGGAGCTCAGTGAATAGATAATGAGTGGTAGGAGTTGAGGTCAAAGAGGTACTTGCAGTGCTGGGTAGAGGGATGGTGTAGACTGTTGGACCTCCTGGGTTATTATATGGCATTGGACCATTACTCTGAGCGAGATGCGATCCATCAGGAGTTTTGAGTGAAGGACTTATATTTTAGCAAGATCAGTTTCTCTCCAGACTAGACTGGATGGCAGGGAATTGGCGGCGGGGGGGGGGGGCGGGGGGGGAAGAGGATCATAATGTGATGGACCAAAGTAGAATCAATGAGAACAGTTGGGAGGATATTACAGTAATCCAAGTGAGAAATGGTAGTGGCTTGTATCAGCATGGCAGCCATGGAGGGAGGGAGAGGAGGTCGAATTCTCAATGTATTTCAAATGTAGAGCTAATAGAACTTACTGTTGATAGGAGTGAAAAAGATGTTAAAGCTGATGTCCTGGTTTTTGGCCTAAGAAGTTTGCGGGATGGAGTTGCCCTTTATTGGAATTAAGAAGACTGAAGGGAGGTTGTTTTGAGTGGAAAAAGGCAGAGTTTGTGTTTAGAGATGTTAGTTTTGAAATACTTTGTAGACATCCAGGTGGAGATGTATAATAGGTAGTTGGATCTCTGGCTGCTTCTTCTCACTTGTTGGCAACCCTCCTGATCCAAGACACCATCTCTCATTACTCTGTGTGTGGAATTACTGTGGTAGCATCCTAATCCTTGCTTCTGTCCTTGCCACTCTTCTATTTCTACACGGCATCCAGAGGTAGTCTGTTTAAACTTAAGTCAGAAAATTTTTGCTTCTGCTATTGGTGGTCTAGGTAATTGGCACCTTCCTTCCTGCTGAGGACAACTAAGAAAATTAGACAAAGTATTTTAAAAATCAGCTTGATGACATTAGATAGCTAACATGATGGTGAGGAGTTACTGGCCAAGATCTGGGAGAATTTAAAAATCTAGAAAGGTGAGCTTGCAATCAGGGGCTGCATTTCTCTGGGATGTGTGCTTAGTCTAGAAAAGATCACTGAAAGACTGAGAAGCAATTTTGACAGATTTAGGAGACTGGGGGGGGGGGAAGTGGATGTGTCTCAAGTGATAAGGCCTGCACCTACTATATGGGAGGACCCGGGTTTGATCCCTGGGGCCTCCTGGTGGAAAAGAAGAAGAGAAACCATGCCTATGTGGCGAGCCAGTGCCCGCATGGCAAGCTGAGTGCCCATGTGGTTGCCTGCGCAGTGAGCCAAGTGTCCACACAGTGAGCTGAGTGCCCACACAGTGAGCCGAGTGCTCATGAGTGCCCGCCTGGTGAGCCAATGCCCATGTGGTGAGCCAAGTGCCCATGAAGCAAACTGAGTGCCCACACGGTGATCCAGTGCCCACACAAGTGAGTCACGCAGCAAGATGATGATGCAACAAAAGAGAGGAAGGGGAGAGTCAAGGTGAAGAGCAGCAGAGACCAGGAACTGAGGTGGCGCAATTGACAGGGAACTCTCTCCACATCAGAGGTCCCCAGGATTGAATCCCGGGAAATCCTAGAGGAGAAAGACAAGAAGAGAAGACAAAAAAAAAAAAAGAGAAACATACAGAAGATCACATTTTGAATGAACACAGGCATCAAGAGCCGTGAGGAGGGGAAGGGGAAGAGGAAGGGGGAGGGGAAGGAAAAAAGAAGAGACTGTAAGGAAAAGCTGGAGTACGGGACCTGCCGGGGGGAAATCTCTGTACTTGAGGCTGATAGCCTGGAGGACTACCCAACAGGAATAAGAGTGAACTGAAAATATTCCAATAGGTTTGCTGGCACAGGGCTTTAAGCCCCACTGAAAATGGCCTCATTATCTGACATTAAAGTGATCCCAAATTGTGATCAGGTGCCAGGTGAAGCAGCTGTCAGTCTTCTCTGGAGAAAGATGTCTTCATAAGTCTCAAGTTACTTATAAAAAGTTTTTCAGTAAAGGAAATCTAAATAGCCCTGCTTATCAGCAAGGGATAGGAAAGGAATACCAAGAAAACCCCACCCCTGATACAGGTACACAGGGTTGTCTAAAACCAAGATCAGAATAAACAAATGGAGAAACCCTTCTGCCCCACCCTGAGCTTTATTCCAGGTAAGAAGAGCAATAGTATTGTATTGCCAAGTGAGCGGGGAAGAACAGAGAAATATGGTCTGTATGGCACAGATGATTAGGGCCTGTTGAAAGCTGAGGGTGGAGAAGGAATAATGAGAAAAGTCACTCAAAGCCTCAAACTCAGCACAAGGTTGTGACATTTCCACTGAAGGAATTGAAGTTTGTGGAGCATTTTAGGTGACCACAGAAACAACAAAACCCAAACCGAGCTTAACCTCCACTCGATTGCTAGATTGACTCAACTTCCCACACCAGTAGCCTGACAGAAGAGGTGTACTCATTCCTGGTTGTAAATAGTATTCACCTTCGTCTTTCTAGTTTTTAAAAATAGAATGTATGATATTAAAAAAAGAGCAAGGAACTAAAAAAAAGATTCATTGTCAAGAAATATAATAGTCAATAGAAGCAGATATTGGTACTATGATAGAGGGACATTAAAATAACTGTGATTAATATGTTAATGGGTCCAGGGGAAGAGACGAGCGATCAGTGTAAAGTGCTTGTGAATTTTAGGAATGAGATGGAAATTATAAAAATTAACTGCAAATGCTAGACATGAAAAAAACAAACAAAAACCCCCACAATACCAGAGGTGAAGAATTCTTCTAATGGGATGATAGCCATCCCCTAAAATGATCCCTAACAATCCTTGACTTGTAGTATTCACACCTGTGTACTCCCTTTACACACCAGATAGGGCTTACTTGTCTAACTAATGCAGAAATGACAGTGTGTAACTAATGCGGATGGACTTATGAGCAGACTAGAAAATTTACGTGACAGAATCAGTGAACTTGAATATAGGCCAATAAAAGTCATTGAAATAAAAAACAAGCATGCCCCCTCCCCAAATCAAAACCAAAATCAAAAACAGAATAGCGAGATATATGGGGTAACACATGGTTTAATGTACCCACAATTGGACTCATAAGGAAAAGAGAGAAAATAAGGCAGAAGAAATATTTTAAAAACCAGTAGGTGAGAATTTTCTCCAAATTAATGGAAAACAACAAACCACAGATTCAGGAAGCTCAGAGAACCTCAGGCAAAATACATATATAGAAAAACACACCTGAACATACAGTAGTCAAATTTTTGAGAACCTAAGGTAAAGAGAAAATCTTGAGGACATACCAGGAAACAGAAATATTACAAACAGAAGACTAAAGAGAAGAATGCCATCTGCATTCTCATGATAGACTACCCAAGGCAGAAGACAATGGAGTGCTATCTTTAAAGTACTGGAGAAAAAATCCCAAACAAATTAATCCTGCCAACCTAAATAACCTAAATTCTTACCTAGAGAAAACCTCTTTCAAAAATGCAGGTAAAATAAAGATATTTTTAGATAAACAAATGCTGAGAAAATTCGTTACCAGCAGACAAGCACATGAAATTTTAAGTGGTGTTCATCAGGCAGATGGAAAATAACTGATGTCTGAATCTACATGGAGGAAAGAAGAGCACTGGAAGTGGAAAAATGTGGGTAAATAAAAACTGACATTTTCCTCTAATTTTTCATCTTCTTAAACAACAATTGACTATCTAAAGAAAAACAATAGTGCCTTATGGGATTTATAGCATAATAGAAGTAGAATATATGGCAGCAATAATACAAAGGGCAGGAGGTTGCAAACGGAAGTATACTGTTGTAAGAGTTTTATACCTTATGAGAAGTGGAATGGTATGATTTGCAGGTGGACTCTGGTAAGTAAACAATGCAATTGTAAATGCTGGAGCAATAACTAAAAAATTAGAATGAAGCAATATAGCTATTAGTCAAGTAGTAGAGATAAAATGAAATCATAAAACCATCAATATAAAAGACAAAAGGAGAAAAAAGGAAAAAAAGAACAGATGGAGCAAGATGGTAGATGCGTATCCAACATATTGATAATTGTGTTACATTTAAGTAATTTAAATGATCTAATGAAAAGACAGAGTATTAGATTGAAATAAAATGCAATACTCTTTATAAAAAACCTGCTTTAAATATAAGAACACAGATAAGTATAGAAAAATACTCAAACACCAATCAAAAGAAATTAGGAGTTATATATCTGACAAAGCAAACACCAGAAGAGGAAATATTACCAGGGATAAGGAAGAACATTATGTAATGATGAAAGGGTCAATTCGCCAAGAATATAACAATTTTAAATGCGTATGAATCATATGACAGAACTTGAGAATACATAATGGAAAAACCAATAGCCCTGAAAAGAGAAATAGACAAATCCCCAATTATAGCTGGATATTTCCATATTGTTGTCTCAATAATCAATAGAAAAAAACAAAATCAGTAAGAATACAGAAAACCTGAACAGCATTGCCAACCAGTAACGGTTATAGCACACGCACCCAACGCCAGAGATCACATTTTTCTTTTCAAGTACCTATGGACGTCCATCAGTGCTGGCCATATTCTGAGCTGTAAAACCAATCTCAATAACTTTAAGGATTGAAATCACAAAGTATGTTCTCTGTTCAAAATGAAGTTAAACTGGAAATCTATAACATAAAGATATCTGGAAAATATACAAATATTTGGAAATTTAACAACATTCTTTGATATAACCTATAGATTAAAGAAGAAATGACAAGGGAAATTAGAAACTCTTTTTAACTGAATCAGAACGTAGTAATAAAATGGCTAGGTCATTTCAGACGAGGGCAGCAAAGGAGAGAAAAAGTGGTACACGTGTAGATGTTAAGACTGTTAAGAGAAGCAAGGAAAGAAAGTGAGAATAATGATTATATTTGTGATGAGAGAGGAGATAGTCATTAAGTTGGGTCACCAGTGGATTTTTGAGATGTTTTATTTATTTATTTATTTTTAAGATTTATTTATTTATTTAACTTATTTCTCTCCCCGCTGCATCTATTTGCTGCGCATTCTTCTTTTTGTCCGCTTCTGTTGTTGTCAGTTGTATGGGAATCTGTGTTTCTTTTTGTTGCGTCATCTTGTTGTGTCAGCTCTCCATGTGTGTGGCGCCATTCCTGGTCAGGCTGCACTTTCTTTCACGTTCACGCTGGGCGGCTCTCCTTACCGGTGCATTCCTTGTGCGTGGGACTCCCCTACGCAGGGGACGCCCCTGCGTGGCATGGCACTCCCTGCGCGCATCAGCACTGCGCATCAGCACTGCGCATGGGCCAGCTCCACATGGGTCAAGGAGGCCCGGGGTTTGAACCGCGGACCTCCTGTGTGGTGGACGGACGCCCTAACCACTGGGCCAAGTCCGCTTCCCAGATGTTTTATTTCTTGACATGAGTTGTGGCTGCACGGGTGTTTTATGGGGGTGTATATTTTGGTTCTGTACACTTTTCTATATGCTTGTCATATTTTAAAGTAAAACAGATTAAAATGGTACAATTCGATTCACATCACCCCTGCTCAAAACCTGATAAAGTGTCCTTACAAGTTGCCACCGTGGGCCTACTAGGCCTGACAAAATCTGGCTCCCTTATTATTTCTCTCCTCGTCATTTCCTGTCCTCCCTTGGCCACTCAGCTTTAGTGCCACTGGCTCCTTGGTGTCGCTTTGAACAGGCTCAGCCTTGCACCAGCTCTGTCCTGCACCTGGAACCTCCATCCTCAGTTATCTGCAGGAATCACTCGATGCTTCTGCAGGTCTTGACGCAACCCGTTACCTTCTCAGAGAAGCCGTCGCTGGCTCTGCCGTCTGTAATGGCAGGCATCCCTTCTCCCACATACTCTCCCTGTCCCCTGCCCATATTCATCTTCCTCCTAAGCAGCCTCTCTAACAGCCAGTGTGTTTTATTTATCTGGGTTATTGTCTGATTCCCTTATTATCACCATCGCTCCATGGGAGCAGGAATTTGTACTCTTTTGGTCTCTGCTCTACCCTGGGTGCCTATGCCTGGCGTAAGAAACATACTTAATAAATACCGTTGACTGAAAAAATGGATTAGATTCACGAATCTGGAGTTCAGAGGGGTTGTGTGGAGATACAAATCCAGGCTCCTTCAGGGTACTGATGATATTTAAAGCGGTCTGACTAGATGAGAGCCATAAGGGAGAGAAGAGAAGAGGACTAAGGACTCAGTCCTGGAATGAGGAGGACCCGAGAAAGGACCGAGAAGTAGTAGCCTGTGAGGGAGGCAGAAAAGCTGGAGAGCTGAGGTTCTGAAAACCCAGGGCAGAAATGCTTCAAGGAGTAAGATAATACTGGAAACAGCCTCATTCCTGGCAGTGCGTCCAAGCATTTTATATATGCTAACTTGTTTAATCTTGAACACCGATATGAAGTAGAGACTATTATTTTCATCCCTGTTTTACAGATGAGGAAACTGAGGCACTCATTTATCCAGTGTCACCCACGAAGTGAGAGGCAGCGCCAGGATTTGACCTCAGGCAGTGCAGCGTGAGAGCCTGTGCTCCTGACAGTGCTTCCACGCTCTGTCTTAAGTAAAAGGGTGATTGAGAATTGGATTTGTCACTTGGAGTTTGTTGATGACCTTAACACATGGTTATGGGGGTGAACTTCTGATTGCAGTGGTTCAAGAGCAAATGACAGGAGAGGAATTATATTCAGTGAGTAGGGACAATCCTTCAATTATTTGGTTCTAAAAGAAACGAGAAAAATGGGGTTGGGAAGCAGTCAGGAGGCTCTTAACACGGGAGAGGTGAACACATCTGAGTATGCTGATGTCACGGGCCCACTTGAGAGGGCAAAGGCGATCATGCAGGGAAGAGAAGGGAGTGATGCCCTTGAGCAGAAGAAAAGAAGGAATGGGACGTGCTCTTCCCAGCTAAGGGTTTGACCTGTCCGTAGGTAGCTTTGATTCTAAATCATTGATTTAGAATGTGTAGCCCAGGTGACTTTTCTTATTTGAGCTTTTGAAAAGAGTTAGTAAATAATTAGAAGTTCGGTCTCTGATGAAGACCCAGATATTTAGCTGGCAATGGTTGGACCAGGAGGTAGAACTGAATTCTCCCACGGAAGCTGAGAAGTATACCATTCCCACTCATTTGGAATATCTGTGTTGTAATCTAGACCCAAGAAGAAAATGTTCAGAGCAGTGTGTGTGTTTGCACCTTTTAATACTCTGTGCTCTGGATTGGGGAGCCTCAAAGGGCAATTAGATCTTCCTCCGGTTGTTGGAAGGGAGTGGAAGGGAACTCCTGATGCTGGGAGTGGGCGTCACTTAGTTTGGAAAAGTTGGAAACTGTGCGCCTGTTGGTTGCCCATATTCCTGTCTGCTGTTGGGAGGCTTCTGGGTTTGGAGCATCGTGCTCAGTGGGGTGACTTCTGGTGAGTCACCCGCTGGTCTGACTGAGTCGGCACCTGGAGTAAACGAAGGGCATTGGGCTGTGTCTGTGACACCACTGGGAGCAGCGGGTGGAGTTTCTGGCACAGACTACTTCTCTGGGACATGGTGGTTCCAGCTGGAATGTGAGGCAGTCTGTAACCGTTGCTCTGATGTTCTCATTTTTTTTTTTTTAAATTTATTTCTCTCCCCTTGCCCCCCCCCCCCGCCCCAGTTGTCTGCTCTCTTTGTCCATTTGCTGTGTGTTCTTCTGTGTCCATTTCTATTCTTGTCAGCGGCACCAGGAATCTGTGTCTCTTTTTGTTTTGCCATCTTGCTGCGTCAGCTCTCCGCGTGTGCGGCGCCACTCCTGGGTAGGTTGCACTTTTTTTGTGCAGGGCAGCTCTTCTTGTGGGGCATACTTCTTGTGTGTGGGGCACCCCCGTGTAGGGGTGCCCCTGTGTGGCACGGCACTCCTTGTGCGCATCAGCACTGCACGTGGGCCAGCTCACCATACAGGTCAGGAGGCCCTGGGTTTGAACCCTGGACCTCCCATGTGGTAGACGGACGCTCTATCCATTGAGCCAAGTCCGCCTCACTGATGTTCCCTTTAATTATAATACATGTAAAGATGAAGTTAGTCAAATAGAATTTATCGCTGTTTTTTCAAAGCAGGTAGTCAAAGAAACTGTCAAACCCCTTGATTCTAAAGTGAGGATGACAGTAAACACTTAGCATGGAGAAGGTGCCAGGGACAATTCTAGACACTATATTTATTAACTCCTTTAATCCTCAGCTCTGTGTTGTTATCGTCCCTATTCTACAGATGGAGAAATTGAGTTATAGACCAAATAAGTGGCAGAGTTGGGATTCAAACCCAGGTAGTTTGGCTCCAGATTCTTTGCCCTAATTACTATGCTGCACTGTGTCTCATTGCAGCAAAAAAAAAAAATCAGAATTGAACGGAACCACACAGGGATCTTCAAAGTGGAGGCAGAGTACAGAGAACATAAAGCTTAGATTGCTTTAACTTAACAAGTAAGCTGTTTGCCACATCTTTAATATTCAAGTCCTTGGTGGTAGATGACTCACGATTTGAATGTGTTATGTAAGGTTCCATGTAGTTTATTTTCAGGTATCTTCAGGAAATCTTAGCAACCAGGGATGGTATGGCATCCCTTTTCAGTTACCTTTGTGATACAATACTGGGAGGCGAGAAAAACGTCCCTGTACTAGAATTTCACAGAGCGCAGAGGTTTCTCATTGCTCTTAGGGTTTATCAATTCTAAGGTCGCTTTGCCTGGCCCCGACCCCTTCAGCTTGGTGTTTACCGCTTGTGTTTCATGGGAAGTTTTGATTTATGGCTTATCGAGGAGCCTAGTTTTGCTGGATTTGTCTTTTCTGACAAGCTTTTGATTAAGCTGTCACTGTCACTCCTTGCATGTACGTGGCTCCCTCGAGAGGGTCTCCCATCAGCTGAAGGCAGCATTGGGCGCTGCCCGTGTGACGTGGAGAGGAAGGGCAGTGCTCTGACAAGGTGGGGGGCTGTGCAGATTCGCTGTAGACCGACCCCTCGGCCTCGCGATGGGCTCGTGGGGAGCACGCAGGCACCTGCCCACAGTTCGTGCTGTGGAGAAGGAAGGCCACTTTGCTGTTCCTTTTTCAGGTCCTAGCGTATTTGCACAGGGGCTTACGGGCAGGGGTTGCACAGGGGCTCGTGAGCACTAGGTTGGGTGGGGACAGTCTTTCTATCTAGATGTATGTGATTAACTCGCTGATGTTACTCGAGTGTCCATGAGAAACCTCCGCTTCTGCCCTTATTCCGGTTGCGCTTTATTAACGCTATCTGATGAATAATAAAGTAGAACTGGTGCTCTGCTGCACGCCTAGAATTCTGTTGCAATGTGAAGAGAAAATGTGGAGGGTGATAGCACGATAATGCAGAGCTTCTTGGAAAAGTTAGCACAAGGCAGAGCTGTGTATGAGGCTCGCTAACTGAGTTAGTTCCTTCTCACTGTGAGAAGTCCCATCACCTTGTCTGCAGTGACTTGGGCTGGGTGACAGTCATGTGCTCATGGTCAGGAGGATTTCCAGGGGCTTCAGGAAACGGAGGGCCACAGCAGACCGTTGTCTCCTCTCTCTTCCTCCACTGCAGTCGACGGGTGATCAGAACCCCCACCAGCTTATAAAGGGCACGGCCTGCTTCCCGCCGGCGCTGGCAGGGTTGGCTGTCCTATGCTGACTGCCTCAGTTCATTCTAGACCAGGCTGTGTGTGTGTGTCTATGTCTGTGCGGAGAGAAGGGGTTGCCTGGTGAGATGCACTGCCGTGTGCAAGCAGAGTTGTAGTTCTTATTATATCAAAGATTATAGGTTGGTAGTTATGGAAAGGAAAGCTGAATAAAATGGTCCAGAGCCTGCTTACCAGTGTCCGCCGTGACCTACTCATGGCTCCACTGGGCACCTTGCAAATGTCTTCTTTTCTTTGGGCTCACCAAGTGACAATTTCTTACTCTCTGTTGTAACCATTATTTTCCCTTCCCTTAATATCCGATTGCAGGAGTCTGAGTTGGTGAGTGTGGAGAGCGTGACTGCTCGTCGTTTTTCGCACGTTTGTTCTGGTGGGCTGAGCCTAGTTCTCCTGCTCTAAAGTCATTTACTGGAGCACAGGGTTTTAGAGCCACTGTGGCGTGGTCTTTCTGCTGCAATAACTTCATGTGAGAAGGAGGCCCAGGTGCTACCTCCAGGGGTGTGCTTAGAGTTGCCAAGAATATCAAGGATGTCAGGATTTTGCAATAAATATAGGTCTCAGTAAACTCACAGCAAATTGTTTGTTGAAGGGGAGTCCCTCAGAGGAACAGGTTATCTTTGAAAGCATCACTTCGGTTTAGCTGAGTAAATTAAGGCGTGTGGTGTAGTCTCTGTTCAAATAAGGAAAAAGGATCAAAGAATGATAATGCTATCTTCTTAATTGCCAGCTTTGGATGGATTTTAAGTCATTTCTTTTGCACCAATAAATATACCACTGCCCGTGAGCTTTGTGTGGGCAAAATTTTGTTTTTCAACTTTTTTATTGTGAAATAAAAAGTCCACGCACCCTATCCAAACAATTGAGTAAATAAGTGAACGTTTGTCAAATCACGGCTGAGATAGAACATCTCCGCCCCACAGGCGCTCCCTCTGTGTCCTTCCTCTCCTACAATGGGTAACTGCTATCTGCCTTTGTGATCATTGCTTCTTTGCTGTCCTTTCTAGTTTTATCACCTTTGTACTGGACATATTTAAAAATGGGTCCCAAGGTGTTTTCATTAATCTTGATGCTGCTGCTGTCCACTTAATTCTGTTAGAAAGAGGCTTGGCCTGGGAGAGGAGACGCTTACTTACTGTTTCTCTAGTCCAGTCTCGTTTTGTCATGTAAAGTCTCTGGGCTTATTTTCTCATATTTGGAAGAAACAAATGTAAGATGTAATTATATTAGTGGTTTAATGTTGTTTTTTTTTAAAAAAGTCAGATGAATTTGTTTATGAAACCCTGACAGTAAAACAAAAATTAGTGTTTATTTTGTAAGTTGAGAATTATAAAATTTACTCATTATAAAGTCAGTAAATGAGAACACATTAGCATATTGGCAGTACTCAGTGTGTTAAAAGTTGGAATCTGAAGTCCTCTAATTTGAATGTAATTCTACTTTAAAAATGCCTGGAAGTTGAATGTGTGCTGGCTGATAAGTATATGAAGAGATGCCCTACATCATTAATTATTAGGGAAATACTAATCAAAACCACAATGTGATATCGCTTCACATCTCCCAGAGTGGCTAAAGTAAAAAAGAGAGACAGACAAAAAAGACAAGTATTGGTGAAGATGTGAAGAAATCAGAACCCTTGTACACTGCGGGTGGAAATGTAAAATGGTGCAGCACCTTTGAAAAGCAGTCTGGCAGCTCCTCAAACAATTAAACAGAGTTACCATATGAGCAAGCAGTGCCACTCAGGTATATACCCAAGAGAAAGGAAAAGATACATCCACACAAAAATTTGTAGATGAATGTTCATAGCAGAATTATTCATAATAGTCAAGAGGAGAAACCCAAATGCCCATCAACTGATGAAATGGAAAATAAAATGTAGTGTAGCCTTACAATGGAATATTACTTGGCCATAAAAAGGAATGAAGTACTAGTATATGCTGCAATACAGAAGAACCTTGAAAACATTACGCTAAGTGAGAGATGCTGGTCACAAAAGACTACATATTATATGATTCCATTTATATGAAATGTCCAGAATAGGTGTATTTAGAGACAGAAAGTAGATTAATGATTGCCAGGGTCCAAGGGGGTGGAAGGATTAAAAGGAGATGGCTAAGGGTTTTTTTGGGGGGGTGATGGTTGTGAAAATGTTATAAAATTGATTGTGGTGATGGTTACATGTATCTGTGCATATACTAGAAGCCATTGAATTGTACAGCTTAAATGCACAGATTGGATGGTATATGAATTATATCTCAATAAAGCTGTTAAAAAAAGTTGAATGTGCAAACATGGTGTTGCATGACATTAAGTGGTGAGTAGGGGGTGGAGAGGATGGGCCTGAGAGAACAATACTGTGCTAAAATTCCTGAAAGCAATATCTAATATTTATCCAGCAGATTCTTTACATTTCCTTCACAGTCTACCCCACTGACCATGGCTGGAGTCACTTCTAATGATTTTCTTGGTCTCAGTTATCATCAGTGTGTGAGAGCTATGCTTCTTATTACTGGTGTTTGTACTTTCATTTTTTTCCTATTTATTTCATTTTTATAAATAATAAGAGCAAGATGCACTAACCTTCAAATAATTTTACAAACTCTACTGTACTGAGAACTACTGACAAAATGGAACTGCTGGCAGCACATGGTGATAGTTCAAAATGAGTTAGGTGATGCATGCAAGTTGAACACCGTAAAGAGAAGGCCATGTATGCAGTAAGGTGTGGTTTGTTTAAAAGTGGAGCTTAGAAAAGTTGAAAATTGCCTGAGTACAACACGTTAGAATATGTTTTTAAAAAGTTTTGTTAAGTTTGAAATCTGTTGGAAAAAGATATCTGAATTAAATGTTCATGGCCTCTGAAGCACAAAGGAGAGTATAGTTTGTAAATCACTAGATTAGATTGTAAATCTTTTTCAGCTTTCATATTTTATTATTTAGTTAGGTTAAAGGCACTTTCCTTTTTTTTTTTTTTTTGCTTCCATCTGAAGGATTTGATGGTTGATTTTGATCTGTACCAACTTGGTAGCTTGGTTGTTTGTATGATAGAACTTAAGTTTGTCTTAGTGCTAGTTTATAGTGGAGATTTCTTTTGTAAGAAAATGCAAATCTGGTAAGTTGTGATTGATTTTTCCTCACACTGCTATGAAAACCTTAATTTTATCTTAAAAAATATACAATACTGATGTCCTATCTGAGGGTGTCTGGAACACTGCAGCACAAAAGTCATATACCCACAAGTTCATTTATGTTTCCCTGTATAGAGTAAGAGGCCAGGAAAACTATTGGAAATGATCTTGTTCAGCTTTCTCGTTTGTAAGTGAGTAAACAGTTTGAAATTAGGAACCCCCTAGGTGGTGGAATTTCTTGGTGAAGTCTATGGTGTAACTTTGGAAATTTATAATTTGGTAAGTTTTTTATTTTAAAAAAAGAAGTCTTTGGAAACCTGTGGAATTTTCCCAGTCCAGACCATATTTGTTGTTATGGAAATGGATCAGTTGTTCTTTAGAACTTCTAAACCAGGAGTTCTTAACCTTTTTTGTTCCATGGACACCTTTTCCAGTTACGTGAAAACCACAGACCCCTTACTAAATCCACACTATACTCTGTATTATTTAATTAACATGTTATACTCGTACTAGCACATCCCCATAATAATATTGCTTTTTTAAAATATATTTCCTGTTTTTTTTGTGCACACACAAATATACAATGTATTTTGAAAATGGCACTTACAATATATAGTTTAATCACCTGGTATTATAACCAAATACATTTTAAACATTTTCCCTTCTATAGCAGTTAAAATAATTACATAGTATGGAGAAAACAATTTAGTAACCAATCTTGTTGGAGGACATTGAAATACAGTTTTTTCCCAAGGAGTCTTAATCCTCCTTCCAGTGCCTTGGGAAGAAGAGGCACTCTTGTCTTTCATGGCTTTCTGCAGGTGACAGGAACTCGTTCCTCTACATCCATCTAACCATCAAGCAAGTAATGCATTTTCTTTTTTTCGCTGTCTCTCCATTTGCTTCTTCTTTTCTTCCCCATCTCTCTGGGACACAGGCATCCTTCCTTTACCCTAGCGCTCCTGTCCCCTCACCTCCAGCCTCTGCCTCCTCCCCTCAAGTTTTCTCCCTTTAAAATGCTTTCTTGCCATTTCTTTTACAGATACTGTCTTTACTGACTTTGATCTTCTCTACTCAAAACTTTATCCTTCATCCCACCTTAGGGTTAGCCTTTAAAAACCTGGAGGTAGAATCCAATTGTTTAAAAGAAAAATGTTGGGAAGTGGATTTGGTTCAATGGATAGCCTACCACATGGGAGGTCCAGGATTCAAACCCAGGGCCTCCTGACCCATGTGGTGAGCTGGCCCACACACAGTGCTGATGCGCACATGGAGTGCTGTGCCACGCAGGGGTGTCCCCCACCCAGGGGAGCCCCTCGTGCAAGGAGTGCACCCCATAAGGAGAGCCGCCCTGTGCGAAAAAAGTGCAGCCTGCCCAGGAATGGCGCTGCACACACGGAGAGCTGACACAGCAAGGTGACGCAACAAAAAGAAACACAGATTCTCGTGCTGCTGACAATAACAGAAGCGGACAAAGAAGACACAGCAAATAGACACAGAGAACAGACAACCCGGGGCGGGGGGGGGGGGGGGGGGGGGAGGGTGCGGCAGGGAGGAAGGGGAGAGAAATAAATAAATAAAATAAATCTTTAAAAAAAATAAAAGAAAAATGTTAAACTCTTTGTTAGAGCTAATCTCAAGAAACACAGGACAAGGGCACAGTGTAGATATGGGTGACTTTTTTTTAAAAAGTAGGTTTTTTGTGCGTGTGGGGGTGGAGCCGAGGAAAGGAGCTGGTGCTTTAAGGAAGCTTTAGGGACCATATGGAAATGTACTCATTTCAAGGCAACTAACAAATGATCATCTCTCAGTTGGGGCATTCGAGCAGCTACCTCGCTGTCCGCCGTGACATTCCCATGGCATCTGGTCTTGTTCTGGAGAAAGGCAGGGGTTGGTTAATGGTACCTCTGTATGGGGAGACAGGGGCAGCCAGCCTAGGTACAGGCAACCGGCGCCCATCCTGGAGCCCTGGAGGTCATGCGGTGCTCACGCATCACACGGCCCTGCAACAGGGAGGAAGGTCCATGAAGAGCAGTGGCGCAAACCTTGCCAGCACATATACATGGGGCACTTCTGGGGAGCCAGGGGCCCTGGGCACAGAGCCCTGGTTCTCTCTGCATGTCATGCTCACAGTGCCGCCCGTAGAAGCAGCGGGGGCAGGCACGAGAGGTCCCGAGCGGGCAGGTGTCCCCGTTCAGACGGCAGGTTTGGTGGAGCTGTCCTGGATTCCTGTGAATGGCACGGACAGGGAAGACTGGTGATGAGTCTCAGGCTCCTCCTGGGACTGAATGCTAGCACCTCCGAGGTCCCGGTGCCCCAGCAACAGGCGCACGAGTGCACGGTGGCCCAGTGCAGCAGTAAGCGTGGTTCAAAGGCGTTGGAAATGACCCTGATCGCAATGACACTGGAAGAAAAGCTCGTCATCTTCTTGCAGCCCATAGCGCTTAACAATCCAGGAAAAAAACCTTAGCATGGCTGTAATGGACACAGTCATTGCCAGCATGCCCAAAGAAAATCATTAATCTCCTGAAGCCAAAGGTACTTAAAAAGAAAAATAACCCGAATCAGAAAAGCACTTTCCCCAGAAGGTCTTAGGAGCAGCAGAACTCAAGGTGGCCAGAAAATTGTTTTCTTGAATCTCAGTTCAAGCTGATGTTTGTTAAAAACCCCCGCATCTGTTCCAGGTAAACTTGACTTGGTTTGGTTCATAGGCTTTCTCTGGAGTATCTGGATAAAATCCATCTATAATACCAGGATTTAGCTTCATTTTTCCCAGCCTTTCAGTATCCTCTAGGTACTCAGTTAGACAGTCTCTTCTTTATTAGCAGCTGCAGGCTAAAAGATGGGTCTGTGTGGTATGTTCCATTGTAGCAATATATTGCAATTTATACATTTTCCTATGGATGGAAATTTAGGTGTTTCCTTTTTTTTAACCTCGAATCTCCCTTACAAAACATTCTAAACTGCATGATCTTGTATGTTCTTTGAGCACATTGTGAGAATATCTTTCAGAGATAGTTAGGAATGGAATTGCTAAGTAATCAAGTGTGCACTTTCTTTTTTTAAAAAATTGTAATAGGATAGTCTTTATTTTTTTATTGTCTTTTTTAAAAAAAGCTAAATAGATCACGCAAAATGTTATATTAAAAAACATAAGAGGTTCCCATGTACCCCACTCCACACCCCACCCTGCTCCTCCCATATCAACATCCCCTTTCATCAGTGAGGCACATTCACTGCCCTGGGTGAATACTGTTCCTGCAGAGCGAGGCTTGCTAGAGCTATGGTGAATAGAAACAATGGTACAGATATTCTTGTCTTTTTCCTGACTTGAAGATTTCAAATGCTTGACCATTAATTAAGATGTTTGCGGTAGGTATTTGGTAGAATTCCTTTGGCACATGACCAAGCTTGCCAGTGGCTATGAGAAGTACCACACAGCGGGTTGGCTTACACAAGGGAGATTTATGGTCTCACGATTTCAGAGGCTGGAAGGCTTGCTTCTCTGGGGGTGGGCGAGTCCCGGCTGGCCGGCAGTCCTTGGGTTCCTTGGCCTTCCCATCACTTGGCCACACCCTCCTCCTCCTCTTTCTCTCCCGGTTCCGTTGGCTTTTGGCTCCCGGCTTCTTCCCCGTGGCTTTCTCTTTATAAAGCCTCCGGTGATAGGGTGAAGACCCATCCTGGTTCAGCCGGCCACACTTGGACTAGAAACGTGATAAAGGTCCTCTGTACAATGAGTTCATGCCCACAGGAGTGGGTTTAAGAATGCATTTTATTCTGGAGTACATCATTCACCCTACCACAGCAGATAAAGGAAATTATCTTTTATTCCTATTTTGGTAAAAATTTTTATCATGCATGCTGGCTGTATTTTAGCAAAAGCTTTTTTAGCCAACTCTGTTGTAATCCAGTCCTCCAGGATGTTTCTAAGGGGGTATCCCCCAAGTTCCCGACGGTCTCAGCGTTGATGGGGTAACCTGGGGCCGCTGATGACGAAGTGGAGCCTTCCTATATTGGCGGGAGACATGTAACTTTCAGTTCGCTGCAGCGTACCAGGGACCTCCGCTTCATTCCCCCAAAGAATTTATGGCATTTGCCAACAATAGACCCCTCCTTCCAGCTGGTGGGTCAACTACAGTCTTACGTGAGAGGCTGCTCTGACTCATTAGAGAGGGAAATGATACGGTAGGCTCAAGAGGAATGCTTCTATGGGAAGTGGACGTGGCTCAACTGATAGAACATTTGCCTACCATATGGAGGGTCCAGGGTTCGATCCCCAGGGCCTCCTGACCCATGTGGTGAGCTGGCCCATGACAATGCAAGCGGACACAGAAGAACACACAGTGAATGGACACAGAGAGCAGACAAGGAGGGGAAAGGGAGAGAAATGAATAAAAGAAATCTTAAAAAGCAAAGAAAGGAAAAACAGGAATGCTTCTAATCATGTGGGTAGACACCCAGGAGTGGGTGGAAAGGTGGCTTGACGACGCCAGGTATCCTGCTCTCCTGTGACGGTGGCGCCTTTCGATGGTGGGTCAGTTGCGAGGGGCACGTTGCTCCTTTGGGGAGATGTTTCTCATGCTGTGCTTGTTGATCTCATTTTCATTGTGAGCTCAAGGCCTGATGCACAGAAGGGCTCTGAGTCCTTGAGGGCAGCACCTTACTCCTCACCGACAGTTTATTTTATGTTATTCTTTCCCCACCTCACTGAAAGCTGTTTATGGGCAGAGAATGTCAGAGACATTCTCACTGGAAATTATCTTCAAGGAAGATGGAAACAAGTGATAGGGGTAATTTCCGCCTGTCTGCAGGTCTCATCTGCTCCATGATAGCAAAGGCATGCATCATCTGACTGAAAAATTGGCCAGCACCCAAGAGATTAAGATTGTCTCCCTGATCTCTTCTTGTCTGAGGAGGGAAGGCTCGGTTGATCCATGGTGTTTTTAACGTTCACCATGTGTCATTGGCAAGTAACTCCTACAGTCCATGAGTATGGATTTGTAAATTTGCTGAGGCACCAAGTTACTCCATTTTCCTATTGGCTTGTTTTCCTGAGTCATGGTGTGGAAATATAACTCATTATGTAAAACATCAGCTCAAGCCTTACATAAAATCAAGTCATTCCTGTACTCTACAGCACTCCTGTGGCTTCTCCACTGCACTTCAGCTAAAACCCAAGCTCCTTCACGTGGGTGAAAACGCCCCGAGGATCAGAAAGCCTACCTGGATCTCTGCTTCACCCGGTCCTACCTGGCCTGCTACCCACCTGCCATAGGAGCCCCCACCTTTCAGTTCCTTGAACCTCTTCTTCTACCTGCAAGGTTTTGCCTCAACTCAATTATAAATCCCACCTGTTCCCTCAGAGAGGTGACGTGTACTTCCAAAGGCAGACATCAGCATCTCTTTTTGGAGGAGATTCCTCTAACTACCATACTGGCTAGTTCCTGCGAATTTGTGTCCGGGCTCCCCTCAGGAACCCCCTAACTGTCCAGTAAGGGTGGGTGAAAGCCCGGCCTCCTTGCTGGCAGGGGCAGTGCTCAGCCAGAACTTCCACTTGGAGGTCCCCTGCTGGCATGGCATGACGAGGCCGCCTTGCTGGGCATGTTCTTCCTCCTTGTTTTACTTCCTCCACTCCTTTAACTAGTCTCCCAGGAACACCTCCTTCCCAATGTGTTTGCACACAAATCCTCCTTTTAGACCTGTTTGCTGGGACTCTAACCTCAGACACATCTCCCAATTTATTCCCTCTGGAACCACTCTCCAGTCCCAGCTGACCCATGCCTATCCCTTGCATTTTATTTTCTTCACATCTTTTTGAATGCAGTATTTGATACAAATAATTTCTGTAACTACACCTAAGTTAGAAAGCACAGTATATCAGCCAGGGTTCTCTAGGGAAACAGACCCAACAGGAGAGATCTGTAAATAGTAAGAGATTTTATAAAATCGTCTCACACGGCTGTGGGGATGTGGCAGTCCAAATTCCACAGGGCAGGCCACACACCTGGGACTCTGATGAAGGACCACACTGAGTTCTGTCTAAAGTAGAGATGGGAATTCTTTCTCTTGATTGCCTTCAAATGAGACGTCACTCATGGTGGAAGGCAGCCTCTTCAGTTGATGTAATCAGCCGCACATCCAATCAACTCACCGATGATTTAAGCCCTTGAAACGCAGGCATAGTAATGATCAGGCCAGAGTTTGCTTGACCAAACAGCCTGACACCATTACTTGGCCAAGTTGACACATGGCCATAACCTTCGCATACAATGACATTGAACCCAGCACCCAACTAGGCCTTGCTTCCGCTCCAACTCTATTCTGTCCCCCTGACTCCCTTCCAGAAGTCTCTTAACCTGGATTTTGTGGTTATTCTTTGCTTTTTAAAGTTTAGTGGTTTTTTTTTAATTGTTTATATTTACTAAAATATACTAGCTGGAGAGTAATAAGGCAACTCACAGAGTATTGGAAGATAAACCAAGAACATATTACCACTTAAGACTCAAATAGAATATGTAATGAACATCTACAAATTGAAAGAATAAGTCTGAAAATACAATATAAAAAATGAACAAAAGATTCGAACAGTTTTTTAGAAAATAAAACATGTATGGCTGATAACACATGAAAAGGGATTAGTCATTAGAAAAGTGTAAGTTAAAACTCATCCATGAAATACACTTTAAAACAGGAATAATGAAAATAAATGAAAAATAATACATTTCCATAATCTACTCATGAGAGTGCAAATTGACATAACATTTTGGAAGAATCGTTTAGCAATACCTTTTAAAATTGAATATATGCTCTGGCCCTTTTTTTCCCTTTATTTTCTTTTAAATGTTACATTCAAAAAATATGAGGTCCCCATATACCCCCCATCCCCCTCACCCACTCCTCCCACATCGACAACCTCTTCCATCATCATGGCACATCCACTGCACCTGGTGAATAAATTTTGGCACGCTGCTGCACCACGTGGACAGTGGTCTACATTGTAGTCTACACTCTTCCCCAGTCCACCCAGTGGGCCATGGCAGGACACTTGTTTTTTTTTTTTAAATCACTAATGCCTATTTCCCTAAACAATGTATTGTTTATTCTGCTTCATTTGAGCTAAAATAAAAATGGTACCCTAAAAGTAGTCTTCTGGGACTAACCCTTTTCCATTAGAATTATGTTGCATGCAGCTGTGCCTATCCATTTTTGGTCACATGTAATATTCTGTTATATGACTATATGCACCCTTTATCCATTCTCCTGCCTGTAGATGACTTGGCTGTTTCCTGTTTTGATGTCAGGAACATTCTTGTCATGCCTCCTGGCGCCATGTGCAAGAGTTGCTCTGGTGTGGACAACTAGGAGTGGAATTTCTGGGCACCCTGTTTTATTTTTTCATAACGTTTACGTCTTTGAAAATATCTCATTCATCCTTTTGTTTATGATATATCTCCTCCCCATCCCACACCAGTGTAAACTGAGTGGTCCTTTGTCTTGTCCTCCTGTGTGTATGCACTAAGTCCTTGTGTACGTGCAGGACTTGCTGTCCACACAAACGGGAATGGCCCAGCTTCTGATATCCGCAGAATGCCAGCTCTCCATTCTGGTCGTGGCAGGGGAGGAGAAAATGAGGAACACTAGGGGACCGTTGGCTTTTAGCCTGAAATTAGAAGTTTTAGGAGAGAAATTACACTTCTGGGCTGTGTTTTTAGATGTGAGGGTTTCTGACTGCCAAGGTCTATTATTTAGTTACAGTTGAAGGGTTTTTCCTTCCAGTTGCCACTATGTGTGTGTGTGTTTTTTTTTTAAGATTTATTCTTTTAAATTTATTTCTCTCCCCTCTCCCCCCACCCCTTGTCTGCTCTCTGTCCATTCGCTGTGTGTTCTTCTGTGTCCGCTTGCATTCTTGTTGGTGGCACTGGGAATCTGTGTCTCTTCTGTTGCATCATCTTGCTGTGTCAGCTCTCTGTGTGTGCAACTCCAGGGCAGGCTGAACTTTTTCACACTGGGCGGCTCTCCTTATGGCATGCTCATTGAGTGTAGGGCTCCCCTATGCAGGGGACACCCCTGCGTGGCACGGCACTCCTTGCACCCATCAGCACTGCGCATGGGCCAGCTCACCACATCAACCAGGAGGTCCTGGGTTTGAACCCTGGACCTGCCATGTGGTAGGCAGATGCTCTATCAGTTGAGCCAGTTCCACTTCCCTGCCACTGTGTTTTGAATGAACAAAAATCATTTTTAAGGCTTCAAAGTCTCAGTAAACAGGATAGATGCCAATATGATAAGGGCGTGAGAACAAAGTTTTCTAAGAGAATGTGTGCTGATAAGAGATATTGATGATAGAAGGACTATAGTGGACTGAATAATGACTCCCCCCATTCATGTCCACTTAGAACCTGCAAATATAACCTTCCTTGGAAAGAGGTTCTTTGCAAATATAATTAGCTAAGATGAGATCACACTGGATTCGAGTGGGCCCTAACCCAGTATGGCAGGTGTCCTTATAAAAAGAGGGAAATTTGGGTAGAGACACACAGGGAAGATGACCGTGTGAAGACATAGGTGGAGAGTGGAGTTAGGCTGGCAAAAGCCATGGAACCCTGGGGCTACCAGAAGCCAAGAAGCAAGGAGGGATCTTCCCTAGAGGCTTCTAGAGAACCTGGCCCAGCCGCCCTCAGGTCAGACTTCTGGCCTCCGGAAGTGTGAGACAATGCGTTTCTGTTGGTTTAAGCTGCCTTGGTTGTGGCTGTTTGTTTTAGCAGCCCTGGGAACCTAATACAAGCTAGCAAATATGGTATGTGCTGTGTTTGGTGTAATGAATGCGCAATTGATTGCTGATTATCTCTTAAAAAGCCATCTCTTTTTAGATGGGGTGAAAAAGGCTTATCAGATGGTGGGGTCTGGAAGTTTAGGGAGATGCCTAAATATAACTCAGAAGCTGACCTCATTGATTCCAGTATTTTTAATCCTGATTTAGTGTGCGTTATCTATAGGCTGTCAGTAAGCTATCTAAAGAACACACCAGTGTTGGGAAGTGGCGCTGTTAAATTGAGCATGTGGTTTGTGTCTTGGAGAATGTTGTCTCTGTTGACATGGGGAGGAATGCGTGGGAAAGCAGTTCCAAGAATCACTGACTTGGCTCTCCTGGGAACCCACTTCAAATATGGAGATAACATAACAGCCAGGATTTCTAGGGTAAACAACACCCACTGTTTATAGGATACTTTTCTTCTTATAGCACTGCTGTATTGCCAGCTGTTTTTCCTGACTAATTCAATTGTGACAATGTAAATCCTTTAAAAATTCATTTTTATGAGTTTCTGTCCACTAGTAAAAATTTCTCTTTGGCTCCCTGGAGACCTGAACTCTTTTGAGTTGTCATTTTGCCAGTTTTCTTTCACTTGGGGAATATGTTCATCTATTTCCAGAAAGCATTTTAAGAATTACCCTCATCTATTCTAGTAGTTTAATTTCTGAATTTTAAACTATAGATTCATCATTCTGTTGAATCTGTAAAGTGATTATAGTTTGGAGCCATATCTCCTTTTGGAGTTTCTTTCCACTTAAACTCTAGAATAATTACCTATTTATAATTGGTTTAGCATCAAACATAATACCATTATAAAATTTAAATTTGCCCTTACTGTTGTACTGCCTTTAAAATTTGATTATGTCTGAAAAGAACTCTTGGTAATAAGTCTTTGGGGTCAGCTAGACAACTTGAAAATATAAAGATTTGGAATCACAGGGAACTCTTCTTACCTGAAAATATTAAGTGCCAGGATAGAATTCCATGCTGTAATACATATATATATACACACATACATACACACACTTAAATAAGAAGGACCAAGAATTATTACTCTTTGGTTGAAAAATAAAACAAGTTTTAAAACATTTTTAGTTTAGCTTAGTAATGAAACAAACAAGCGAGTCTTGCTAATTTTGGTATATTTCTATCATTATAAGAGAGACAGGTCTGCAGCTGTTCTGGTAATAACTCTAACAAGATTCCTTATATTTCTTGAAATAAAATATTGTGAGTATGGAGTTGGGGATGGGAGATACATATATTATCTGTTGCTTATTCTTTCTTCCATCTTTTCATCTAAACCTGAGCTCCTTACAAATCCATCTTTGTCTTGTTCAAACTGTCACACCTGCAACAATTTGAATTTGTCTAGGGTCAGTCCCATAATTTTGAGATTTATTGGTGATCTCTTTAAAAAATTTCATTAGGAGTAACTTTTCTCTGTGGTTGCTACCAATCTCGTTTGGGTACATAATGTAAAATAAGTTCCTTATTTGATAAGAGGAGCCATGTCTTAAATGTTTGTATATTCTCCTCTTAGTGTACCTGGCACAGAGTCATTATTCCCCTGATATTTTTTTAACTGAATGTTTTGGAATCCTGGAGCACAGTGGCTATAGCAAAGACCACACATGTAGTCATTTACTACAAAGTCCTCTTGGGTTAGATAAAAATAAAGTGATGCTGGCAAATTTCAGTGCTGTTTGACAGGATTTCCACTGTTCACCTTTCCTTGACCTTCAGTTTCTGATGGCACCCTGATCTGGCTTTCAATCAGGCTAGACTCAATTACCTTTAGGAAGCCAAGTGGTTCGGTCACCTGAAACTTTGATATAACATGGCGAGTCTCTCCTGAAATATACTCCACCCCAAGTAATGTCACATGGACATTGTGGAGAGGACATGGGCATGCAGATGGGTTGTGACTAAAGTGTTCAGGGGTAGGATAAAGGAGATAGTTAATAAAAACAGATTCTCCTTTCTAACTTCCCTTTCTTGGGAGATTGGTTTTTATTGAAATATGTATATTTGGATGGCTTTTTGTATATTTAATATAAACACAAATTTATTGGAAAAGGCAGCACAAAGAAATGGAAGGGATTTGGGTTTTGAAACCAGCTGGACTTGCATTTGAATCCTGGTTCTGGCTGTGTGGCCTTGGGCCAGTCATATGTAAAATATGGTGATAATTATGCCTACTTTGTAGGATTGTTGTAAAGATAAGAGGTGCACGTAAATTGCCTGGTGCAAGTCATTATCTTTGTCATCATTGGACTCACCCTACCCTTTAAGGTCTGGACAAGATTGCTTCTGAGCCCCATTTTTCAGCTTAAATCCAGTGCCATATCCCAGATTTTATGAAATCCTCAGATTCTTGTGTTTCTGTGGTTGCTACTGGCCCTACGCTTTACCTTTCTCTGAACTGATTTCCTTTTTGAGTGAGCAAATCAAATTGTTAAAAGTATTGATGGGACATTCAGAGGATCAAACATACTGGGAGAGAGGAACTCGGAAACCAAAGCAATAATTGGTGCCAAACACAATAGAGGGAACAATTTTAGGTCTGGATAGTTTGCTTGAAAGGCACCACATATTTTTTTCTACGTCTGTCTATATCCTTGAAATAATGGACAATTGAAGGAATATTTTAAAGGAGCTAGAGAAAGGGGTGTGAAAAATGCTTGGCTAGTTGGTTTCCAGTTAGATATAGCAGATAGTTTACAATGACGTTTTGGCGAAAGGTAGTATTAGGTCCCCCAAATACATTTGCTAATAAAATACCATAAAAAAATAAGATTTATTTGACCTGGGTGGTGCTCCAATTTGAAGGAGAAGAATGCATGACAGTGGCCAGTTAATTGTTCCTAGATCCCATTAAGAGTGGAGTGAGGGCCTTTTGTTTTCTATGAAGTGTGATGAGGGTCTCTGCCTCCCACCTGTTACCACTGCAGTGCATTGTATTCAAGTTTTCTTTTTACTTCACCATTAAGTTCATTGTAACATCAATGTATTTCATAACTGGCCCTTGGTTTTCAGCGTACCTTACTCGTTTTCATGTGAGACGGCTCTTAGGCTACTCCAGTGCTGCCCCTCTGGGAATTTTTACATTAGGAAGATGGACACTGGTGTTTTCAAAATACTTGAGGCATTGTTCTTATGATTCACACCTGGATGCTCTTTCTACCCAGGAAAGCTCATTAGTGAGGTGGTGTGTTTTGTAAACATTTTGAAGGCTTGGTTTAATCCAACAACCACTATTGCTGTTCTTCTACCATGAGAACAAGCAATGTTTACGGAGAACTTAGATGTGCCAGGCACAAGACTGAGTATCCCCTGTGCACTGATGACAACCTTGTACAGCTCCTTCTTTCATTATTTTCCTTTGTTTCTTTCTTTTAGGGCAGAGAGACATTAACGTTCCCAAGGATAGACAAATGTAAATAGCAGAATTAGAACTTGAGCAAGATCTGTCTGACTTAAAAGTCTTCATCATCATGGTATATGCTTCCACTTCCGCCATAGCTGCTGCTTGAATGGTGAAGTTCAGAAGCGTGCTCACAAAGATAGCATTTGGTTTCACGCTGAACCATGGCTTAGCCTTTGGACTAGCAATGTTATTAATGGAGTGAGGTCACATGGAAGCAGGTTCTTGGAAAACAACCTTCTGGACAAGACTGTGATCAAGACTTCCTTTTTTTTTTTTTTTTAGTGCTTATTCTAATGCCTGGCTCATGGAATGTTCTTGAATTTAGGGAGGCAGGTACTTTTCTTGAATTAGTTGGAAAGTTTTTTTATTTATTTTTGTTGTTTTTTTCTCTCTCACATAGCATGATCTGCAGAATCATCTCCAACATATGAAAGAAAACAGTATAAGTAGAAAACAGGCAAATGGAAATATTGGACCTCTTGCTGTGATACAGTTTATAGGTTTTCAATAATATATTTGGGGAATTTGAAAATGCAGGGATCAAGTTCTTGTACGTTTCAACTGGAGTTTTCTGGAAATCCTCCTGGATTTCATGTCTGGAGGAATTAATAGAAAAGCCCACAGATTTTGGCTTCAAAAGCTTTAATTTTGCTTTTGATTATTAGGGGTCTACTTAACTCCATGTGCTGCTGGACCAAGAGAATTCTAATTTGCTAACATGAGGGACAAGGGCTTAACTTGGTGATTTTAGTTTTACTTTGATAACCTCTTTTCTTAGATCTCCAGGTCACTATTTTGGGGATGAGATTTAACAGGCAAACAGCATTCATAGGAGAAATAGGTTGGGTTGATTCTAGATTTTGACTTACAATTAGTTTTAGATCTAGAAATAATGATGCTGTCAGGAAAATTGTTTTAGGGGCTATTTAATTTTGCATTAGGATTGTACTGTGTCTGATTTTTAATTTTAAGCTATGTATCAAGAAATTAGTATTCAGATATAGTTCTGTAATTGCTCGAACTGTCCAGAGACCAAAGTGTGCTTCTCCCGAAAGACCTTATTACTTACTTAAAACGAAAGTTGGGCATGTGCCTGCTCATGTAATGGATATGTCAGCATGGAATAATTATCCTCTCAGTGGCAGTCACCCCTACTTTTAGTGTTTTGGCTCAAGAGAAAATGACTTTTAGCAATGCATAGGACACTCTTCAAAATGTTCTTTAAATTTACTTGTAATTGCTATTTAGAAATGACTCAAATTAAGTGAAGTTTCCTATAGTACTAGACCTTTAAGCAGGGTGATGATATGACTGTAAAGTTGTCAGTCCTAAGTTCAGATTTTTCTGCATGTAAATCAAATCTATTTTGTCAGAAAAAAAACCAGTGTTTTCATCTGCTAAGTGAGGGTATAAATTCTATAAGAGGTTTCGAGGTGTATGATGTTGAGCTCATTGCATGACTGTTACTACTCTTAGAGTTGCATGCGATAATGGCAATGTCAAGATGCCTGCTGACAGAGCATGGGAATGATCTTACAGCTGGTGCCCTTTAGGAAATGGAGGTGGGCGAAATGGGGATTCAGAGATTTTTAAGCAGGGGGGCAGGACGTGGCCATTGATGCAACACGTATTTACTAAGGACCTTAAAAACAGTCGCTGTGCTAGGTGCCCGATGAGATTTGTGTTTTGGAAGGGTGCGTTGGAGGTTGTGTAGAGAGACTGGAAATGGGAGCCCAGTTAGGACTTTATTCACGGGCGGGAGCAGACAGCTCTGGGGGTCATTCAGAATCAAGAATGGATGGACGGAGGAACGGGGGGAAGGAAAGGTTTCTGATGTTGACAGTTGGATAACAGGATTTTATTAGTGGAGACAGGGCATATATGATAATAGGAGCAAGCTTGCAGCGGAAATGGGGACAATGTGTTCCCTGGGAAGTCTTTACTTGAAACTTAAATTTGTTCTGAGTTTTTGGATTATGTAACGATTGGCCTTTAGTGCCCATAATTTTTCTGACAGTTCAAATTAGGTGATAATATTTCTATGAAATAATACTGGTGCATTGATGCAGTACGTTCAGTGATAAAGAATAATGAATTTAATGTTGAGTCAGTTGGTGTGGAACAGTTATCCGTCTATAACTGTATCAAGGATGTGTATGCAGAACATTTTTTGGTAGTTCTTGAAGATCATCAACCACAATTCAATAAACATGTTTTGTGTTTTTCTTCCAACAAGTTTGCAGACAACTTGCAAAACCATTTTTCAGGCCATGGGTAACAAATGAACATCATAAATTCAGATGCTGCTGCTCTGAATTGTTACATATTTTTCATTTAAATCACCCCAAGGCTACATTTGTATTGGAAATATAAAGAAATAGTTTTCTACTCTAGAAATACTGTGTCACCAGTGGACAAAGAGTACTTTTTGATTCTGAAAAAAAGGTTAAACTAATGATAAGTCTTTTCTTGTTTTCTGGGTCAGTACTTAACACTTAAAAGTTTCTGTTTTAAAGAACAGTAGATTTAAAAAGTAGATGACATTGGGTACCGGTCTGTCATAAGCTGATAAATATGATTTAAGAGGAAGATGAATGGGATTCTGGAAGGTCCCAGTATGGGTTCCTGGAGCCACCTGATGAGAATACAAGCAGGCACAGAAGCACACACAGCAAATGGACATAGAGAGCAGACAATGGATGGAGCGGGGGAAGAAAAAAATTAAACAAACAAACAACAACAACAACAAAAACTACAACCTGGAAGAGGTGGCCTTGGGCTCTACTGCAGTCACAAGACAGCATTGCTAATTGGGAATTACACCCTGGAAGTGAAGCAGTCACAGGAGTTGTTGGATTATGAGTTGGGCCCTTTTTCAGGCAAGTAAGAGTCTGGCCTTTTTCTCTATTTGGATTTACATTTCTGAACAGGATACAGTGGGGCTGCATCCTTGCTTCCCTGCTACTGTACCATGACACACACAAGGGACCTCGCCCCGGATGAGCGATGAGTCATTGCTTTTCTGAAGAGCTGCGTATAAAATTGTATATGCACAAGCAGTCTGGGCTCTGAGACGCGCAGTGATTTGCTGATGAGGTTAGCCCTTGTGAGGGCTGAAGGACCGTTGGCTGAGGCAAGAACTTTGCAGCTTACTTTCGGTATTTGATTGGTGGGTGAAACACTTTGGGACCGCTTACCCAGCATTTTCACCTGAGAAACTCAGTAGCGACTTGAATGGAACGAGGCCTCCTTCGTGTCTCTAGAAAGGTTTTAAAGATGTCAGTCTGTAGAATGTGAAATGCTGAAAGTGTATTATATTGTGTATGTTTTTCCTCAGACTCTCCTTTTGTTGGCTTTAGGCATGAACAGGATTTTTAAAACGTACTGAGTTCCCCTGTAGCAAGCTGCCCTTCTTGTCTGTCAGGTGAAGGATGCCCTGTTGTCGAGAATTAAAGGAAGAGGCCGCGTCACTGTTTTCCTCTCCTACTGCCTTTGTGACGTCTCAGATGCCACCATGGGCCGGTTGCTCAAGGCTCAGGGGTCCTTAGGTGCGGGGAGCCACCCGAACTCCGCCACGTTGTGAGAGGCTGTAAACAGACCTCACAGCGGGTGCCTCCCCACACCTAGGGACCTTGGGATTTCCCAAAGTGACTGTGGTCTCTTCGTTTCTTCGCGTTAAACTACCCGATGAAAGAGGGAAGGAAGTATATTGATACACGAAACAGAACTGTTATTGGATAAAAATACATTAAACTACAGAAAGGGAAAATAAGGTTTGGCTTTGGAATTTTATTTAGGGACAGGGTGCTACTGCTCAAACGCTGGGTTCTTGGCCCGATGTGCTCCAAAATGATCAATATGCGAGGCCTCGGGGTTATGCGAGAGAAGGAGTTTATTGATAGCACATAGCAAGGAGATCAGATCAAATCTGTGTCCCCGAACTGCAGTAATTCTGAGAGTTTTATAGTATCCAAAGACAGGCAGGTTTATGCTAATGAGGACAGTGGTTTGAGATGAGCACAAGATGATGTAGTTACTGAGCATGCCCAGACTGATCACATGGCTGGTCACAGAAGCTACTGCACGTGTCCGAGCGAGCCTATTTTGATGACGTCTAGCATCGCCTAGCAACATAGCTTCATTAATAAACCTTAGGGGGCTGTCTAGTGATCATGAGATTTCAGAGTGGTAAAACAGATGGGGCGGGGTACAAGCGGGGTAAATCACAAGGTTTATACAATCATAAGGTAAAGTTACTTAGTTTTACAATCATTATCAGAGACCAAGGTGTCTGGATTCTGGTTGATCAAGTTTCAGTATTTTCAGATATTTGATTTTGGTTCTTCTACGATATGCTAGAAAGTTAAAAGGCATAATGACTTGATAATCATAATCATTTGCGAATTCTTAACCCTCAGTTACAGGAGTAGGTGATTTGATTTGAAATTGAAGGTGGATGTTTCTAATTTTGTATGGGAAGAAAACTCAATACATTTTCACAAAATAAAGTAGATGCTCATTTAAGTGTTAATAAGTTCACAGTTCCCTATGAACATCCAGCTAATTAATCTTCTCCAGGATACTAAGTTGCCATTGCCTGCTTGATGGTGCTTTTCTCACACTAAATGGTAATCTGCCTAAGGGCAGGGGTGAGACCACTTTCGTAGTCCTAGAATACAGGTCAGATTAAGCCTTGAATAAATATGTTAGATGAACATACTTAAATCAATACAATAACCTGCCGAACACGTTTTTTGAAAGGGACATGGAGTCCGAGAGACCAAGGCACAAGTCCTGGCCCTGTCCCATTCAGCTGGGTGACCTTCAGTGAACTCCCTGAACTCCGACTTTTCATTTTGTCGTCTATTAAATGGAAATAAAAATACCTTCTTCTTGCAGTTGTTGTCAGGCTTAAAAGAGTTTTAAGTGTTTGGCATAGAAGGTACCAAATAAATGTAATTCCTTTCTCTTCCCCACAGAAAGCGAAATTACCATAAATCAGTTATAGATGCAGTGATTTGGGTTTTCAGATGAGATTACTTCCAGCTGTGGGAATCAAGGAAGGTTTTGTCTTCATATAAGTTTAACAGTGGAAAGAGTTGTACATGTGCAGATAAAAGGGAAAGGACGTCGAGGAGAGAGAACAAGATGAATAAACATCCAAAAGCAAGAAAGTGGAGTATCCATATGAACAAAAATGTGTTCATGTCCATGCTTTATTCTTTTTATATTTTCCTTTTCTGCGACATTTGAGGAGGAAATTTGTGATTTTTTCCTCCTTAGACATACCTATCCAGATCAGTTTTGCTCTCCTTATTTTCCTTTCTCACTCCCATTTGCTTCCCCTCTTATTTGTAAAAAATGACTTTATTGTTCCCATGTTCAGCTTTTAAGCTCTTTGATATGCTTTGTCTTTTGTCCAAAATATTCTTATGCTATTTTGAGGAACAGTGAAACCGTATTCAGTTTCATCTCCTCAGTGCTTAGCATCGTGCTCAGCACAAGGTTGTTATGGCATAAGTAAGTAATTGCAGGTGAATGAATGAAGGGTGTCTCTAGTTCCATCTCTGTAAGACTGAGGTTAGGGCCTCAGATGTGTTTATGTGAAGTGCAATGGTCGCTAATGTTAGAAAGCAGGTCCTGTTGTTTAGACTTGCTGTGATCTGGCTGAGAGCAGCGTGTTCACATGCAGTAGAGTGATCCAGGTTGTCCACCGGCTTTAGAAAGGGCTGGCAAAAAAGCCAAACTAGAAAAACAGGTGAATTCACAGATCATCTTTTTTGGTCCAGGACAAAGGGTCTATGGAGACTGCACCTAAGGAGGAAGAGGATTCACGCTGGAGAGTTTTGGTGCATGTGTGTAGATGGAGGCATGGATTTAGTGATGGTCACTGTATTGTTATGGCAGTGGTGATTCAGTTCAGCAAGTATTTAAATGTGTGCTGGGCGGTGCCCTGGGCATCAGAGTGATACAGGGACTTACACTAAATTGATCCTTTGAACATTTTTCAGTCTTATAGGGAAACAAAGCTTACAAATCTGAGCGATCTTTTAAGGCCCATGCCAATCACCATAAGAAAATCACCTCTAAGAAATCATCTCCAGGGAAAACTGAGTCCTGTGAAATTGTTAGTATGCAACTGGAAACTTAATTTTTTATCTATTTATATTGTTTACTGATTGCTTCCAATTTGGGCATAAGTCTTATTTTTCCCTCCAGTTTGGATATTGAGGTCAGGAGCCTTACTATGTTAATGAAACTAGTACTAGGATATGCTAATAGAATATCCTTACGTGATTCCTGAGTTAGCTAACCATCACTGCTTGACAAACATATGCTATCCAAACACCAGATTCTGTAAATTAATTGCCTTAACATTGAAGAAGAATATCTTATGCTGATATAAGGTAGTTCAGTGTATTAAACATGTTTATATGTATTATTCATATTAATTTTATTAGAATCTGGATTAATTAGGATTAATAATTTGGAAACAGGATTGTCAATTTTTTTGACCAGATTTTTCCTTTGATGCTGATGTGGTTCAACAGTTTTATCATGGTCCTCAGTTATATTTTTCCCTTATTTCTCTAATATAATTTCCAAATTCTTAAATTCCACTAAACAGTAATACCAAGCTGTATTGGTATACTGCATGAAGAAGGTATTTTTATTTCCATTTAAAAGATGAAGAAATGAAGAGTCAGAGTTCAAGGAGTTCACTGAAAGTCACCCAGCTGAATGGGACAGTGCCAGGACTTGTGCCTTGGTCTCGGGGACTCCATGTCCCTTTCAAAAAATGTGTTTGACACGCTATTGTATTGATTTAAATATGTTTATCCAACACATATTTATTCAAGGCTTAATCTGACCTGTATTCTAGGACTACAGAAGTGGTCCCACCCCTGCCCTCAACAGTAATACCAATACCTTCTAATTTCTACTAGAATTTCCAAAATTTGACATTCTAAAAGGTAACGAGATTTAGTTTTTTTCTTATCTTTGAGTCCTTGTTTTGGACTAGGAACAAATGTCTTATTGTTTTTCAATGACAGTGTGGCTCTGAGTGAATGTATATTTGTCCTGTTAACTGAGTTGTCCATTTTACTTAGGTTTACTGACAGCCTCTCCTTGATCATTATAATTCTTCCTTGGGAAGGTGAGATTTTATTGGCTCAGGATGATTGGTTTAAGCATGGATTTTTTTTCTTATTGATGGTTAAAAAAAAAACTAAGACCCTAATAATTTATTCTGAGAGTTGATACAAGAATTACTTTTTGTAACTTAAAGTTGATAGAAGAATTACTCTTCGTAACTTAATTCTGTGTCATTATAATTTATGGTTCATAGTTAATTATTTATACATTCAAAGCATAGAAAGTTTCCACATGGGTTTATCCCCATTCTTGGGTGTTAGAGTCACCATGGAATTTTGTCTAGCTAGAGTTTTATTGTCCTTTGCAGTTCTCTTTATAGAAATTTAAGAAATTATAAAATTTAAAATTGCTTAAAAAATAACTAAATAATACATTTGATAGAGTACTCAATTTGGAAGCTGTGATATTTGTAGATTACAAATCATTCGTTTGAACTGTGGACTGTGTGTTCCTGTTAGAATGCATTAAATGTCATGGATAAAAAGGATTATTTAAGCATTTTGAGAATCATCTGTTACCAGATGAAGTTGTGATTATATTGTGTGTTATATTATGACTTGTCACTTCTTTTTGTAAACAAGATGAATTTGAAGCACTCTTAGTTTCTAAGATAATCCCAAAGAAGTTCCATTACTTTTTAGATTTTTGCATCTTTTGTACTATATCAGATACACCTTTGATCACTATAGCATAACTTTTGAAAAAAAAATGAAAGATTAAGAAAAAATGTGCACAGAGTTGATAACAAGTTTAAATATAAGAAGTAATTTATAATTATATCAACTTGGAGATTTTCTAGCTCATTGATCAATTCAACAGTTTGATAAATATGTTTACACTGAGAGTGCTGTCTACCTAGTTTTAATTTGAAGATAAAATATAGACATTGCTAGACATCTTTCTCTTAAAAATTTCCACATGATATTTTCAAGTAAATTACAAGTGAATCGCCTCCCTTGCATAATTAAGGAGTGGTTGTTTTGGATAACTTTAAATATCGTCTCATGTATTTATCCCCTCACAAATAAATGCAAATATACTTATTAATATATATGGTGATACAGTAATAAAAAAGACCTAGTACTTATGCTGAAGAATCTCACAGTTGGCTAGAAATGTGCAAAGCAATTAATAAAATAAACTATAGAATCTAGTAAAACAACTAAACTAGCCAGGTTTTTTTAAGTAGCCTGTTGGTTGTCACTATAACAAAGAAGGCAAGCAATTTTTTCTTTTGTGTAATGTTTGTTGAGCACCTACTATGTTTCAGGAATTGTTTTTCTGCACTGTCCAAATGTGGGCATTTAAATTAAAATGAATTTAAATTGAACAGACATCTCATGACAAAAAACATGTTTAAACTTAACAAACTTTAGCTCTCAATTTTACATTATACATTGCTATTGTTTCCCTTTAAAAATGTGTGGAATGTACAAGAAGTTTTTTTATAGCAAAGTGGAATTTTGATAGAAAATAAAATCACAGGTTGTAGGAAGATGTCAAAATAACCAGTCCCAGCCACCTGAAATGTTCAGTAAGCAGCATGATACATTACCATCTGAGACTCCTAGTGATTTGAGGAATGGATGACATGGATGAGATATTTTTCACATTTAATAAGTGGTACCATCAATTGCCTTTGTTGCGGAATAAAAGGTCTTAAACATAATTGGATCCAGCCATTGCCTTTTCAGCTGTGTTTGATACTTGTGTAAGGAAAGTGTGGTATAAAAGTCAGATTGCCATTTCAAAAACATATAATACTCGCAAAGAAAGATATGACTTTAAAGATCATTAAAATTATTACTTGTGTTTATGTGGATTTTATGCTTTATTAATAGAAATTAAAACTAAGAACTTTACAGTTTATTAATTTAAAGCATCAATAACAAAGTAAATGACATAAATAACATTTTTATGAAAAATACCATTTAATGAGACAATTGGCACTGATTTACGTTTTTGTAAATGTGTCCTGTTTGACCTAATAGGTGGTTAGGATTGCCATATGTGCTGTTGTATTCAGCCAGTTGCCATCTGTTGCTTTGGTTAATGTGTGAGAAGAAATGGGTGCCTCCTAGAGCTGTGAGGTTGGCAAAGGGAGGACCTTTTGGACTCCCTGGAAGAGAATATGGGACCCCCCGGGTCCTTGGGTCACCTCTTGGAACCGCTCTTCCAATCTACGTTTGCTGAGCTCTCTGTATGTTCAAACCTTAAGGCACTTCACATAAAGCTGCCATCCCTCAAAGCTCCAGACGTAGCCGAGCAGAGAACATAATGAATTCAGTTCACTTAATTTAATAAGGATCCTTGGAGCTTCGTCTAAAATTCCTGAACACCTGTTTTATTCACTTCCCTAGTAAAAAGGAAGTTGTGTGCCTAGCGTGACTCTAGGGCTCTTTTAAATTAGGGAGAAAGGGTTATGTGGAGCGAAGGAACACTCAGTACCATGCTATGCGGGAAACTCTTTCAATAGGACAGTGTTAGGCCAGTTGGAAGAAAACCTGCTGTGAGTATCTCACTGTCTCACCACCTGCTGGCAACAGAGTTTCAGTTTCTCCAGCGGGCTAACCTGGCCATCACTCAAGTGTGACCACTGAGTGGTCCTATAATTTCCACGGGAAAGAGCCTTCATCTCCGATCTGAAGATGGACATAAAAGGCACTCAGTTCTGTAACCGTGCTTCAGCAAAACAGGGGTCACTTGGAAATGCGCCATAGGCCGGGCCTTTGCTCTTGTGGCTGTTATTTACTCATGGCCTACCTAGAGACAGGTCCGTCAGGTCCTCTTAGCTTTTAACGTTTAATTGAAATACACAACAACCCCTACCACCCATAGCCAGTTTTGAGAATCTCCAGGGACCTCTAAAATAGCCCCAATACCGTTCCTAAGGACAGTGTTAGCCAGCGGATCCTTCTTTTTATCCTCCTCAGGAATGTGACATACCGTAATTCAATAAATAGCATTTCCTCATTAGTTACTGAAGAGGGATAAATGAACGTCTTATGGCTGTATATTGTATTATGTGGATGCGCACATTGCAACTTTTCTTTAGGTTTAAAGAACTAATTGCTTTAAAGATTGTTTTCCCCCTTATCTCTTTTATAAAACGTTGTTCACTTGAGGAAACTCTGTTCTCAGAGTGCACGTAAGGGGTGGTTAGCTCATTGGTCTTTCCTTTTGAAAACTGGAGTCAAAAGAGAGAGAGCTGGAATACGTGCTCTCCTTTTGTGAGCTCCCACGTGTGTTAGTTTTATTGTAAAGATTAGATGATCAGTTGGCAGATCTAGAATTTGGGGAGTGTGTCAGCCACTAGGCTTGGGAAACTCCACGTGTGGACAAACACGAAGGGGTGAGTGAAGAGAGGAGGGCCTGTCTGTGCCCCACAAAATAGAGGAGCTGTGCACCTTGCAGGACCAGAAGTTTGAATTCATTGGTGTCCTGTTCTTAATGACAACAGTGACTCCAACTTGGAAAGCTCACAAGAAAAGGAGGAATGAAACCAAAGGGCCGATGGGCTATCCTCAGCTGGGAAGCTGACTGTGGGCTGGGCCGGGCTCACGCGGCTGCCCAGCTGTAGCCTGGGCGAGCCGCGCTCTTGGTTTGTTCATCAGCCCGTAGTGCCAGGCGACAGGGTGAGAGAGGCAGAGGGGATTCCTGCCGGTGGAGCTTGAGGTTGGGTGGTAGGCTGCGAGGGAGGGAAGAGAGACGGACGACACACAAACAAACAAGAAAGCCATCAGGAGATGAGGAGTGTGGTGCAGGGAGGGACCCACTGCTGGTCCCTGAGGCCCCCGTGACGTTCAGCCCGCGGGCCCTTGGTGGGCATCCAGGACCCGGCAACCCCCCACCTTTCCGACAGACTTCAGCTTTCTCTAGTTAGGTTTATAAATCCAACCCAGACCCGACCAGAGCTCTCTCCGGTGGCCTTGCAGATCTTTGTTTTCAGGTTTACTCCTGTATTTCGCCATCCTTCACTCTCAAAAGGCAGTCTTGCCCCTCCTTTTTTCCCCCCCAGTTCCTTGGGGCTTCATCACCTCTCCATATGTCTTGTGTACCTTTTCGGGTATATTTAAAATCATGAGAAAACCAGACCCCGTGTATGAAGATATTGCAGATAATTAATTGCAGTGCCGTCATTTTCAAGTTTTATGTGATTTATTCATTCTCTTTTCTTATCCCTAGAATGAGAGTACTGATGGAGAAGGCTGGGACAGTGAGGGGAAGTGTGGATGTCCCAGAGATGATGGGAAATCAGTAGCAATCTAGAAACGGAACTTATTTTCAGCAGAAAAGTCTTACGTATTATTAACAAAGTGGTGGGCAAATTCCTGCTGTACTAGCAGAGATGAAAATCTGTTCTAACTTGCTTCATTTGAAAGTACTGTAGAGAGAGTTGTGAATTACAAAGTTCTGATACTGTCAAAATTTGGGCCTTGGTCTTCTTAAGGTTGGGGTAAGTTATGAACTGCCTACCCCCAAGTTATACAATGCTTAATATCTTTTGAAAGAATAGTCTTTCATTTATTATTAACATTGCAAAGTAGAAAAATGTGTGAGGGTGGCTTCAAAGCCCCACCTACCATCAGGTGGGTGTTTCTCCACTCCCCTTGGCTGTCCATCCCCATGGGCATCTGTGGGGCTGGTCGGAGTCTAATCCTCTGACCTACAACACCTGAGCATTTTGCCAACTACCAGTGCCTTCTCTATTACTTGTCAGCAGCCTTTTGAAAATAATATCAGCAATGTAACAGATCCTTTCTTCGTGAATGTGTTTGGAGGCAAAAAGGTGAGGCAATTAAACATTTTATTTTATAGTGCATATAACATGCTGGTACACACAGATGGTTTCTCTGAAATTTGTGATTGGTTACTGTTTACAATGACTTTTTTTTTTTTTTAATTTCTCTCCCCTTCCCTGACCTCCCCACCCCCCACTTGTCTGCTCTCTGTGTCCATTTGCTGTGTGTTCTTCTGTCTCCACTTCTATTCTTGTCAGCGGCATTGGGAATCTATGTCTTTTTTTTGTTGCGTTGTCTTGCTGTGTCAGCTCTCTGTGTGCAGTGCCACTCCTGGGCAGGCTGCGCTTTTTTCACGCGGGGCAGCTCTCCTTGCAGGGCGCACTCCTTGCATGTGGGACTCCCCTATGTGGGGGACACCCCTGCGTGGCACGGCACTCCTTGTGCACATCAGCACTGAGCATGGGCCAACTCACCACATGGTCAGGAGGCCCTGGGTTTGAACCCTGGACCTCCCATGTGGTAGATGGACGCTCTATCCATTGAGCCAAATCCGCTTCCCTACAATGACATTTAGACCAACATCAGTAAGGGTTGTAACTCAGATTTTTAATTATTTGGAGCACTTCTTTTTATCATGAAATTCCTCTAAAGAAAGTGAAATTAGTTATGTATTTCAGAATGCATGAATGTAACAGTTAACTATTGGAAAGCAGGTAGAAAACAGCAGGTGTTTTATTCTTTAGACATATTATATCATTGGGTGATAGAATGAGTATTTAAGAAAAAAAACCAGTTCTCTGGAGCATTGACTTCCACGATGGCAATTGGACATAATGGAGCAATTGCAATTCTAAGTACAATTTGTACTGCAGCACAGGTCTTGCTGAGCTTAGAACATTTGCCACTCCAAATTGGTTTAGCGACGAGAAAATAAAAACAATCAGGGTGCACTCATTAGGTTCTAGGCTTTCAGGTTCAATCTCTGTACAAAAAGATTTAACAAGAAAATCAGCAGTCACCAGAGAGGATGCTTGGCATGGAATTATGAAGGGCAGCTAAATGCTTTTGTTTGAGTTTGAACAAAAATATGCTGGAAAATAATGAAGCAACAAATGAACTTCAAAACAAAACCCAGCCTCTTCCCTGCAGATTGGCTGTTAGCATTCTGAGATAGTTCAAAAAGGCTAGAACGACAGCTTTTTAATTTGATTTTGAAAGCTGTGCTGATTTTGAAAGCTGTGCTTTGTTGAATATTTGATGAAACAGACTGCAGAGAGCTGCAGTGGTGTGCTTAGTGCCTCTTGCCGGCATCTTTTGGAGTCCATACTCCTGGAGATTTCCAGGGGTTGATTCCCAGTCTGGCGAGCTGGAGAGAGAAGGGTGATTATCATAGTCCAGTGGGCGGGGGCTAGGATAATAGGTGAACATTCAGAATTTCTTGCCTTCAAATGAAAATTCCACGTACCGTTTGGAATAATGGTCCTCACGTCAAGCAGAGTAGTGGTCACGCTTTCCTTAAAGGGACACACTGTCCAGCAGTTTGCCTCCTGTAAGGTCAGTTTAGCTGAGGAACGTCTTGGGCTGATAGTGAGGATATCTGTGGTTTGCAGTAACTTTTTTTTTTTTCAAGATTTATTTTTTATTTATTTCTCTCCCCTTCCCTGTCCCACCCCGTTGTCTGCTCTCTGTGTCCATTTGCTGTGTGTTCTTCTGTGTCTGCTTGCATTCTTGTCGGTGGCACCAGGAATCTCTGTCTCTTTTTGTTGCGTCATCTTGCTGCGTCAGCTCTCTGTATGTGCAGCACCACTTCTGGGCAGCCTGCACTTTTTTCGCGCAGGGCGGTTCTCCTTGTGGGGCGCACTCCTTGCACATGGGGCTCCCCTATGGACGCCCCTGCATGGCATGGCACTCCTTGTGCACATCAGCACAGTGTGTGGGCCAGCTCACCCCACGGGTCAGGAGGCCCGGGGGTTTGAACCCTGGACCTCCTATATGGTAGATGGACGCTCTATCCGTTGAGCCACATCCACTTCCCTGCAGTAAATTTTGGCCTTAGCAAATATGCTAGCACGACCATTCCCACCTCTCAGGCAGAGAAGTAAGCGGTGCAGCCTGTGCAATAGTCATGTTGTCTCAAGAAGAGAGTAAGTGCAGTTCTGTGATTAGGTGAAGAGACTCAAGTTTAAAAGCATGTTCACATGCAACGGGGTGCCCATGGTTGGAAGTCGTAAATTCTAGGCGTAGGCTGACTTCTGTTCTCTTACAGAAACAAAGCCCACGCAGGAACGGTCCCTTCTTTCCTGGGATACTGGTTGAGTAAGACACTCATCCCAGGAGAGCAATGATGCTGGGGACGGGGATGGAGGGAGTAGGGTCGGGGAACCAGAACGTGTGGCTGTGGCTGTCACAGTGTCTTGGCAAAGCCCTTGTATTTCCACGGTTCACCTGTAAATGCTCTTTGTGGACGCTGAGGGGGATTGGCAGGCCTGGCCGGCTCCGGCAGAGGTCGAGTGGTAGGCAGAGCCTTGCTGTAACGTCCTGCTCAGATTCCTGCATCTTCCCTGTCAAATGTTTGCTTAGAAACGAAGCTTTAAGGAAAACGGGGCTTGAACTTCAGTGCCAGGAGAAAGAGACCAGCTTAGGAATTTAATATCAGTATTTCTGACGTCAGCTTTTCCCCCTGGATCCTTAATTTCTCTGAGAGGAACATCGGTGTTTTCTGAGGGTGGAGGTGGAAAAGCTTATGGTGTTGTACTCATGCACTTGAATTATAGTTTGGGTGAAAGTTTTGGGGGGTATGAAATTGAATATTTTTAGATTTCACTTGTCTCTGTTTCTGCTAAATTTGCGTGCCCTTGTGAAAAACAAACAAGAGCTGGCTTCTGTTAGTTATGCCCTGCTTTCAGACATTAAATGCTCTTGTTGGCGGTAGATTTAATCGGATGTTTAAAAGCTGTTTTTCCTTTCAGTAGTTTAGAGTGTTGATTGAAATGTAGTTTAAATACAAATCCATCCAATTCTTTCCTTCCACGAGGTCTGTGCCATTTAAGACATTGTTATTGATCTCTCTGCTTTTGTCTTACGCTTTTCTAGCCAACCAAAAAAGAAGAGAGTTGAGGAAATATTCCATTTCAGATATTTTATTTCATGGCATTTTTTTTTTTTCCATCTTTGGCTCTTCTGTAATCAGAATAGGAAATTTTGAGTACATTTGATATGTCGTGGTGATTTCTTTTTTCTTTTGGCAGTAATTCAGTGAGATGTCTGGGATTCCATGACATGTTAAATTTTATTAAATTGTAGTTAGTGCGAATATGTAGTGATTATTTTCTAAATGTCATCTGATCCTATTCTAATTTATTTTTCCTCCAAACATAAAAAAGGTCATTATTTTTGTTTTGTTTTGGCTTTTAATGTGAATGGGTGTCTGCATAGGATTGCTTTCTTACCAGGTGAAATGCATTTTTAATTTCTTGCTAGGTTTTAAAAATAAAGATAACTGAAAATTTACTTTCACATATCTAAATACATAATGTAGTTGTAGCATAGTAAGCAAAACAATGATAAGGTAAGCAGATATGCCTGAAACTCTAGAAATAATTGTACCATTAGTACCTAAATTGGTTTTTGTTGCATATATAATTCATATACTATAATAATGTAAAGGCATGTTATGCTTTTTAGGGAAAATTCTAAGAATGAGTACCACTTCAACCCAAACTGTTTAGACAACATGTAAAACTTTTTATTTAAAAATTCCCCTAAAATAGCTGTCTAATAATATGGATGTAGCTATAGCTTTGACCTCTTCTCTTTCCCTTTATCTCCTTCCTGAGTGCACATTTTGTAAAGTCATTCTTCTAGGTTCTAGGAGTTATTGCTGAACAAAATAGCCAAACTCCCTTCTTTCTTGAGGTTTGCCTTGGTACGTGGAGGGGGTCTGGTAATAAACAAACAAACAAACAAACAAAAGAGATAATTGCAAACGGATAATGTTTTGGAGGAAAAAGCCACACAGTAATGGGAAAGGGAGCAGTGTGGTAGTTGAGTCAGCCATTCTGTTCTGTGGCTGTGCCTTGTGGGTTAAATCCTGAATGAATGGAGAGCCACCCATCGTGAGATCTAGGGAAGCAGCTCCTGCCGTCCATTGGAGCACTTCAAACAGGAACTCTCGTTGGCCTGAGCTGGAGGGGCTGGGAATTCCCATGGCTAAGGGAATGTGCCCAAAGAGAAACCACTTTGTAGTTTGTAAAAGTGTATATTTCATCTCACCGTCATAATAACCCTATTTTTAAAAAATTTTTCCAATAAGCTGAGGGTTAATCTGGGTAGAATTGGTTAAAAGATTGTTTATGAATCTTTGGGAATGGTGAGAGCACATGATGGTGTTTGTAGCTGGCAGAGCTATTGTATGAATATGACAGCGACTGAAAAAAGTCTAAGGACATGTGTATTACTAGAAGGAAAGCTAAAAACTAACACGGCACTGTATAAAGTAGTGAAACCTCATGTCAAATATGAATATGGGTAATATTGCATATATAAGACTGTTTTTACATAATATAAATTCAAATAAACTAGAAAGATGGACAGAGAATAGCAGCTATGTATGGCAGGCAAAACAGATTGAGAAATGAGTTGTCTGTTTCTTGCTTATTATTATTATTGAAATAATGAAAATGCTCTAATAATGATTGAAGTGCTAAAGGCACAACTATGTAGTTATACCACATACCATTGATTGTATATTTGGATGCATTTATGCTTTATTAATATGTATCAGTAAAATTGATTTGTTTAAAAAAAGAGGAAAACTAAAGAGACAATGACAAAAAAAGATAAATGAGTGCCTAATTCAGCTTACTCAAGCAAATAGGAATCTTGGTCTCTGAGAGATAAAATAATTTGCTATGTATTTATAATATAATGTGTCATATAACTAGAAGGCTGAATATTAACTGTCTCAAAATTTTAAAATAAAATACTTTCATGAAAACATGTTTCCAATAAATATCTGTTAAAATGCTTTTTCAGGATACAAAAAGGAATTTAAGACACAGAAGAGGTTATTTTCCACAGATACAGGACACTGTCCAAAAATGTACTGAGAAGGAACATATGGCTGATGGTCAGAAGTTGAGCTGGATGAAGATGTAGCTTCTATATGAGCTTAAAAACAGTTCTAGAACACAGAATTTTGTATATGTAGATATATGTGTAGGAGTAGGTATAGGTGTATATGTTAGTGTAGAAATAGGAGTAGGTTTAGGTGTAGGAGTGGGTGTAGGAGTAGGTACAGTGTAGATGAAGGTGTTAGAGTAGATGGAGGAGTAGGCGTGGGTGTCGGAGTAGCAGTGGGTATAAGAGTAGCAGTGGGTGGAGGAGTAGGTGTAGGCATGGGTGGAGGAGTAGGAGTAGGTATGGGTGGAGGAGTGGGTGTGGGTGGAGGTGTAAGGGTGGGTGTGGGTGGAGGAGTAGGTGTGGTTTAAGAGTAGGAGTAGGTGTGGGTGGAGGAGTGGGTATGGGTGGAGGAGTAGGAGTAGGCATGGGTATAGGAGTGGGTGTAAGGGTAGGTGTGGGTATAGTAGTGGGTGTGGGTGTAGGAATAGGTGTGGGTATAGGAGTAGGAGTGGGTGTGGGTGTAGGAGTGGGTATGGGTGGAGGAGTAGGTGTGGGTGTAAGAGTAGGAGTAGGTGTGGGTGTAGGGGTGGGTGTGGGTGGAGGAGTAGGAGTGGGTGTAGGAGTAGGTGGGGGTGAAGGAGTAGGCCTGGGTGGAGGAGTAGGTGTAGATGTGGGTGTGGGTTTAGGGGTAGGAGTAAATGTACTTCTGGCACTAGTGATTTTCAGTTCTAAATAGTTCTAGGAGTTTTTAGAAAATTCCAGAAGTGAGATTGGTTATGATAAAGAGGAGAGTGAAGTACATGAGTAGAATTCTCTTGAACAGAGATTCTCCTTTAAAAAAATGAAGTTTCAAAATACCCTGCTTTAAATTGCCGATAACATTCCAAGCTTTGGCAGGAAGCCATTTTCCAGTGAGTGACAGGACTCGCTCATTTTCAACCCGGTTGACCCCATTTCTATCACTCTCTTGGTCTGTCCTTTGATCACCTCCAGAGAAAATACAAGAGTCGATATTAATACCTACATCTGAATGCCTGCGATTTATTTTCCCTCTCTTCCCGATGCCCATTTCCTCATCCTGGTTAGAATACCTTGCAGCTCAGAGTCACGTAACCTGCCTCTTGCTATTTTGGCTGTTGGCCGTTTGCATTATCACGATATCATGCAGTACTGTCTCGGCATGAGCAAAGATCCCTGCGACTCTTCTGGAACTTACTATTGAAAACACGCAGTCTTCAGAGCTCCTCTAATTATGCGGTGCAGTGGTTTAGATAAAGGCTGCGGTGGAGCCACGTGTGCTCGGCTCACTGCTTTAGATTTCCATACTGCACAGTGAGTAATGTTCTCCTTTCGCCTCCCAAACAGGTTGAAGATCACGGAGCTCTATGCAAACATCAGTCGTTTCTCAGCTGGAATGTCAGTGCTTTTACTCCCAGGTTCCTCTGCTTTGCTCTCCAAGAGGTTAAAAGCTCGTTTCATTCCTGTTGATATCGTGTTTCCTGGACATCGGTCCTGGTTACAGCCGAGTCTGTTAAACAGCAAGTCCGCTCGGCTCTGCCCTTGAGAGGACAGAGATCTTTGAGAAGAGAGAAGCAAGTTAATCAGGGTCCCCGGCTTACCTGTTCTCATTCCAGGAATAATTAACTCCCTTTTTAATTCCTTTCTATTAGGGAAATCTTCTTCCTTTTTAATCACGTTCTTAGTGTATGCTCATAAAAGGTGAATTTTATCAGTGGCTTTTTCACTAGACGTTGCATTTCGTATGCTGTTGAGTAGATGAAACTCATTACGCTTCACAGGCAGTGATCCAGTCAGACAATTTTCTGTTATTAACCTGGTTTCCATCAAGGAAACAATGTACAAACCGGTTACCACCTGGGGGAAGCATTATGTAAGAGGTCAGGGGTGAGAGTCTAGAAAAAGCATTATGAGAGAGGTCAGGGGTGTCGTCTAGTTCACAGTATAATGTGTAGAAGAGGAAACAAAGAAGTTGATAATTTTGTAACTGTTACTTTTAATTTTAAATACCTATTACATTTTTTTTTTGGAAGAGGGAGCTAGGGCTGAATGAGCAGAGCATCTCACCAAGCCAGGGGCCAACATCCCATGCTTTGCTTAGCAGGGGGACAAAGAGATCAGAAGGAAGGGCAGAAAATATTTTCAGAAATTTACAAAATTTTCTTTTGCCCCAGGATGCTTCTGGCAAAATCAGGATTTTGCTTACTAATTTTCTTGGAAGACTCTGTGTGCAGAATGCTGGAGCCAGAACGACTGGCCTTGCCGGGTGGTGAAGTTGACTGTGGGGTCATGTTCCTTCGAGGCTCCTGAGGGGCCGGTGGGTGAGAGAGCTGGGGTGGGGCCCTGGGCTTTCCCGAGGCTGGGACGGTCCTGTGCACTCGGCCATGAAATTCGCACGGAACCACGGGTGGGTTTATGTTCTAGGTGAGCTCCTCTGCTGTGCTCTGATACCAGAACCTGCATTTAGAATACTGCTGCCAAATGCCTGCTGGTACGAGGTGCTCGCCAATCGTCGGGCATCCAGAGAATCACATCATTTCATCCTCGTACTAACTCTTTGAAGGTGATGATTATTTTCGCTCAGTCTTATTGACCTGAATTGTCAGATGAGGAAAAAGAGGTCCAGAAAGATGAATCTGAAAGCAGGTGCCTTGGCACAGATGCTCTACACTCAGCTAAGCTCTCCTTCCCTTGGATGCTGACTGCATCCACACAGGGTTAGCTGTGGTTCTGAGAGTGAAAAAAAAGTCAGCCTCAGCACAGTTTTGGGTGCTAACTGCTAACCAGTTAACCTTGCTAACTGCTCCATCCGGGCAAAGGAACTGAAGATAGGGGGTTCGAGTCCTGGCACTGCGGCATGTAATCTGTGTGCCTTGGGCAAGTTACTTACTCTCTCCAGACTTTAATTGCTTCATTTGTAAAACGAGGACAGCAATGGTCCGTGTCTCTGGTGGTGAGGATTAGAGGAGCTCTGGGTGCGGTGCCCAGAGGAGGCCTGCACCCGCTCAGCTCTCCATAATCCTCAGCCACTGTCATTCTTACAGTTGCTTCTTTGGGAAAACACACTGACTCTAAGCTGAGCAGAGTTGCTGGAGGGGGTAGCTGGGCCAGGTGGAAGTCTTTCACCTTGGGGATGACCTTGCTTTTTGTCTGCATGTGAAGTTTTCCACACGGATGGACTGGGACATAAATTGCACACACTGTAAATGCCTTTCCCTGCCTGTGCACGTGCAGTTTTTAGGCATGTTTATGATGATTCTTAATTGCTGTGTAGGTCTTAGAAAATTGGACAGGATCATTAAAAGTGAGTTTGACCTTCATGATAAAAGATTAGCATGGTTAATCTTGTTGAATTTAGAAGGGAGAGTCCCAGGGATACTTGATGATGGCAGAGCATTTAACATTATGAAGAACATGAGGATGTTTCATTTTCATTCAGTCTACTTTGATATTCAAATGGAAGGTATTTAATGAGGTTAGAGGGCGGTGCATTTTGTAAGAAATCAGTATGGTTCAGAGTTGTCCTCGACTATCTCGAGTTTTATTTGGTGCTCAGATTTGTAGCAGTATTAAGTAAATAGTAAGCCACCAGTCTGTTTCTTATTAATACCAGGCTGGTTTGTTAACACCTCATATGATCTTGTGTCTGCTTAGCTCCGAGGTATCACCTTCAGTCACTTCCTCCTAAGCTAGGCTTCATTTGTACTGAATGTTGATTTCCTCAAATGCATCTGCTCCCTCTTGAGGCTGTGCTTATGAACCTTCCCACCCCCGCTTCTTACCCACTTTCCCCCCCAAGCCCTGCTTTTCACCAGGCTCAATTCTCTTTCCAGATTTTCAGCCTGGCCCCATTCCCTCCAGGAAGCACCCCCCTGTCCTCCCTGTGCTGGCGCAGGTCCACCTCCCGCTCACGGGCCACCATGCCTTCCTCTGATTACACTCAGAGATAGAGTTGCAGTTGCCTATTTCGTTTTCTGTTTTCCCCCAAGACTAATCTGAAATTTGCCAATCTCATGCTCTTCCTAATACACCTACTGCTATTTCAGATGGCAGTCAGCGAAGTGTGGTGAATGCATTTCATTTGTGCTAATGAAATGTGGTAGTTTAGGAGGTAACTTCACGATGGATCTCTTTTGGCCTCTGCTCTTATAAATACTGCAAAAATGCGGCAAATCGGGATTAAATAATGTGCAATGTATTTCGATCACTTTGGGAAAGGTGATCTATGTGATAGGGTCCACATTAAAAAAAACAAATCACTGCTCTAATAAAGGTTAAAGAAAGATTACGTCAGTATTGGTTTTCTCTTGGCAAAAATTCTTAACAAATATTTTTTTCTCCAGATTTTAAGAGTATTATCATGAGTCAGCTGTTACGATTGCAAAACCTTAGCCTTCTTAATAGTGTATCACTTCCAAATGAATCCTGCTTATGCATAGCACTTCAATATGCAAATTTTGTAATACTCATAATCTGAAGGATCATATTTTTCTGTTTATTTAAAAAATGTTAACTCTCATTTGCATTACATTTTATAGATTTATTATGTACCGTACAATCTCTACAGATGACATCAATCTGGATTGCGTCCCCTTAGGGGACCTTAATTATATGCTGTAGCTCTTGAACTCCTTTATGTATTTTTCAGAAATAATTTCTCCTCTTATTTTCCTTATGGCATATCTTAAAATAGCTAAAATGGTTGCTCAGGAACCTAATGTTTTAGATGCCAGTCTTCTGGAAGTGTTTTCAGATTTTTTTTTTTTTTTTTCTTCTTCTGCCCTTTAGAACATTTAGTATTGCTTCAGAGTCAGGTCCATAACCCATGTGTGAATCTTTTTTTCACTATGTTTATTTGTATATACAGCTACACACTTAATATCAATGCTTACATGTGAATATGTATTTGAAAATTGGTTGTATTGCAGTGGTTTTAGCAGAGATGATTGAACAATTGCTGTGAACTCTCTTGGGATATAAAGCTTGACTCTTGTATATGTTTTATATATAACTTCCGAATGATTTCAGAGCTTAAGAACATCTCTGCAAGCCTAGTGCCCTGATGAGATGGTGCCTGCCAGGACAACATCAGTTGCTTTCCAAGTTTGTCCTGGTCTCATTCGAGTGTTCTTCACTTACAGCCAGAAGGACTTGTACCATGGACCCTTTCTTATAGCTGTAGTTTGTGAAGTCCCATAGCAGATACTTTACTTTGGTACTCTATAGCCTCAGTACATACAATATTAGACACAGTCTAGACCAGACTGGTGAGAACGTTACTTTTAAAATCATGAGAGTTCCCCATTAACGTAAGACAAATGGCAAAGATTATTTCACTCTTATTCACTTTGTAGATTTTTCTCAGATAGTTTTGTCAAATAATAATTGACAGTGGTTTCTACTGTATTTTAAAATACACGGTCATGTATAAATGCTTTATGGTTATATTATTATGAAATTCAAAAATGGCCAAAAGGCAGTTTTATTGGGTTCTGGAACTTAGTTGCACTGGTTATGCTTTGGAATAAGTAAATCTTTGGTTTTGACTTGGAACTCTTGTTATTTTTTAAAAAAACCAAAACTTTAATATTACAGGTTTTGCTAAATTAATACATGAACTTTAACATTTTCATTGGCTTCCCTAAATCTGATCAGAGTATCAGTACTTTCTATACTTTGGTAACTATGCATTTTTAAAAAGATTAAGTAAAAAATCTCAGCACTGGAGGTGTTAACTTTTTGCCTGGGATCATGGGGAAAATACTGGTACTTTATCTCATATAGTTGATAGCAAATCCTTCATTTGCCTTTTACTGCTGTGTATCTGGTGAAGAAAGTCTCTAAGTGTACATGAAAGAGTCATAGAAGATTCAGGAACATAGAATTTCAACAAAACTGTATCTGAAAAAGTTAATACTGGTAACAGATATGTGTGCCAGGTGTTTAATTGTGGAGGAGGAAATAATGTCCTGATGCATCCTGATTGCTTTCGCAAACAGAATAGGTAGATACCATTGTAAGAGCAAAAGAGTCTTTAGTATATGCTCTGCTGTCCTTCAGAGTAGTGTCTCTTTACCAACCCCACAAAGCAGGGAGCCCGACTTGGACAACTGGGAAGAGTATTTCGTTGCTCTATTTTGCTGGCAGTACCCTTGTCTCCAGGCTTTTCTGGATTTGCCACTACACAATAAAGTCAGCCTTTTACTTTAGAATTGCACTGTGATTTTAGGACATTTTGCAAATAGTAAACTTGATATGAAATTCCTTTAAAATTATGGAATTTTAGGTATTTAAAATAATGTTACACATGTGAATTATGACAGCTGATAACAAATTGAAAATATACAAACATGCCATCCATTTCAAGGAATATCACCAACTTCAGTCGGTCCCTGTGAGGATTTTCCTGAACCAATTCTTTCTTCCAAGAGATAATCCATATTCTGAATTTTTTTCCTACTTCCTTGCTTTTCTGTGTTTCAAACCACATATGCAGCATTACTTGCTTGTTTTTAAACTTAAAAAATCATTTCACACACTATATGTGTATTCTTTTGCACCTTGCTATTTTCACTTAATATTAGGTTTCTAAGGATGATCCACCTTGATATATGTAATATCCTTATTCTTTTCTGTGTCTTTTTAGGAATACGTGTGTAGCAGTTTGGTATTATTGATGAATTCCAAAAAGAAATATTGGATTATGTTTGTAAACTGTTCTTTTCTTCTGGGCATATTAGAGTGTATTGGATTCAGAGGTTACATTTGCTTAATTAAATTATGATGAGGGCTTTGATTGGTCAGTAGAGCATTGAGTCCCCACCCCTTGGTCGATGGGGACTCACAGATAAAAGACATGGCAAAAGAAGGGAGCTGGAGTTTCGATGCTGGAGTTTTGATGTTGGAATCTTGAGCTTGAACCCTGGGAAGTAAGCACACAGAGGCACTTGGTTGTGAGGAAAGAGAAGCAAGCCCTGGGAAGTGAGGAACCCAGGAAGCCTGAACCCTGGCAGATGTCAACAGCCATCTTGCTCCAACACATGGCAAAAGACTTGTTGAGGGAAGTAGCTTATGCTTTATGGCCTGGTAAGCTTCTACCCAAAATAAATACCCTTTATAAAAACCAACTGATTTCTGGTAATTTGCATCAGCACCCTTTTGGCTAACTAATACACATGTAAGCATTTCTCTAAGATTTATACCCCAAAGACAAATGACTGGGTTGTAGGGTGTGGGCATGTTAATGTTTACAAGATGCTGCTGAACTGTTTTCCAGAGATTTCAAAGCAGGGTCTATATTTATATATGGACAAATGTGTTTCTGGGGTAACAAATATATATTATATCACAAGACATTGTCAAATTGCTTTTCAATATATAATCTCACCAGCGATGTATATGAATGATGGCTATTTTCATCTTTGCCATACTTGATATTGTCAGACTTTAATTTTTGCCAGTATGTAGATTACAAAATAAAACCTCATTGTGGTTTAATAAGCATTTTGCTGATTCATAAAGGGTTAATATCTTTTCAGATGGTTACTGGCTTTTCAGAAGGCTATCTTTTCACTGGAGACACTTCTCATTCAATTATTGCTTATGCCTATTACCATTTTTCTTATTTTCTTCATATATCCTAGGTGGTGATTCATGGTCAATGATATGTACCATGAACATGGTCCTTCAGTTTATGACTTATCAGTTTCATTCTTGCGAGTCCTTTGTTGAACAGGCTTTTTTTGGGGGGGGTAAGGAGAGAGAGAGATATTGGGGATTGAACCCAGGACCTCATATGTAGGAAGCAGGTACTCAAACCACTGTGCTACACTCACCTAAACAGGCATTTTTTATTTTTATAGTAGGAGCATTTGGCTATTTTTTTTCTTTATGGTGAGACTTTCTGGTTTTTGCTTTAAGAAATCCTTCCCTTTGTCCAAAGCACGGGACTGTATAGCACAGGGAATCCAGTGGTGGAAGATGGACTGCAGTTAAGATACACATGATAAGGTTCTCTCATGAATGATAACAAATATCTAATACTAATACAGGGTGTTAATAATTGGGTGGGTTGGGGACAAATAACCAAATGTAAGATATGGGCTATAGTTAGTAGTCATATTTTGACAATGCTCTTTCAGAGTTTTGTGCAACAAATGTTTCACAACAATGCGAGGTGGTGTTGATGGGGAGATGTATGGGAGTCTTGTATGATATGCATGTTTGTTTTGTAAATTTACAAATTTTACTATTAAAAAAGAGAAATCCCTCCCTATTCCAAGGTCATAGATACATTCCTCCTGGGAAAAAAAGGCCCAAGTGTTGCTTTCAACCTTCAGGTTCTTAATATATCTGGAATATTTATTTCTGTATACTGTATGACGTGAGTAAGATGTCCAATATTTTTTCAAAGCATGTGTAAACCAAGTAAACTATCATCCTAGCATGTTTTTTGAATAGTCTGACTTTGCTCATTGCCACCTTTATTATATGTTTGTTTCTGAGTATTCTGTTAAATTTATTTCTCTCTGGGGTAATCCTGCCTGACCTGTAATAGCTATTATAATATGTCTGTTATCTTTTAGAGCATATTCTTGTTCTTCTTTTTCAAGAGTGTCCTGAAAAGCAAATTTTATCTCTGCCGTATGGCTGGTACCAAAGAAAGAGAAATAATATTAGGATTTCTATGCTGGTTTCACTCATGTCCAGAAATATTTTATTTCAAATAATTAAGAGAGAGACTCTTAGAGCTTGTTGACAAAGACAGAGCAAAACTGCTACCTACTGATAAGTGTAATACATTGTGTTTAGCTCAGTCTCTCTCATTACATTTTTATAGGCAAGCTCGAAGATTTAGCAGGGAATTTAGGAGCTGGTATTAGATTCTACTTGTGATCCCCCAGGAAATTCTTTAAATTTAGGAGGCTAGAAATACCTTCAGATGTCCTTGAGACTTCCAGCAGAGCAGAGGGAGGAGCAACAAAGAAAGAGCTAACATTTATTGGCACCTGCAGATGCCAGCTGCTCTGCTGAGCCCTTTATCTACTTTATTTCAGTTAGCATCACAACAGCTCTCGGAGGGGGTTTTTCTTCTTACCCTATAGCCAAGAAAACGACTCAGAGGAGTGAAGTCACTGAAGTCCCAAGCTCGGGAGCGTCTGATCTGGGCTCAGAACCCAACACCTGCCTTCTTCCCGCACACGTGGGCTCTCTAGAAAGAACTCTGCGTGGCGGATTGTGCTCTGGGACGGGACCCACGGGAACGTGTGGAAGAGATAAAGACAGCCTTGTGGAGGCAAGAGAGCCATCGGCAGGTGACACACCAGATGAGCAGGGTGCCTGCCCCCCAAGTCTGGGGAACCCTGTACCACAGCGGCAGTTCTCCTCATCCTTGGGGAGCTCCAGGCTGTAGCAACTAGGATCAGGAGGGTCAGCATGCCTTTTGGGGGCCTGGAAGACAGAGCAAGAAGCTAAGACCTGGGCTTTCTGGCCAGATTTTCAGGGTGGGACCCAGCGAGAGAGAGGTCCCTGCCTCCTGGGGCGTGGGTGGTGTGGGGGCAGCTTTCCGAGCCACGTCCTTGGTGTCCACGTTGAGCCACGGTCAGTGGAAAGCAGTCCAGGATCCCCAGGGGGGAAGGCAGGCTGGGAGGCAGAGCCAGGGACAGGGGCTGCTTTTCCTTCCCAGGCCTGGCGAGCAGGGCTCCTGTGTGGGGTCGAGGGGCAGGGGCCAGCGGGGGGCCCTGGCCACATGGGGCACTCCAGGCCACCCGCCCTGACTGTCCCTCCCTCCTTTCAGCTCTAGACCCTGGCTGCCCCGTGAGGCCTGCGCTGTGAACATTTTCTTGGTTTCTGTCCTTTTTGTCCTCTGGTAGCCCTTCCTTCCTCCAGCCCCTTATATTTCCTCTCCAGTGAGACTTGGCCAAACCTTCAAGACTTCCCCAACTTCTGATCCTGCAGCACAACCTCTCTTGTCCTGCTTTGTCTTTCTGGTCCAGCACTGATACCCTGCAGCTTGATAACTACCACCATCTCCATGATCAACACCAACGCCAAAGATTGTAATCATTATTATTATTTCTAACCCTTCCTGGGCACTGACTCGGCTACTTTTCTAGGTGCTCTCGTGAGTCATCTCATCAAATCCTCGTAATAACTGTGCCCCTTTGAAAACACAGCAAGGTTAGCTTCTTTGCTCAAGGCCAGTGGTAGGTGAGTGGTGGAGTCAGGATTTGAACCCAGGCGGGGAGCTGCAAAACATCCCAGGCACAATCTCCACTGCCACCGAAGAGACAGACCAACCGATGTCAGAACTGCCCGGAGTGTTTCAGATGAAACACTGTAGATGGTGTGCCACAATTGTGGATTGCTGGTATTCCCATGCACACAGTTGACTCCAGTATTGCTCAACTAGGAATAAAGCGGCACACAGGATACAAAACTAACCAACCAGCCAGGCTCAGTGTCCTATGAAAATAACCCAAAGCGCAGTGGCTGCCAAGGTTAATTACAAATCTAAAATATATACTGAATGGATGCAATGTAAATTCGATGTGCCAGGGGTTAAGAAACCGAGATGGTATATTTTTAAAAGAGAAGGACTAGTGGCGACTTATACTTTTATTCAAAGCTGGCATTCCTGTAACAGCCAACCTGTGACTCAGGGTTTAATCCAGAAGGACTTGGGTCAGAATCCTGCTGGGAAAGAGGAGGGACCTGCCCTTATCAAAGCTTGTGTGTGTTAAAGTGAACTGCAGTCCGGCTGTGGGCAGCTGTGGGGTGGCACGGCATGCGTGATCTTAAATTTTTTAAGATAATGAAACATTTGGTACATACAAAAGAACTCATGTATGCATGTGAAGGAAGCTCCCTGGGCATCCCTGGTTTATCTCTTTCCTCACCCCCTTTCCAAATTGCCATCTCCTTGTTATTTTCCCACCCCTTTGCTTGCCTTTACTTTTACCATAGAAATCACGAATGTGCTCGCAAACAATATAATTTTAGATTTGCTCTTGCTTTCCAACTTTGTAAGAATGGTTTCACATACTCTATAGCCAAGGGTTCTTAACCTTTTGTGTTCCGTGGACCCCTCTGCCAGCCAGGTGAAAACCATAGACCCTTTACTAAGTCCACACTACACTGTGCGTTATTTAATAAATATATCACATCAACATGTCCCCACTAGAGTAATGTTTTGGTTTTTTAAAAATTTCAGTTCAAGCTCATAGACTCTTTGTTGAGAACCCCTGCTATATACATTCTTTGGTGACTTGACGTTTTAAGATTTATCTGCTGATATTTGTGGCTATACATTTTTTCATTTACACAACTATATGCTATTCCACTGGGTGGACATACCCAATTTTCAAAAATCTGGTGTTTCCTGTTTTCCGATGATTAGATCCAGCTTGACACATTTGAGGGACCCATAAAAAAGCCAGGAAGGCTTGAAAGGCAGGGGCCAAGGCCCTAGGCACTGCAGACCAGTATAAGGAGTTCGGCTTTTATTCTAAAATCCTGTGAGACTCCAAAGATGGTTTTAAGCAGGCGGATCTGATTGAATTTATAATGATTTACGTCATCTTTCTTTATTTTTTTTTTTAGGATATACCATACTCTGGGGAAATAGGCATGAAAACAGATAACTCTCATCTAGTTTGGTGGTGAAAGTATCAGTGGGCTGAGCAGATGGCAGTTCAGTTGAATATACCCCAGCTTTGGCACCGCAAGTCACTGCTCTTTCCTGGCCAGAGCCTGACTTGGGCCCTGCTGGGTGAGCCAGTACGTGTCAAGTCGCCTGTCACAGAGTTACCGGTGTGAATAAAATTAGAACCCACCACTCGTCCTTCAACATACATCACCCCTGTTTCTCTGCCCTTCCTGCACAGAACCTACTTTGCATTCATTCAGCATATATTTTTAGTGCAATCCCGGGGCACAAACCATTCGCCAAGAGTTTGGTGGAAGGAGAACCTGTGGAAAGTGACTGGGAAAGATAAGTTAGAGCAAAAGGACAAGATACGGGAAAGGAATTTAGGGGAAGGTAGTCTCCCCCTGCCCCCCCAAATTCATGTCTATCTGGAACTGGAGAATTGGCCCTTATTTTAGAGAGAGGGTCTTTGGGCAGCGGACTTGGCCCAGTGGTTAGGGCGTCCGTCTACCACATGGGAGGTCCACGGTTCAAACCCTGGGCCTCCCTGACCCATGTGCAGCTGGCCCATGTGCAGTGCTGATGCGCGCAAGGATTTCCGTGCCACGCAGGGGTGTCCCCCACGTAGGGAGCCCCACGTGCAAGGAGTGCGCCCTGTAAGGAGAGCCGCCCAGCGTGAAAGAAAGTGCAGCCTGCCCAGGAATGGCGCTGCACACATGGAGAGCTGACACAACAAGATGACGCAACAAAAAGAGACACAGATTCCCATGCCGCTGACAACAACAGAAGCGGACAAAGACGCAGCAAATAGGCACAGAGAACAGACAACCGGGGTCGGGGGCAGGGGAGAGAAATAAATAAATCTTTAAAAAAACAAAAAACGAAGAGGGTCTTTGCAGATGTAGTGAGTTAGGATGAGGTTATATGGATTCAGGCGGGCCCTAAACCCAATGACTGGCCACGTTATAAAAGGGTCACGTGTGGTCACACACACACAGGGAGAAGGTGGCCAAGTGGGGACTGAGGCAGAGCCTGAAGTGATGCTACTACAAGGGATACCAAGGCAGCTGTCAGGAGCTAGGAGCAGCAAGGATTTTTCCCTGGAACCTTCAGAGAGCATGATCCCGCCGACACCTTGCTTTTTATAGTTCTGCTCCAGACTGCGAGAGAATACACTTGTTGTTGAAGCCACCCAGTTTTTTTGTGGCTTTTTTTTTTCTTTCACGTACTGGGGGTCAGGAATTGAACCTGGGACCTCGTGTGTGGGAAGCTGGTGCTCGACCACTGAGCCACATCAGCTCCCCTGCGTTGTTGTTTTCGTTTGTTGTGTTTTTTTTTTTTTTAGGAGGCACCAGGAACTGAACCTGGGGCCTCCCATGTGGGAGGCAGGCCCTCAACTGCTTGAGTCACAGCTGCTCCCTGGTTTGTGGTCTTTTGCTCTGGCAGCTGCAGGAAGCGGTAAGGTGTACGTTCAATGGATAAGAAGGCAATGGCCAGTAGGATCAAAGGAAGTCTAAAACAGGTAGGAAAGAGGCCATTCCTGATAGCAGTTTTAGGAAAGATGTGGGGAGGGAAGCCACTGAGGACCCGATGAAGGAAAATGTATTTAAATGTAAATATGACACATTGAGTTTAGGAGAAAGTATTTCCAGATAGTGAAGATAAGGAAAATCTAGTGAAACAAGTTGTGGGGACTCCTTTAAGGTGACCTTAGTAAATGGTCACAGTTGAGACTGTGGCCCATATCCTGTCTTAGCCTTTGTTCCATTTAGAAACCTACTTTTGCTAAAATACCAGTGACAAGAGGACAAGGGCTGAATAGCAGGGAGGGCTGTTATCAGTCCATGAGGGCTGCTGCTAGCAGCCAGATTTTCCATAATCCCTTAAGTTTCTCTGCCTTAGAGTGAAGAAATACCTTCCTATTGCTGAGTCAGCGGGGAGCATTCTGGAAATGCAGTTCCCTGGTTTCCAAAGACTGTAAGGCCTTGCAGTAAAATGGATCCGGGCTGATGAGCACATCCTTTCCACATTATGTGTTGCTTGGGGAGGACTTCTGTCTCACTGGCCCCTTCTGGGAGGGAGGGTCCTGGGGTCGAGGTGTGACCCCCGCAGGGGCTGCTGCAGCGTCTTGGCCTGCCAGAGCCCATGGAGCTTCCGGCCACCTGCCTCCCTCTGGGAAAAGCCTTGGGTCTCAGACCCAGTGTGCCCGGGAGAAGGACCCTGTAGAGTGATCCATCTCCCTGTCTTGGAGGACATGTGGCTCCTGCTCCTTCTCCCAATTAGGAGGTGGGAAGATGCTGACTCAGCTTTATCTGCTCCAGAGGATGCAAGCTTTAAGCTTCCTCAAGTTAGAGAATACAAGTTATGAGAAAAGCGCTCCTTTCTAGGACCCATAAATAATCGTCCTTAAAGCTTAATTTAATCAACAGGGATATATTGTCCAGAGGCTTACGTAATTTATTTTCTGCTAAATAAAAGGGAGGGTTGCATAACTTGTAAGTTTGTTGACAAAAATAATCTGTGCATAGGCTGCTTTTATTTAAAGATTAGGGAATGATGGACACTGGCAATTGCTGAAGTACCATGTCGGGGAAAGACGGTGGTCTATAAACAGTCCAGGATGTTCACAGTCCAGTTTGTCTACGTTAATGTTTATCATCTCATAATGCTTCTGTTTTTTTTCTAGAAAGGAAGATTTATTTGTGATTTTTTACTGTTTCTATTTTCTGCTAAAAGCGTATAGAGCCTCCTGAGGTCTTGCCGAAAGCGGTACCAATTTCTTCTTTAGGTGAAGAGAAGGATCTCTGGCACCTTCTGGAAAGTCATTATATAAAAGTCCTGAATATCACTATTATATATAACTACTACATAGGGTAACGTTAGATTTTGTTACGTAAATACAATATATGTATGTGTTTCAAAGTTTACTTCAGTGAGGTTCTGAGGTCCCCACATTCCAAACAGTTCCTCTCTCTCCTCAGAAAGCTCCTTTGCCTCACGGGTGCCTTGTTCCCAGCCCTGTCCACAGTGGTCTTTGGGTTGGTAGCCTGTGGGGTCAAAGGAAGCGTCCCAGACACTCTCCCAGGCCTCCTGTGGGCAGGAAAGTCTTAAGCAGCGAACCCTCGAGCGCCTCGGAGGTGCATGGAGAGACAAACCAGGGGAAGGCGAGCCTCCCGTTCTCCACGGCCGCGGGCTCTGGCTGGGGAGGTCAGTGGCGGCACCCAGTTCCGTGTGCCGTGGCCCGGGAGTGTGGGCGTTGGGGCCACGGGGTGCCCGGGCGGCTGCTGGGCTGTGTCTGGCGCCCTCGGGCTTTTGCACCGGGCCCGGGATGGGATTCCCAGGCGCCCCGAAGCGGCCGACCCCTTGGCCCTGCCCGGCTCCGGTGCGGTCCCGTGCGCATGCGTGCGGGCAGCGCCGTCGCTCCGCCCTCCCTCTGCGGGGTTAAGGCGCGAGCTCCCAGTCCCCGAGGTCTCGTGGAGATGTGGGCGAAGAACGTTTAATTGCCGGCCCACGTCCATCTCTGTGTCCCGGGGCCTCAATTTCCTGGGTTCCCGGGGGTCCAGAACCGCCGCGCCAGGGCTCGTGGGAGACGACTTTCTCCTCGGACTCCAGAGGCCTCTCGTCGGTGAATGACGCCTTCTCGGTCACGAGAGATGGCATCTTGACTTGCAGGACTTTATAGAGTCCTGAATCAGGAAAACGGTTCTCGCTGTCCCTTTCCCTGTATATCACTCCCAGACACAATTAGGGGCAAGGGCTCCCTGTTGGTGCAGACTGTAGGTTTAGAACCGTGGCTGAGCTCGAGTGTTCCGGTTCTGTTTTCCTCTTTCACAGCACACTGTTGCACATGCAAAACAAAATATATCCTCGCCTGGGAGCCTCGATATGCTAATGAGGACTCGTTGCCCTCAGTCTCCGAAACCTAGTTTCAGGTTAACTAGACCAAATCGAACACGTGGAGCTGAATGCAGGAAGTGGCTTGATTTTTTTAACTTCTAAGGTATCAGGGAACCCCCAGTTTTTGGCCAGATGTTTTCATCAACGAATTACTTTTTCAGATTGGATGACCAAGATTGGAAGATGTGCCGGATGATTATTTTGGACTTGGCCTTCTCATGAAACGGCATAAAAGGCCGTGTCACTGTGCCGGAAAGTACAGGCTGTCCTTTTCCCTCTGTCCCCAGAAATCCCAGCGTCGTGATTTACTGTTGAAGCCGGAGAGTAGAGCCTTGAACGAACCATCATCCCGCCTTGCCGTGGTTGTGAGCGTAGCCCAGGCCCGCAGTGCGTTTCTGCGTCTGGACGTATTTGTGTCAAATGGCCGCAGAGCTATAGGCTGCGGAGGAGCCAGCTGCGCCGCGCGGCCTCGGGGGAGCCTGGCCATCAGCCCCGTTCCGCTGCGGCGTCTGAGCACTGGTGGCCCAGGAACCAGCAGCAAAGTGGGGAGAGGGGCCCGTGGAAAGGCTAGCAGCTTTTCAGCCAGTTCCAAAAGCCAGAGCCAGAGCTGGCTGCAGCCTTGCTGGGACCTGCTTGTTTGCTGGAAGTTCAAGTTCAGAATGTAAAGCAGTGGGATCCTTGGTGCACTCACCCTTTCCTCCAATTCAGACTCCAGTTCTCATAAACACTTAGTGGTAAGAGTCTCCCGTAGACGCTTTAATCACAGTACTGTTCTCTTGGCAAGAGGCAGATGACAAAAATCACCCGATCTTCTTGTGGACTGAGCAATTTGGGGATTATTTTAAGAACCTGAGGCCCTTATAAAACGACATTTATTAGAGTAGGGATTTCGTGTACTTGATGATTTGGTTACAATTTGCTTTTTAGTTGTTATGTCTATGGAGAACCTGTAAGTTCTTTTTCCACTTAGCTCTTGGTCATATTGTTCCTGCTTCTAAAGATCATCTTTCGTACTTCGATTTAACTTATATTTCCCTTTTTCCGGATCACATTAAAACATTAAAAATGCCTCCTAGTCCCCAGGCCTTGAGCTGTTAGTTTGAGAGAGGCAGAGAACGGAAATCTATCCTGTCTGGCTGACTGCTAGTCTCGGGGTAGTAGTATAAGCCTACTGTAATTCTGCTGTTAAAGGTAGGCGAGTGAGTATGTACAAGTAGTAAATGTGTTTGCTCAAAGGTGGTTTTCTAGTATATCTTCATACATAGAAGGAAGGGGGAAGATCGAGGCACTCCTCATCTTGGGGGGTTACCATAGACGACAGAGGGAAAAAACCCGGGAAACTGACGTCGTGTGTCTCCATTTGTTTTTCTAAAGCTCAGTGTTGCTGTTTGGCTCTTCATTTTGCTTAATTAGAAAAAGATAGCATCTGCTGTGATTTTTTATTCTCTCATGTAGATAACTCTTTAATCAAGCAAGGTCTGAGGCCATGCAGTATGCAGGACTCTTACCAGTCCCGGCTTGGGGTGCTGGGGTTCTTAACAGGGTATGGCTTCTCTAAGCCTCGCTATTTTGTGTAAATTGGGGATAATAATTCCGGGGATGGCTATTGGGATTATTAAATGAGATAGCAAATCTTCTAGCACAGTACCTGACATGTATGTTCAATGAGTGCTTGTCATTATCATGATGCCATTTAATAGGGATTCTTAGATGAATTTATCTGGGAATTCTCTCGTTGCAGGTATTATTTTTATAATCTCAGTATTGACTGCCTTAGATTTTATCAGACAAGACTCTTCACCAGTATTAAAAAGAAAAGTGAGCTCTTTGCTGTAAAATGTTTCTTTTGCTGCGTAAAATGGACTGTTGCCAGTTTTGTGTTCTGATTGAGATCAGCATAATCAAACCATAAAGTATAGTCTGTGGACAAATCATTTCTAATTTATAATGATGAAAAGAATATTTTCATAACCCTCGCTTTAACCATCTAAACAGTGGATATTTACGATTCTTGCCAACAAATAACAGTTTTATGTGAAAAACTCAATTAACAATTTAAAGTATCAATTAATTCATGGAAACTTTTACCAAGGAAAAGGTAGATAATATGCATTTTCTGCTGGTGTTGTTACTGCTGAACAACATTTGCTATGTTTATGGGTCAGGTCCCTTAAGTGAAAATAACAAGGTTTTGTGCTTTGAAGTCGCTGATCAGCCAGAGATACTTTCTGAATTTCTTCCGTGGGATCATCACAGCACCTGCCATGAAATAAGGTAGAACTGATGTTTCTGGGCAAATTTCACTGTGAGGAAGGTAAGCTTTAGAGGAGACAGAAGACTTTTTCAAGACTTGGCAGCTCAGAATGTCTGTGGTACTGGGTTCTATGCTCCTTCCTTGACAAAATTATTTCAGAGAGCATTTAATAAATTGATCCATAATCCCCAATTCTGTGAAGTCTCATATATAACAGAGACCCCATATTCAACTACCAGGCCAATTTTAATCAGCTTTTTGGACAGTACCTTTACAAAGGAGCCAACAGAGCACTGTAGGAATTAATCATATTAAAATTCAAGAAAGGTAAGAAGGCAGAGGGCATTATTTTCAGCTAAGGGGTTTAGAACCAAGACATGTGACTGTTAAATATACATTACTAAAAGGCTCATTTTCTTGATTTTTATTTTACCCCACAGAAATAAGCGTCTTCAAATTGAGAATAATGGAATAAAATATTCATCAAGATGCATCGTTTGTATCAATATTCTAGATATTATAGGTAGTCAGACTGTTTGATGCCGGTTAGAATCCAGACACAATGCTATAGCTAGAATGAATGTGTTCCGCATTCTTCCAAATCAAAAATCCGTTGGTAAAGGATGACACTAGTTTGGACCTTCTCTGAAAATTAACTTTTAAATATACTTTGGTTGAATGTTTTGGACTGACTCGTCTCAATGGCGATTGGTCCAGTGGGAATTGATGGCATTCCACAGGCCAGTACCAGACACCCCCCAGTGCCAGGTACCCAGTATTGCTTCTCGGGGAAGAGGCAGTTGAAAATCGCGCAGTATTTTTATATAACTCACACTTCCTATTTTCCAAAAACTGTTAAAGAACTTTTTCAAAGTGAGAAGCATATTTTCTACTGATGTCAAACCTAACAAGTCTGTCTACAAAGGCATACGCATACCATCAGACCAAGTCACAGACATCAGGACCTTGACCAAATTCAAGAGAAATGCATTTGTTACATCTTCTCTTTTTTTACCTCACCCCACTCCAGCAGTTTGATGAAAAAGGCTTTAATGGTGATTGTTTTCAGCATGGTCTCACGACTTCCCTTCCATCTTGAACTTGGCTTTTTTCTTTTCAACTCTGAGGCAGCAGACTCCTTTTGATATCTTCCAGGGCTTGCCGTTGACTGGAGCTTTGAAAAGGAATTTTGCCGGGAATTGTCTTTCTTAGGTGTTCTCAAATATTTCCTTTGCACAAATGCATTGAGTTTCTTCATCTCTTGACCTTGATGTCGTTGCTGACCGAGCACAGATAGGACTGCATAATTCTTTGGCATCTGCCGGTTCTGCTTTCTCATCCTCATCACTGGCAGGACAGGCTGGGAGGCATCAGGATTAGAAAGCTCTCAAGAGGAGAAGAGAAATTGTGTGGCTTTCACAGTCATGAAGGTCAAGAGCATCAGTGACACCCTTTACTGAACCACCACTGGGAACTACACGTGAACGAGACACAGCCCACAGGGCGCTGTCCCAGCCCAGTGGCTGAGAGGATGGTGGGGAGGGCGACCTGGGAGTACCGCATGTGAGGGGCAGCGAGGGGGCTTGGCTGAGCTCGGGAGGTACCCGCAGGTGCCGTGCTAGGCAGGGAAGCCTGAGGTTCAGGGCCTTCCAGAGATCAGTGATGACCTCTGCCGTAGAACCTGCCCCCTTCCTTACTGAAGGGGGCGAGGGAGAGGAAGTGCTGGACTCACAGAACTAAGGAGCTGTCAGAGAGAAGAATGACAAAGCATCTTTGCTCCTCCCTGAGTCTGAGAAAGAGAGCCAGGAGTTTGAAGAGCAGCTACTTTCCAGATACCACCTTGTTCTTAAAGGTGGCTTTCCTGGATGTCCTAGAAAGGCACCTGAGGATTCGTGGAAGCAGCCCTGAACTGGAATCCTGGGTGTGTATCCAGAGATGTGTCTTCCTCTGTGAATTCTTTGAACCCGTTCCTTCATATGTAGAGCTGAGATCATGCTCGGCAAGTATAATATGGAGGTTTTTGCACAAATGCCTGATGTTTGCACGAAGTGATCATTTGATGTTTATTAAATGTGATCTGTCAATAGACATGTTAAGATTTCTCTAAACGCCTTTAGCTCTTTTAAGCCTTAATTAAGCTGTCATGTCCATGCAGAAAAGTGTATAGGCCTTCATCTATTTTCTTGTTATTTTTCCATTATGCTTTTATTATTGAAGTTTAACATGCTCATTGTATCAATTTTGGAAAATACAGAAAAATGAGAATTATTCAATTTAGAAAGGAAGAAATAAATCACTCATCCTGGCACTTAAAAAAAAGAAGCCTGCATTAAAAGTGGTCTCCTGGAAGCAGATGTGGCTCAATTGATAGAGTGTCACCTATCATATAGGAGGTCCAGGGTTCGGTACCCAGGGCCTCCTGGCCTATGTGGTGAGCTGGCCCACGCGCAGTGCTGCCATTCGCAAGGAGTGCTGTGCCACGCAGGGGTGCCCCCCACACAAGGAGTGTGCCCTGCAATGAGAGCCGCCTCACACAAAAAATGCAGCACGCCCAGGAGTGGCGCCGCACACACGGAGAGCTGACGTGGTAAGATGACACAACAAAAAGAGACACGGATTCCCAGTGCCAACCGACAAGAATACAAGCAGATGCAGAAGAACACACAGCAAAAGGGCACAGAGAGCAGACAATGGTGGCGGGGGGGAAGAGGAGAGAAATAAATAAAATCTTTAGAAAAAACAAACCAAAAAAACTGGTCTTCTTTAAAACTTCATACATTAATTAGGTTATGCATATGTCGAAGCTGTGTGGAATAGTGAAAAATAGAAAAGAAAAATACCACTTGGCACCAGGCAGGCCTAGGTTCTAGTCCTGAGTCTACCATCAGAAATTGTGTAGATCTGGCTCAGTTTTTGATGGCAATGGAAGTCATATCACCAATTTCATTGTGTAGAGATGAGGAGTAAGTGTGATAATGTATGTGAAGGGCTTAGCATAATACCCAGGGCATACTAAGCACTTAAATAAACGTTAACTGTGCTTGTTATTGAATTAAACAAATGTAATTCTTTGGAAAAAGGTCATTATGATTTCAGCCTTCAGATATTATCTAAAAGTCTCTCTTGTCTGACAGGTCTTTTTCAATTATTCGATCATTGGGTACTGAAGAGTTACTGAAAAGAACCCATTCATTTCTTTTCCAAACTCAGGAGAAACCTCTCAAGGACATCATAGAAGTGCTTTCCTTTTTTATAATGCAAAGGTCAGGGTAAGCTAAGAAATCATTACTTATGAGTGCCAAATAAATGGCAGCGTGAGGAACAACGAGATGTATTAGGGAAATGTACTTTTGTTAGATTCTAATAACAAATTCTTTTAGTTGCATTTAAAGCATATTAAGTATATTGAGACAAGGAAAACATTTAAAAGAGTTGTTGATTGGATAACCTCGGTAGAATAACGTCACATGGAACAACAGCTGTTTGACTTTAAAATAATGATATTGCCTCCTTATATTTCTATGGTTTGCCTTGTGTTTTTCAAGCTGCTTTGCATTATCTGATTAGATTATTTGTCCCCCCCCAAATGCTAAAAGCTAGGTAGGTAGGTCGGTGGGTAAGAAATTGATGTGTAGAATGGTTGGTCACACAGTGAAATGTTGACAGAGCTAAGGTTAGAACTAAGTTCTCTATCTCTAATCGGATAGTCTTTTAGCCAAACTATTATCTATGGTCACCCATTGTAAAAAGTCTGTGATCTACCTATTAGGATTTGTCTAGCAGAAAAATCTCTTTGGGCTTTAAAAATAAATTAATATTTTTGATTCTCTAATAAAAAATCAATAAAAATTAACTTTCCAAGTCAATATATCTTAAAATTAACTCTGGCCTTTGACATTAGCTCTTGTTCACAATTAAAAGTTATTTCGTTGTTATTATTTTAAAAGATCTTACCCATATCTAGCTTAGGCTCCATCTTTATTGACACAGATTGTATACTGGGTTGATGTATTTGGACCATGTTATATAAATCAGTTCCTTAAGCAGACTGTAAAATTATTTTCTTTATTTAAACTTTGAAGTGTAATTTACATAAAATTAAATGCATCCATTTAAAAGTATGCAGTTTGAGTTTTGACAAACACATACACCAGGGTAACTACCACCACCATCAGTTTACAGAATGTTTCCATCACCCCCAACCGTTACCTTGGGCCCCTTTAACAACTTTTAATTTCAATAATATTTGTACTAATAGAGGAGAGGGAAAATCGTAAATGAGTTTTATCAGGATTTCTTAACCTTGACACTGTTGACATTTAGGAACAGGTAAGTTCTTTGCTTTGTGGGGGCTTGCCCTGTGTTACGGGATGTTTAGCAGCATCCCTCTGTCCCCACTAGGTGGCGGTCACACCCCCACCGCAAAGGTTACAATGACAGATGTCTTAGGCAGTGCCATTTATTATAAATGTCCCCTGGGGGTGCAAAACCAACCAGGTTGAGAACCACTGGGTTAGGAAAACAAAGAGAGGCTCCATCAGGACTTAGGCAGTTTGTAAATCGAGACTACCCTAAATTTGTATGTAGTGTAAAATAAATTAAAGATATTTTTATTAAGGAGATTTTTTTCAAAGCTTTTTATATGGAGAGTGCTAAGACAAATTAAGACTATAAGGAAAAAAATTTCTAGAGATTGTAAAAAAAAATGAAGGCATTTGTCACCTTTGTTCTCTAATAGTCTGGGAAAACTATATAGGTTTATTAGCAACAGTAAGTACATCCAAAAGGCTACTACTATATTCCTGGTTTGAAGATGAGGAAACTGATGGAAAGGTTGACGTGACCGAGGATACCACGTAGCTGGTAAATTTTTGCTCTTAACCTCTTCTCTAAACTCCCTTTCAACTTAGGAAAAGGATGGTGATATTTTCTAGGGTCAGAATTTTAGTGTTATAAGGGAATTTAGTTGCTATCTAGTTCAGACTCCCATAGTTTGAATCTGACACAGACATCTAAACTTGAATGTTGTCCCTGTAATTTCATGCCTACATCTTACAGTAAAAGATACTTTAGCATTGAGCGCAAGAAAAATGAAGAGATCCGTTTTCACTAATTTTTATATGCTATATTTTTACATTTCCAATGAAAATGAATTGAGGAATGGGGTGATCTGTGCATATAACATATTCTTTTCAAATATTGCTTGTTGTCACTAAAGATCACATTTATTCCTGTAATTCATTAGTTTGATCATTCATTAATTCATTCAAGAAACTTGAATGTTTCAAGAAACTTGAAGTTTCTTGAATGAATTGTTTTAGTCTCCGCAAATATGTTAGAACATTCCAGGTGAGACCATAAATGATGTGACAAATTGAACATATTGTGAGTGGGAAGAGAGAAGAGCCTCTCTGGGGGAAAAAATGGGAAGCTGGAAAATTACTTTTTAAAATCAGATTATTGAGATAATTCATATGCCATACATTTTGTGCTTTTAGAGTGTATAACTCAAAGAATTTTAATATATTCAAATATAAGTGTAACCATCACCACAGTAAATTTTATCACATTTTCATCACCCCAGAAAGAAACTCTGTACCCTTAGCTATCATCCTTCTATTCTTCCAGCCTTCTCCACACCCCACTTCCCAATAGCCCAAGGCAACCACTAATCAACGTCCTTTCTCTATAGATTTTCCTGTTGTCGACATTTCATATGAATGGAATCTTATAGTATGTGGTCTTTTGTCACTGACTTATTTAGGCTAATGTTTTCAAAGTTCATCCCATGTTGTGGCATATATTAGTACTTCATTGCCTTTTATAGCCAAATAATTTTCCGGTTGTATGGATATATGCCACATTTTGTTTGTGCATTCATCAACTGATGGACATTTAGGTTGTCTCCACTTTTTGCCTATTATGAATAATACTGCTATAAACTTTTCATGTACAAGATTTATGTGGACATAAACTCTCATTTCTCTTGGGCATATGCCTTGGAGAGGAATTGCAGGATAATATGGCAACCTAAGGTTTAATCATTTTGAGGAACTGCCAGATGCGACACCAGTTTACATTCTCTTAAGCACTGTTTGGGGTTCTGATTTCTCTACATTCTCGTCAATGCCTATTAATATCTGAATTTTGGATTCGTACTTATGAGAATGAAATGATATCTCATTGTGGCTTTCTTTCACAGTTCCCTAATGACTAATGATGTAGAGCAGCTTTTTTCGAAGTTTAATTTATCTATATTTTTTTCTTTACTGCTCGTACTTTTGGTGTCATGACCAAGTCTAAGGTTATGAAGGTTTACCCATGTTTTCTTATGAGAGTTTTTTACTTTATTTTTACATTTAGTCTTTGATCCATTTTGAGTTAAGTTTTGTATATGGTTTGAGGTAAGAGTCTAACTTCAGGCTCTCGCATGTGGATATCCAGTTGTTTCAGCACCATTTGTTGAAAAATCTGGTGTTTCCCCATGGGATGGTCTTGGCACGCCTTGCTGAACATCAGTTGACTAGAGACACATGGATTTATTTCTGAATTTTAAGATCTTTTCCATTGATCTCTATACCTGTCTTTGCTCCAGTACCACACTGTTTTGATTACCATTGCTTTGTAATAGGTTTTGAAATTGGGAAGTGAGTTCTCCACTTTTTCTGGATTGATTTTGTGATACTGGGTCTCTTCCAATTCCATCTGAATTTTAGAATGAACTTATCCATTCCTACAAAGGGTCAGCTGGGATTTTGATAGGGATTGTGTCGAATCTGTGGATCAGATTGAAGAGGAGTGCCATCTTAACAATAGTAAGTCTTCTGCATGAAGATAGAATAGTTTCCATTTATCTAGGTCTCTCTTAAATTTCGTACAACAATGTTTTATAGTATTCAGAGTATAAGTTTGGTACTTCTTTTGTTAAATTTATTCCTAAGTATTAATAGCCTCCTTTTGATGCTGCTGTTAATGGAATTACTTTCTTAATTTCATTTTTAGGTTGTTTATTTCAAATGTATAATATAAAACACATCATTTTAAAAATATTTATCTTAAATTCAGCAACCTTGGTGAACTCGTTTATTAGTTCTAATCTTTTTTTTAGTGGATTAATAAGGATTTCCTATATGCAAAATCATGAATAGCGATAGACTTATTTGTTCGTTTTCAACCTGGCTGCCTTTTATTTCTTCCTCTTGTCTGACTGCCCTGGCCAGATCCTCCTGGACAGTGTAGAATAGAGGTTGGTAAAGGTGCACACCCTTGTTTTGTTCCTGATCTTAGGGGGGGAGTCTACCATTTCACCATTAAGTATGATGTTAGCTGTGGGTTATTCATAGCTGCCTTGCTGGATGATTACTTTGTAAAGAATTTAATTTCTGGCTGCCTGAGAAAGTCACTTTGATAATGTTCCATATGATTATATTAGTTGTCTTATGATCATTTCTGATGTTTAATAACTCATCCTTTCACAGTAATTTCAGTTTTTAAAGAAACTCATGCTCCACACTCAAAAATACTCAGGGAGAACTGAATTCTAAACTCCTTTTCACCTGGTTGTCCTATGATGGAGATGTTTATGTGGGTCTGTATGGTTAAAAGATAAATGTGGAATCTGGAGTATGCCTCCCTGTTTGTGTGGATTATATCCATCTAGTTTTAAGGCCCCAGTTGAAATTTCATTTTCTTAATATACTCTTCCCTGATTATTATAGTCCACATTCATGTCCTCTGTCTCCAAATTCCTCAAAGTTTAAAAGCATTTTTAATAAAGAAATATTTCACAGATACTCAAAAGTATGGAGAGTATTGACATGAACACTCATTTGCTTGCTTCCCAGATTAAAAGAGAAAGAATTACAGGTATTACTATTACAGAAACATATTGGGTGCTCCCTGGTCCCTTCCCCTCTCCTGCCTCTCTAGATTTGGTGTTTTCATACTTATATACATTTTTCTTTGACTACATATGCATATGCATGCATCTAATATGTGGTATTCTTTTGCATGTTTTAGAACATGTTAAAATTATATAACTTTTTGTTTTCTTCTGTAACTTACTTTATTTCGTCAGCTTTGCTTTGAGAGGTCTCCAGATTTGTAAATTTGATCCCCATCATTGATTTTGGTCATGTTCCACTATTCCATTTTATCGCATGTACTACATTTCTTCATCCATTCTCCTGTCTTTGGGTATTTAGATTGTTTTCAGGTGCTCTTCTTTTTCTGACTTAAACCTGTGTTCCCGTGAACATATTTGTCATGTCTCCTAGGGAGCATGTGCAAGAATTTCTCTAGGCTGTAGGCCTAGTGGAGGAATTGCTGCATCTGAGGACTTGTGCGTCTTCAGCTTTTGTAGCTATTGCCGAATTACTACCCCACAAGAATTCCTGATTCTCCCAGTCATTGCCAACACTTGACATTGTCAGGTTTAAGCAATTTTTGCCATTATGAGGGAGATAAGATTTAAAGGTTTTAAAATGACATCTTAGTACTACGCAGCCAAGTTTTGTGATTTTCATGCAGTGGCTTCCATAACTGGAGTTTGGGTTTGGGGCATGGGAATGCAGGTAGGGAGATTAATCAAAAGGTTGTGGGTTGCAAGGTGGTTGTGGCGTAATGGCCAGGAAACTAGAGAACTGCTGAGGGAATTCTCTTAAAAGTGAAGTTTATCTGCTCACTCATTATCGGGGCCGCTTAAGGAAGGAAACAAAGTCAAGAGCAGGCTAATATACCTGGACAAATTGTTAGGGACCAGAGAGGTTAAAGGTGAATGAGGTTAAATGTTAGGATTTTTGACAGTGAGGCACTGAGAGCAACAGAAGAAAGAAGGTTGTGATTAGACAGAGGGAGATTAGAAGATTTTGGAAGAGGAGATTTTGAGATACAGTGTTGAGGTTGTGGCCATGCATTTTGGAATTTTTTGTAGGATGGTTTTCAGATAGCACTTCAGATGAGTCAGTTCTGCTTAAATTGCCTGCAAATAAAATGACCCACTGTTCCCATCTGCAATAAAACACTTTTTATTATTGTGGAACTGTTTACTTTATGTGTTGAGCCTACAAAATTGTTGAGCTGGTTATTCCGTCATTATACAAATGTATCATCATCTGAACTGTGTCCCATTTCCATGAAATATGGTATGTGCTATATAATGCTTACATTTAAAAGGAATTAAATTGGTGATGATCCTCATTAAATATGTTTGAATACAGTGTTTTCTTGATTTGGGGGGGATGTCATTTTTTTTTTTTTTGAATTCTTTTTATCTTCCTAGTTTATGTGCTTTTAGAATTTATAAATAAGAAGAGGAAAATACTTTGTTTTCTCAAGTAGGCCTCCAACCTAAGTGTTGAAAAGAATAGGTTTTCAACTTGGAATGATCTTGGCTGCTCTTAGGAGGAGATTGTACTGAATTCAGTGAAGGTCAGACTGTAACCAGTGTCTAGAATTTATTTTGTAAATCCACAATTTTTCGGGATTTGGAAAACTTGAAAAGGATTCCAAAAGTCGCTATAGAAAAAAAAGTTTTTCTTTTGAAATATGTTAGTTTTTTTATTCCCCTGGAGAGATAATCCCTGTGTGAACTAAGAAAGGTTTTCAACAGCTCGAAGGATTATATTCTAACCAAGTTGGCCAAGTGTTCTTCTTTTTTAATATTGTTGAATTTATTTATTCTCCCTGCTCCTAGATGGCTCCCTTGTCTGCTTGCTCATTGTTATTGTTTTTCTCATTGTTTGCACTCATTGTTCATTGTCTGTTTTATCTTTAGGAGGCATCGGGAACTGAACCTGGGACCTCCCTTGTGGGAGGCAGGTGCTCAACTGCCCAAGCCTCAACTGCTCCCTGCTTATTGTTTTGTTTTGCTTGTTGTCTGCTTGTTGTTTTTGCTCAATGTCTGCTCATTGTTTGTCTTCTTTGGGAGGCACTGGGAACCAACCTGGGACCACCCATGTGGGAGGTGGGAGCTCAACTGCTTGAACCACACCAACTCCCAAGTTTTCTTCATTTTATTTACGAATTTAACAAACTTAAATCCAGCGCCATATAGTTATCATTGATTAATACAGTTTTGATTAATTTGGCAAGTATTTATTGACTGCCATCTTTGTGCTTTATATTTTGCAGGGTCCAACAAAGTAAATGAAATGAAGTTTAGATGTTAATTTGGTTTGTAAGGAAATCTTACTTTCATGTTAGAGGCAAAACATTCTTAGGTAAAATAAAGAACAATGCAGAACAGCATAAGGTCACCTCAGTTCTCAAGATTGTTTCAGCTCTGTGGGTCTATGAAAGAGAATTTTATGCCTATCATCTAGGCATTTCCCCTTATTCAGGGGAAAAACTAACTGTAAAATAGTTTCCTACTGAAATTGAAATGTATATCCCTATCTACATTTCTATTAAAGTTCTAAATTGTGCTATTTGTTTCAAAAGATTTTTGTTAGTCATATTGTTTTTGTTTATTATAATAAATATCTCTTTAGGACATGATCCATGCCAAGAACTAAGGGCTTTACTGGTGGTAATTTTTTTTATCTGTCATAGAAACCATATGAGATGGGCCTGTTATCACCATCACTCTTGTGGAAAAAAAGGAAAGAAGTAATTTGACAATGTCTCAAACCTAATATATGGTAGAACTGGATTTGAATTCTGGCAGTCCAGTTCAAGTCTCTTAGTCACTATGCTATGCTGACTCTTTATCTCTAGTCTTTTGTAGGTTTAATCTTCATCATCTATTCTCAATATTGTCCTTTAATTTTTCCCCTCATTCTTTAATGAATGAAGCAGAAATAGCCACGGTCAGAAAGCAAGTGGAAAGTTTGCAAAGTTTTTAGAGCTTGCTTTTGCCATTCTGGAGCATATTTTTATCAGTTTTGAATAACTTAATACTGTGGGTTTATATTATGATATCTTACCTCTCTTAAAAGATAGCAAGTATACACAGCAAATAGATAGTACACCTTGTTATATAATGATAATATAATTTTGAGTGCTTATTTTTCTGAATTTGTTTTAAAAGAACCTTGGTTTTCCCCAAAACTGCATTCCATGACAGTATCTCTTTTAGTTTTGACTCACTGAGAGGACTGCTTTGGGACTCGTCCATGTGGAGTGGCGGTAGAATGGGAGAGGAGCGCTCAGGAATCTGGCTCTTACTATCACGCGGATCACATAGGAGTGATCAGTAAGTTAGGGTTTCCAAGGCGGATTCCTATTCCTTTTTCCAGGCCTTCCCACATGGATCTTAATGATGCAGGGCGATGTTTGTGGAAAGATGGTAATTTTAAAGCGAAGAAAAAGCAAAGGTTTTATTTTATTGAGTTTTTTAAACTTTTTATTTTGAAATAATTTTAAACTTGCAAGAAGATTTGCAAAAATAATGCAAAAACAATACCTAGAACTTTAGTCTCCCCCCCCCAGATACTCAGATTTACCATCTTTTATCATTTTGTGACATTTTATATATCTACCTATCTATCTAATCATCCATCCTATCTTGCCTGTCTCTTTCAGTCTCTCTCTCAGGCTATTGCCTAAACATTTGAGAATAGGTTGCATACATCATGTTCCTCTAACCCTTAACAATTCCAGGGACACTTCCATGAGAACAGGGACACTTACTATGTAACCACTTTAAATACACCTATCAAGTTCATGACATTTAATGTTGATATCAAGCATATAGTCCATATGCCAAATTTTTCAATTTTCCCTATAAAGTCTTTTTTTTCCTGGGTTCTAATTTTTTTCTTTAGTCACTTCCTTGAGTTTTGATTTTAAAATAAGCCCCTTTTAGCTAAGATTTGACAATGTCTGACCCGAGTCCGTCGTTACCTTCCCTCGCCAGCGACTGACTGAGAGGAATCAGCCTGGCTCGATGCCTGTTTACTTCCGCAGTCTGTTAGTGTCACTGTGAGGTCCTGGCACTGCCCTTACCCAAGGTCTTGATTTACTGGCAGGACTTGGCCTTGACAGCTATCTGTTCTTCCCCCAATAGTTCTGGACAGATCATGTTGATTTATAGCATCAGATGAGATGCAGCCTTGTCAGTTCGGATGAAAATAGCTTTGTGATTCGTGTGGAATCTCATTTGTGTGTTTTCTGGCCATTATGGGGGAATTGTAAGCAGACATGGGCAGAATGTCCTTTCTTAAAAGCTGGATGTACTACAAACAAGATTAATGACTAGTTCAGTGTTTAAAATAATTTAGGCAAATCCCTTTCCACACTCTGGCATTCTCCTCCTCCGGCTCATGGAGGTTTAAAAGAAGACCCCACTTACATAAGGAATTCTCGTTGGACGGGGGTCTCTCGAGGCTGCAGGTGCCTTCCTCTGCTGTGGCTGTAGGATTACTTCGGCACTGGTCTCTGTGGGGAAGGAGTATGACAGGCCTGCCGTTTATGCTAACAGCACCTGTCAGGCGATGGACTAGAAGATAGATGATACTTGGGATTAGTTTGATAAGCACTTTTCCTTTCTATTGAGTTATTTCATCATACCATCTGATTTGTTGCATTAACTGCCGGAGGAAGAAAAGCTAGGGGATCACGGTTTAAGTAGGTCTTCTCCCGTAAGGCAGCTCCAGATGCGCAAGTGCAGGACTGAAAGCATTGTTAACAGAGAAGCTGGAGCCGTGAGGCTGGGTAGGCAAATGCTCTAATGTGCAGGGCCGCAGTAGATACTACTGGCTACAGTGAATTTTGAGAAGAAAACTATTTATTGTAGGAAAGGAGTCTCATCCTAACAGCACCAAAATCCTGTATTGACTTTTACATTTGCATTAAAATTTTCTGCAAGATAGATGTGTGTGAACTCTGGCAGGTGAATATCTGATGATGTTCTGCTCTCATTTGCTCGCTGCTCGTTTCTAATGGCAAGCCCTTCTCCTGCTTGGCTTTGGTTATGAGTATTTAAGCCCTGATGCACTGATAACAGTGGTGTATTAGTCAGCCAAAGGGCACTGATGCAAAGTACCAGAAATCTGTTGGCTTTTATAAAAGGGCATTTATTTGGGGGTAAAAGCTTACAGTTACAAGACCCTAAAGAGTAAGTCAGGGTTACTTCCTTACCGAACTCTGTTGCCACGTGTTGAAGCAAGATGGCAGGTGATGTCTGCAAGGGTTCAGCCATCCTCTTCCTCCTAAGCTCAGTGGGTCCAACTTTTCCCTTTCTCGCCTGGAGGACTCGTTTCTTTCTGGGCTCGGCTGCTCTGGTTTCTTCACAAGATCACCTGTGGACTGTTAGGTGAATTAGTCAGCTCTCTCTTCCCAGGGCCTCTGCCCTGTCTCTGGAGCTGTCTCTCTCCCTCTGTGTTCTTCTCTGTGTATCTACTTCTCCTCCTCCTTTATGTGAGAGTATGTTTTATCAGCCCACCAAGGGTGCAGGGACTCAACCCTGCATGCCCTAATGATGTGGTCAATCAAAACCCTAATCTTAATTTAATCGAATGTATCTGAGCTGAATCTAATAAAATCAAAGGGTATCACACTCGAAGGAAAAGACCAGTTTACAAACATAATCAAATATCTCTTTTTGGAAGTCATAAATAATATCAAACTGCCACAAGTAACATAATCTAGATTTCCCTCCAGTCCATTTCATTGACAAATTATACACGGTGTTTCCTTTTTAAAGGGCAAGAAATGCTTTTTAACTGAAAACTTACCCTGAAGAGTATTCATTCATCCAGACCATCTGAATATGGCAGAATGTATCTTTTGAGAGTGTTGTTTCCCCCTGAAAAGTGTTCTCTGTGCTCTGCTCTCTTGGCTCCATGATGAGGCCGTATAGAGAAGGAGGACATTGGCAAGTGGGCAAGTAAACGAGATGTTTACCAGAGGAACGAGATCACAAAGTCACATAATAAAAGTTTCCTTAAGAAGGGAAAGTGTTCTACCACATTTTCACCCTATTAATCACCTGGATTTTTTTGCATGAATAGTCAGCTATAGTCTTTATAGATATTATAATATCGACAGATCTTCTTAAGTTGGCTTATAAACTTAACATTGCATCATACTATTTTATTCATCCTATAATTCAGTTACTAAATTGTTTCAAGCATTTTGCTAGATAACATGGTTTTAGAAATGCCATCATCTTAAATCTTTATTTTAAATGATAAATGACATGAGGTGTCTCCAGGAATCACATATACCTGAGTGTTTACATATATTCCAGCTTTGTTCTGTTGTTTAGCTTTGCCGTATTATAAAATCAGCTTGGTTTTTTCCCCGTGAGCAGTATGAGTCTAGCTGTATTTTTTTTTAAAGATTTATTTAACGCCCCCCGTTGTCTCCTCTCTCTGTCCACTCGCTCGCTGTGTGTTCTTCTGTGCTTCTGTGCCCTCTTGCACCCTCAGTGGCACCGGGAAACTGCATCTCTTTTTTGTTACATCATCTTGTTGCGTCACCTCTCCATGTGTGCGGCACCACTCCTGGGCAGGCTGCGCTTTTCTCACATGGGGCAGTTCTCCTTGCAGGGCGCACTCCTTGCGCGGGGGGCTTCCCTACACAGCGGACACCCCTGCGTGGCACGGCACTCCTTGCGCGCGACAGCTCTGTGCGTGGGCCAGTTCACCACACGGGCCAGGAGGCCCTGGGGATGGAACCCTGGACCCTCCATATGGTAGGAGGACGCTCTGTCAGCCGAGCCACAACCCCTTCCCTAAGTGGATTTAAAAGATCAGATCAGGGACTGGTCTGAAACATTCCTAACATTTGGGAGAGATTGTACTTCTCTTTTTCTCTCTTAATTCATAGTTATTTTTTATTAGAAGTGCAACATGTAGAAAATTTGAATAATACAAAAATATGCACAAAATAAAAACCACTTGCGTTCATCCTAACAGAGATAAACTGCTCTTACTAGTTAATATATTTTATTCTTTTCTTTCTCTGTGTACACTGTTCTTTCCTTTTATATTTAAAAATAAAATTGGGGGAAACGGACTTTGGCCCAGTGGTTAGGGCGTCCGTCTACCACATGGGAGGTCCGCGGTTCAAACCCCGGGCCTCCTTGACCCGTGTGGAGCTGGCCCATGCGCAGTGCTGATGCGCGCAAGGAGTGCCGCGCCACGCAGGGGTGTCCCCCGCGCAGGGGAGCCCCACGCGCAAGGAGTGCGCCCATAAGGAGAGCCGCCCAGCGCGAAGGAGGGAGCAGCCTGCTGAGGAATGGCGCCGCCCACACTTCCCGTGCTGCTGACGACAACAGAAGCGGACAAAGAAACAAGACACAGCAAAAAAAAAAGACAGAAAACAGACAACCGGGGGAGGGGAGGGGAATTAAATAAATAAAAATAAATCTAAAAAACGAAACAAAACAAAACATGAGGTTCCCATATAACCCACTCCCCACTCCCCCACCCCCATCATTTCTGTAAATTGTATTTTTTTGAAGATACATACATCACAAAAAAAGTTACATAATAAAAAACATAAGAGGTTCCCTTGTACCCTCCTTCCCCCCCACTCCCACACAACAACCGCCCCCATCATTGTGGCACACTCCTCCCACTGGGGAACACATTTTGGAGCACTGCTGCACCATGTGAATAACAGTTTACTCTGTAGTTCACTCTCTCCCCCAGGCCACCCAGTGGGCCATGGCAAGACATACAATGTCCAGTATCTGACCCTGCAGTAAATTTAGGACAACTCCAAAGTCCCAAAAATGCCCCCACATCACATCTCTTCTTCCCACTCCCTGCCCTCAGCAACTACTGTGGCCACTTTCTCCCCATCAAATAATACCATTTATTCTATTAATAGTCACAAAAGTTTTATAATAGAATATCAGTTAAGTCCACTTTAGTCCATATTTTATTCCTCCATCCTGTGGGCCCTGGGATGGTGGTGTCTACTCCACCAGTATATCGAGAGGGGGCTTAGATCCCACATGGATGATGGATGCAATTCGCATCTGTTTTTCACATTTGCACTCCAAACCAACCCCTGATATTTTCAGAGTTGCGTTTCTTGCGGGTGAAGAAATGAAGGTGCTGATAGCCACATAGCTAGTAAGCACTACAGTTTGGGATGAGAAAGCTGTTTTTCCTACACCAAGTTGAGTACTTTCCACCCTTGTACCAATTCCTAAACCCAGCCGCTGAATCATTTACTTTCCAGAAGGCAAGTGCTTTGCGATGGATTTATTCTTTGCTTTATCATTTATCCACTTGACAGATCCTTGAACCATGATGGCCCCACATCACCAATGCTGTGCCTGATTTACCTGAATGCCAAAGTGCTTTCAGTGTTTTTCGTGTAATTGTGGTGTGTGTTTAGGGATTATTCTCAGCGATCCAGCCTCCTTAACTTTGCTTCAACTGGCATGATTTATTACTCCTGAGGATGGTTGATAAGTAGGGTACTCACTGGTGTGTGGGACATCTTGGGAGAAAATGGATTGAAGGAAATGAAGTTAATGAGATGAGTTAAATTAAAATAGGTAAATAAAATATTTGAGGTCAGATTTGCACAGAGCAACAAAGATATTTGTGAATTTTATGATAGTGCCATCTTAATGTGTTTGGCAGGTGCCTAAGCATTAAAAATTGCAAAATATTGTTCTCGAATTTTATTTTCTTGCAGTGTTCTTTATTTTGTTGTTGGTTTTTATAAAGAATGTTCTGTGGATAAAGTTCAGAAAATACTGAAAACAATTAATTGATGTAAGCACCCCTATACTTTTTTATGCCGTACATGTTAACCTTCTTTTCTCATTTAAAAAAACATATTTTAGACATCTTTCCAATTTAATAAATCCAGTTACTCAACAACATTTTTAATGACGTCATGGTATTCCATTGTATTCAACCTCCTATTAATGAATATTTAGGTTGTTTCCAGTTTTTCACCATTATAAATGGACATGTATGTTTGTGAACTTGTTAAATTCTTCATAAAAATTCCTAGAAGCAGCATTGCCTGATTGAAGCTCTGTGCTTTAAGTCTTTTAGAACGTATTGCCAAAATAGGTCATACTGATGCACATTCTCAGCCACATAAAATAACATTTCTATATACGTTAACCTACATTGATTATTTTTAATCTTTTTCACTTGCCAGGTTGATATGTTAAAAAAATAATTAATTGACATTTCTGTAGTTTTGTGTTTCAGTAGTGAGGTTGAATTTTCTCTATCTTTATTGCCCACATGTATTGCTTCTTTTGTGAGTTTTCTACTTAATATTGTTTGCCTATTTTTCTATGGGAGAGCTCCTTTTTCTTCTCAATGTGTAGGAACTGTTTATATGATAAGAATATTTTCCCTTAGTGGAATATACGTGATGGTTTTTTCCAGTTTATAATTTACCTTTAACTGCATTTATGGTGCAGAACTTTTAAATTTTATGTAGTCAAATATGTTTTTCTTCCTAGCAGTGATTTACTAAAATATTTTATGGGTTTTCCTCCCCTTTTTTAGGATTTAAATCTTTAATCCATCTCAAATTTATTCTAGCATATGGCATGAGGTAGACCTTTATTTTTTTCACGTGGTTACCCAGATGTCCAACTCATTTACTGTCTCCTTGATTTGTGCTGCTTTAATGTATATATGCAAAATTCTAAACCTTTTTCACTAATATTGAAGCGTCATATTTAATTGCTATAACTTTGTATCCCATTTTAATTTGATATAGGACTAGCTTCATCTAATACATTTGTTTTTGCAGCATTTGCTTTCTCATGGATTTTATCCTTCCAGATGAACTTTAAGAATAAAAATATTAATTGAATATATTTGCCAAACCCATGCAAGCAATATAGTGGGAATTAGATTGTGTTCTCATAGCAAAGGCATCTTAGAGTGCATATATATCCAGGAGTTTGAAATAGATTTTCAAAATTTTGCAAACATTTAAAGTTCTTGAGAAGGAGAAAAAAACCGTCCCAAGAATGTCTTCCTCACATAAGATGAAGTCACCACAGGGAAGCTGAGGCTGTATTGGTTTGCGTTCACTCTGTTCTGTGAACAGGAACTAGTAACTTAATTGTGGCACTTTTTAAACCCAAGAAGAGAGCCAGGAATCCCAGGATAAAGCAGCCTTGAAGTTTTTACCAAAATCATTTGGAAAACTTTTGCTTGTGAAAAGATGCCCCTTGTCTTCATCTGCCTTCAGTGTCGAAGAGCCATTGGTTTCCTAGGCACCTATGACTCAGTGCTTAAAAGAGATCTTTTCTCTTACAATATGGGATACCTAATTAATTGCAGTGAAACTAGGATCTTTAGTTTATTACCATATCGCCAGGTCTTCCCACCTCCTTTTAAAAACTTCATGTGCCATCCCCCTGCTTTTTTAAAAAAAGATTCAATTAATTTATGTATCCCCCTTCCCCAGATAGTTCTCTTGTCTTTCTGCTCTTTGTTTGCTCGCCTTCCCCAGGAGACACTGGGAACCGAACTCAAGACCTCCCACATGGGAGGCGAGTGCCCACCCACCTGAGCCGCATATGCTCCCTGTGGGCTGCGGCGTCTGCTGGCTTGTGTGGCACCTGCACATTTAGGCAGAGGGGTGCGGCATCTAGCTTGTTGTGGCAGGTGTGGCATCTGTTCCTTGTCTTTAGGAGGCACCAGACCCTGAACCTGGGACCTCCCGTGTGGTAGGCGGGCACCCGACTGGTTAAGCCACATCCACTTCCCAGCCCCACTGCTTTTCAATCATTATTAGTCCTATCTCTAAAAACCCTTTAGTACTTTTGAGCTGCCCCCTTCAAAAGTGTTTAAAGGTTTTAGTTTTAAAATAGCCTTCAGGGGAAGTTGGATTTGGCTCAATGGATAGAGCATCTGACTACCACATGGGAGGTCCAGGGTTCAAACCCAGGGCCTCCTGATCCATGTAGTGAGCTGGCCCACGCACAGTGCTGATGTACAAGGAAGCCATGCCAATGCGCCCCATAAGTAGAGCTGCCCTGCATGAAGAAAGTGCAGCCTGCCCAGGAGTGGCGCCATACACGTGGAGAGCTGATGCAGCAAGACGACACAACAACCAAAAAAAGACACAGATTCTTGGTGCCGCTGACAAGAATATAAGTGGACACAGAAGAACATACAGCGAATGGACACAGAACAGACAATTGGGGGGTGGGGAGGGGGAAGGGGAGAGAAATAAATTAAAAAATTTGAAAAAATCTTTAAAAATAAAATAAAATAGCCATCAGGTTCTATTTTCATTTACTGTATAAAAAAATGTGATCAAAAGTGAAAGAGTAAGAAAAATAGGTAGCGTTTCCTATTGGCATTCTTTTCCTTTAGAATTACTATATTGTATTTTGAATTTTTTCCGGGGAAATACAACAAAAACCTGAAAATGCTTTAATTAGAAAAGATAGCACTGCATTTTGAATTTGGGGAGTAAAATGACCAAGAACCACCCTCCATTTTAATTTGTGGAAGGACCAGCTTCATTCAATACATTTCTTTTTGCAGTATTTACTTTCTCATGAATTTATTCTTCCAGATGAACTTTATGGAAAAAAAAATTGTTCACAACCGTGAAAAAGTCAGAATATCCTGGCTGGAAACCTGGATGGAAAATGAGATGTACCTACAGTGACCACAGGAATATTTGGGGAAATTTGGCTTTGGACAGCAGCTATTTGTCACCAATGGCTGTAGTGATTTAGAGCAGACGCTTTGGCATGATCCTGGCTGGCTTTGAATCCTGGTTGCACACCACATACCAGCCATGCAGCCCTGGGCTGGTGATTGCTCTGTGCCTCAGTTCCCTCGTCAGTCCGAGGAGGGTAGTAAGAGCACCTGGCTCACAGGCTTGCAAGTGCTGTGTCCGGTGCAGAGTCAGAAGCTAGTGAAAGAGGTGGAGGTGATGATGATGGCGGAATATGTGTGCAGACCCCAAGGTATCCCGCCCGGAGGGTATGAAGCAGTTGTATCCTCTGATTAAGCAGCAGGAATGCCTGCTGACTCCCAAGAAGACTCAAATTCTATCTGACTGCCCCTGCGTAAGTGCTGATAGGAGAAATTTGTACGTAAGATTTGTGGTTTGGATACCTACTTGGCTGTATACGCTTTGCTTGAATGGTTTATTGCTATGGCTTTCAAAATAATAGTTAATGGGGATATGGAGATTAATAGTGAAATTTAAAAATCACTTAATGACTAATAACTTCTGTACCTTGATATGCAGGGTGGATATTCTATTAACATTTCTAAACTGTTTTAAGAGTCCACTGGATGCTTTGCAGAGCACATTCATTTTTCATCTTTGCTCTTCCATTCAGGAAACATCAATAGGGTTTAATAACTTCCTGTCCTTCTGGGAAGATAAATAATATTATGGATGATTAAGGATTATATTTTCATTTTGGAGGTGGAGAAAAATTTAGAGGAATCCTTGCCGAAAGAAAATTATGACTTATTGACTACGATTACAGGGTTAATATGAAACCATTCACACGTTTCAGTCCTTGTAGATTCTTTTCCTGTGCTGCTGCAGATTAAAGAATGCTGGTGATTATGATTATATCTTGGTTATTGCAAACCTACTGTGTGCACACTGAATTATATACTTGATATGCTTATCTCTGACCTTAACAATAGCTTCTCAGAGCAGGTAATGCAGCTGAGAAATGCAGACTTAGAGATGTGCAACAACTGTTCCAAGATTGTACAGGTTTCAACTCCTACGATTGAGTTCTTTCCACTGTATTTTTCAGTTAAAGTTTTTTTTTTAATAGAATTGACTGTTCCTTAAAAAAATTATTTCCAAATGAAAATCTAGCCTGTAGAAGCAAGTTCACTAGGGTGAATTTGGAATTTGAGTGCTATAGTCAAATGCTGTGATGTGGGGATTAAATAATGTGCACCAACTGTCTTGCCTGGGACCTTGCCACGAAGTCATGCTTTTCTTCACCCCAGCCCCTAGGTTGGATTTGGCGCCCGCTATTCTTTTACAAATACAATGCCAGGCCCTTCCAACCTGCCCCCTGGGAAAATCCCCCGTTGTCATTTCCATGTTCTCTAAATGACATCATAGTCTTTCAACCCAATGGATGGTGACTCTGCCTCCCCCCATCCCTTTTTTCTAAAATAGAAACATTGGGAATTTAAGGAAGAGCTTCCCCCAAAGCAGATGGTGGAGATGTGTGCCAATAACCCTGGGCGTGTGCCGTGCAGAGGTGGTGCTAGTGGCCAAGGGGAGACTTGTGCGTTTGCATTTCTCATGGGCATATTGCATTTGTGTGACATTTTTCTGTCTTTCAGAATGTGTCAGAATGGAGGCTTGGGACCAGGGACATGTTGGTAATCAATAGGCCAGAGAGAAGCTTTAAAGGTTACGGCTCTTGAAACAGACTCCAAACCTCTTCTATTTGACCAGCCGGAATCTGCTATACCTTCTTTCTTCAAATTTGTCATAGAATGCTGGCAAGAAATGTCTTGGTTCTTTCTTGATGATTTCAGCCTGTATTTATGGTTTCAACAATGTAGGCAGACACACACTCTGCTTTTAGATTTTGGGAAAATTTCCTATTAGTAGTTCAGTTGCAGCAGCATTTTCCACCCCCAAATCCAGGTTTCTTCTCCATGTTATTCTTTTTTTAAGCCTAGAAATGAGAGCAGAGGTTGACCTAAGATACCTTAGGCATGTTGTGCTTGTCTGAAAAATGAGGTGTCTCTCTGCTTCTCATCGCCCAGCTTTCATCTAAACAGTGGTTCCCGATGTTCACTGCCAGAATTAAGTAGACACTAAAAGATAACATGTGCCCTGAAAAATAGCCCTGGTGATTCATCAGAGCCTTTTATCTGAGTCAGTTAATCATACTCTGTGTGGCTCTGTGATAGCAAAGCAGACACTTAAGTTCCTGAGGAATGCTAAGTTAAGCAAGAAAATCAGTTTTGGGTACTAATGAGATGGAAGGTCTTTGACAACCTAACTTTTATTCCTGGAGTTGGTATTTTAGCTGTAGGCATATTTGGTCCATTAAAATATACTCCGGTGATTCAAATGACAAAATTTTCTTTCCTACTCCAACTAAAAAAAACCCACATTAATAGGTCTTAGAGAGAAATGACTACTCCCGGGCTTTAGAAAATCCTGGGCAAAGAATGAATGACTTTTTTCCATCATTCAGAAAAAATATGGCCAGACCATAGTTTGCTAAGTCTAGATTCAGGCACAGCAGAAATTTGGAGGGCAGGTGATGAGCAGTTACTAACATGAAAAACAAAATCAGGAACAAAACTCTCTTTGCTTTTTGTACCGGCCGGTGTGCGCTCACAGAATTTTCTCCTCTTTGTGTGAGCCAAAACTGTTTTTTCAGGAGATGGTTTCGACAGTGGACAGATGTTTTCTGGTACTCATTATTCTTGGAGGGACTCCTGTGGATATGAACTTTTATGGCATCAAGTGTGTAATGAATGAGGACTTTCTTCAAACCATCTTGGGGAGTGAAAAAACAAAGCAGTAACATTACACAAGATGGTAATATTTGTAATAGCCAACATTTATTTAGCTTGTTTTTTGTTTTTTTGTTTTTAGGAGGTACTGGGGATTGAACCCAGGACCTCATGCGTGGGAAGCTGGCATTCAACCACCGAGCTACATCTGCTCCCCTATTTAGCTTATTTTGCCCAGGTGTGTTCCAAGATCTTTTCATATATTAATAATCCTATGAGTTACTCTTGTCATCCCTATTTTACCGGTGGGAAAGCTTAGACCACGTGAGGTTAAGAAATTTGTCAACAGCCTTATAATTGGCAGAGGGGATTGGAATCTCTTTCTTGTTTCAGGTTCTGTTCTCTTAACCACCATGCTGTTTCCACAGGTTCTGATCACTGCAGAGCTTTTGCTCATTCTCTATTGCAAAACCATTAGAGCTTAGAATTTGTTTGAATCTCTGAGAAAGCACCTCAGAGATACAAACAGTAATGGTACTGTTTCTCTGAGGGGACCCAGTCAACAGCATCTGTTTTCATGCCTAGATTCTGAAGAACTTGGGAAATAGAAGAGTAAAAGCAGGTGAGATGAAAACATCATACTTATTGCTGACTGAGTGTATTAGTCAGCCCAAGGGGTATGATGCATATATCAGAACTCTGTTGGTATTTAGAAAGGGTATTTATTTAGGGTAGAAGCTTACAGTCACAAGGCCCGAAAGAGTCCAACTCAGGGTATCCTAAGAGGTAGTTTCTTACCCAAACTCTGTTGCCAGGTGTTGATGCAAGATGGCGGGTGACATCTGTGAGGGTTCAGGCTTCCTCCTTCCTCTTAAGGCTCCGTGGTCCCAGTTTCTTCCAATCTCAGCTGTAGGCTGGCATAAGTCTTGTCTCTCTCCCCAGGGCTTGTTTTTTTCCTGGGCTCAGCTGCTCTGTTCTCTTCACAAGGTCAGCTGTAGACTCTCAGGCTCATCTCTCTTTCCAGGACCTCTGCTGTGTCTAATGAGCTGTCTCTCTTCCTCTGTGTTGTTCTTCTCTGTGTATCTCCTTCTGTGTGAGAGTCTGTTTTATCAGCCCATCAAGGGGGCTGTGACTCAACACTGAGTTGCACTGTAATGACATGGATGAATCAAAGCCCTAATCTTAATTTAATCAGACACCTCAGCTGAATCTAATACAGACAAAAGGTTATCACACCCAGAGGAACAGACAAGTTTACAAATATAAAAAATCTCATTTTGGAATTCATGAATAATATGAAACTGCCAGGTAGAGTGGCTCATTTTTCCTGTGAGTTGCATGCTCTCAAGAGCAACAAAGGGCAGAGCCGAGGTGTGCATACCCATTTATTCCCAGACTTACCAGTCGGCTAAGTCGTCATTTCATCTAGGTGGAGGGAATGAAGTGACAGAAAGAGAGCAGGAGTGGACAGTTAGGGCGAGTCCTTCCAAAAGGAACCAGGAATGGGCGAGGGGCCCCCCTCCGACATTAGCGTTCTGTGTTGACCAAATCTGGATCCCTAGCAAAAAGCTACTTACCTGCAGACGCAGAAAATGGGAGAGATTGTTAGGGTGTTCAGTAAAAGTTCTGTGGGTTGGTGGGAAATTGCAAGTTGGTATAAATATAGTTAGAATCCTCTCCTGAGTTCTTATTAAGTTCTTGGACATTTCACCTCTCATTGATTTCTGGAATTTAAAAATGTATCCCTGTGCAGCTTGGTACTTTTGTTCCTTTGATATGTTATTTTTCCCCCTTATGTTTTCAGTGACTTTGTTTACGTATTTTTAATACTGATAATGTGCCCAATTATTGTGCTTCAGAAAGCATTGTTGTCTTAGTTTTAAGTAATATGGGTAGTAATTCTATTTATTTAGAAAATCGCCTCAATCTCTAAGCAATTTAGAGAGCTTACAAAGCAGTATCTGAATAGACATTGCTGAGAGATTACTTAGTAAGTCATTAGAATCCAGCTTGTGCCAGTTTGTAATAATCATTTAAGGGTATACAACACTGGATTTCTATTTTGCATTGTAGGGACAAGGTGATTAGTTGTGAAATTTAAGGTGTTTAAAGGTGACAAGACAATTTAAGGGACCAGGCTTTAAATTCTAGAGGTATCGTCTAGAATGGAGTGACCCCTAGTGTTTAATGGCAATCATAGTAAATGGTACCGACTTATACATTCCAAAATTTACGTAAAATATTATCTAAGACAAATAGCCAAATTCTTTTCATTTCGTGGTTTTTGAATGCTATTTGGTGTGTTGTTTGAACTAGAAACCCTTTGGTGACAAGAAAGAAATAGAAAAAGGAATTGGAGTTGTTAAAATTTATTGTGCACTTACAGTGTGCCAAGAACTGTGCCGAGCACTCTATGTCATCGTTGCACCTGCTTCCACGAGGTGCTGACCATTGTATGGAGGTGCTGTCTAAGGCGCCGGGTGGTTATGTTACCTTCTCAAGGTCACACAGCTAATTGGCAATAGAGCTGTAAGCCCAGCTCCGTGGACTTGCGATGCGGTCAAGGAGAGAGGGCGGGAGTGCTCTGTCAGTCTGCTGTCAATCTGGTTGTGATGACAACATGGGAAAACACTTAATTACCTGTATGTGAATACATGCAAAAGAGAAGAGCTCAGGTTCAGCCAGGGTGGAGCAACGGAGGCCGCGCGAAGTGGGGAACTTGTTTGGTTGTCAGCTCTGGGGAACAGAGTAGGTGTTTGTGGGGCAACCAGCAGGGTAAGAGCATTCCTCTACTTCCTGCGTGGTGGGGTGGCGGCCAGTGTGCTTGCTGGTTTTGTGTTGCATCACGTCTCCTGTGGGGAGCTTGCTCGATGCTCCTTTAGTGAAGGACTCTGGCCGGAGGCTTTGCTCAAGGGCTAGTGGGCTGCCATCCCAGCTCAGCTTTTGGCGACGTGGACGCGCCCCTGTCGTAAGCATCGTGGGCGTCCAGGCAGGGACTGGGTCAGGCTCCCGCCAACTCTGAAGCAGCCTGTGTTTGGAATGGCTGCCTGCGGGTGGAGACAGCACCTGTGCCCGCCAGCCTGCTGCTGAGCATTCCTGAGCTGAGAGGATGTTCCTCCCCTGTCTTGATGCTCAAAACTAAAAGATTTGAAAGCCAGAGGGCTCCGAGCTGAAGTTTATTGTGCACCGGATCTCAGGGGCTTCTAAACACAACCCAACCTCCCACCACCCTTGCCTCCCCCAAACGAGGGCATCCGTGACCAGGTGGGCTGCTGCGGAGCATCTCTCCCAGCACCTGCCTGTTGGCTCACGGGTCCGCAGAGGAGCGCAGGGAGGTAGCCTGCCTGCCTTCTGGTCCACTGCCATCTGTTTCCATAATGCAACCATCAGACTGCTTCACTGTCCTAATATATGCTCTTAGTTTTAAAGGTGAATTGAGTGTAGAGATACTGCGTTACCCTAAGAGAAATTACTAAAATTAAGCTTAAAAAGCAACAGTCTTTTGTTTCTACTGGAAGAAATACTGAATTGAACAAAAACCCAGCTCTTAAATTGTGGCTAAAATAAGCAGAAAGAACAAAAATGGAATGTTACTGAAAGGTCTAATGCATGCTAACATAACTATTACCCAGTGCTTTTTGATTTGTTTAAAAGAGAATGCTGATACATCTCTCCTTTATGTATCATAATAGTTTTAGATTTGTTATCAAATCATTTAGTGGCAAATGACTTTAAGGTAAGACAAAAGTCACACCCAAAAATCACTTGAAGTGAATAAACAGGTCTCTCAAATTTCTTCTCATTATTTTTTTCATATTGAGATATTCTAAGCAACTGACATTGAAAGTAGAGACATATTCAGTTTAAAAATACAAGCTCATCTTTTTTACCAAATGTCAGGGTAGCATTGCTCCTGATAATTGGCTTAATTGAAGGCAATTGTATACTAGGATGTTTTATTTCTAACATGATACTCCTAGAGAGCACGTGTGGCTCAAGTGGGTGAGCTCCCACCTCCCACCTGGGAGGTTCCGGGTTTGGTCCCTGGTGCCTCCTGAGAAAGCAGAAACAAACAACAAGGAAAACAAATGAAAAATCCAACTCAGGGAGGTCGATGTGGCTCAGCGTTTGAGCTCCAGATTCCCACATGTGAGGTCCCAGGTTCAATCCTCGGTACCTGAAAAAAAAAAGTTATTCCTAAAATTATGACTTGTAATTTGGAACATACTTGCCTTTTCTTGTTACATCTTTGGTAATTTTGAGAAAAGTATGATATTAGCATGATGAGTGAGATAATGAATTTGTTTATGTAGCTGCTTGAGTTTTTTGTATTAAGCAGGTTTACATCAAAGAAATATATCTATATTTCTGTTAGTCTTTGCATCTAACTTCCCATTTATTATAATAATAATAATAACTATTTTTTGAGGTACTGGGGCCAGGGACTGAACTGGACCTCATGTGTGGGAAGCTGGAGCTCAGCCTTTGAGCCACATTGGCTCCCCTGAGTTGGTTTTCTCGTTTGTTTGCTTGTCGTTTGCTTTTAGGAGGCACCAGGGACTGGACCTGGGACTTCCCATGTGGGAAGCAGGAGTTCAACTGCTTAAGCCACAATCACTCCCCATCCCGTTTATTTCTTAAGCCAGTTAAATGCCTTGCTAAAGAGGACCGGATAAAGCCAATGCATGTTTTTATAAAATGTCCTCAACAAATTTAGTTTACGGATCCACGTTGGAGAACCCAGCATTAGGATTAGGGGATGGATGTGGTTTGCTAATATCAATATAATACCTAGTCTCTATTTCGTTTTATCCACATAAACTCCCCCATGAGGCCAGTCTACGTAACATAGCACAGGAAAGTGTCACAGATTACAGAAAGTGCTTGTTCCGTGTTCCCCGATGAAGCAAAAACGCATGTGGGATTAGAGGAGCGCACCGCCAGGCAGCGCGCCCACCTGACCCGCTCTCCCGGGCGTGCGTGGCCCGCAGTCATGGTGCTGGACCTTCACCTGCCCCCACCCTCCCGCTCCATCCTGCTCCACTTCGCACTTGGCGTTTTTCAAGAAGACAGCGTGAAGACCTGTTTGCTTTGCTGAGACTGAGGGTGGCGACTGACGGAGCACAGGACGCCTGAGACCTCACCTGAGGGCCTCGGTTTCCCTGGTGATGTGTCCGTAGGCGGCATGGGCAGATGAGGTCTCCTGCTACTGACCCAGGGTCATTTTGCTCCCTTCTAACTAATGAACTTGAGGGAGCACAGCTCTAGCGCTCTTCATGGGAAAACGGGAACAGTGGAGAGCATGTTTTGAGTTCTGGAATCATACGAAATTAGGTTGAAGGCCTTTCAACACTGAGGGCATTTTGATCACTGGGTCAGCCATGGGGATGTTTATGATAAGCTAAACCCAAGGGGTATTTTTTACCATTTGTGTGTAGCTCGATAGGATATAGAAGGAGAAAGCTGGACGCTTGCAGAAAGCAGCGTGAAGGTGGATGAAACATGACCTTGCAGTTACCTGGCACTCCTTAGTTAAGAGGAAGTACCCGGAGATAGTTCCTACGTTCTGATGAATTCTATAAATTAGTTTTTGCAAGTGTCTGTGCTCTAATTCATTTCAATGCCTAAAAGGTGTTTAATTATACTGTGGGAACACATTGCTAAATCGGAACTTAGACTGCTTTTATAGGTTCATAGATTCCTTTTTCCTTCTCAAAATCTGTTCTCACTGCGCAGGCTTAACTCCGGTGGAACAGAATCTTTTCTTATTTTGGGGAGAAAATCAGAAGTTTCTGATGTAAACGGTCATTTTAGCTATTTAATGTTTTTCTTTCTCTCTTCATCGTCTCCGGTAATTTCAACGATGGTCTCTTTTTCACTAACTATCGGTACTCTTTTTCCATTGGGTGAATTTCTGAGGAATATTGACTATATTTTTATGCATGTTATATGGCTTATGCATATGCATGATTCAATCAGAACTGATGGTGATTAGCCTTGCTATTCTCAGCTTGGTAGTTTTATATATATATATTTTTATATCTGGTGTGTGACTCGGTGTGATCTTTAGGAGCAATGTGCCCTCACTATGTAACTTGGTTAGATATTCTACAAATCCTACTTTTCATTTAAATATAAATATAACTCTCTTAAACAATATTGTCAGTAATAGCAGCTTACCTGCCAATCAAACAGGGAGGGATAGTCCACTTTGTCAGAGGTATGACTGATACGCTGAGGGACTGCTTACCTTTGCTTCGTAGACCCGTCGCTAGAAATCTGGATCAAATCTCCTATTGGATAATTCTTCCTGGTATTCTCCCACTTAGATAATTAGCATCAAAATACCAAAAGAATAGAAACTTATGGAATCTTCTTTTAGAAGTTCTAGGCAATCTCTCTCCTATTTGTAGGAGTAATAGTTTTCTGCGCCTACCCTCAACGCTCTCAGGGCCTTTTCTCTTTCTAGGAAGATTCTCTCGTACCAGAGCCTACTGTATTTTGAACAGCCTTCTCTTAACAAGAAAGTGTATCTCACTTTTTGTGGTGGAAACTGATCCTACAGTTTCCTAAATTTTTGCTTTTTTCAGGTCATCAAATAACCCCAGCCTTACCAATTATGGAAAAGAAAACTAAGGATTTAAATAAAAATTTTTAAAAGTACCTGTTTTTTCTTAATTGGTTGTGTTGGGTTACACTTTTAACTCTATCTTTGACCATTTTTGTTATTTTGTATGCAAAATATTTGGTGGTAATTCTGTTTAAATTACTATGTCGATCATTATATTTGCCTAAGGGAGAGTGTCTTGACTATAGCCAGGAAACATTTACTGAAGACATATAAGATATTGGGCCTACTTGTCAGTGCTAGGTATGTAGAGGGACATGTCATGTAACTGATCTCAAGGAAAGCCTGGGAAGAGTGACGTCACCAAGATGGTGGAGGAACTCCCGGTGAATGCACTGGGTTTGCATTTTCCGTGATTATTAGAGCTGCCTATATTTTGTTTCTAGTATATCCTGAAGTAATCTTGACCTTGGAGTAAAACCCTTTATTCTTCTGCAAGAATCAAATCTCCCTAACTCTGCTTTTTCTCCTTCATAAAAACCAAGCAGAGCCTTTGAAATGATTCTCTTTCACCCCTTCCTCTGTCAAACCCCCACCCCTTCTTCATCACCCTTTTCGCCATGCCTAGGCAGAATTCACACCACTTCCCAGAGAATGGTTGCAGCTAGTTAGTAAATTATGGTATTTAATTCCTTCACGGATTCCTCCCCATACAGTCTGTGAAATATGCAGAAGTGTACATGTGAAATCTCTCTCCAGTGCGAGTTGGCTTGCCATCGAATCTATGGTGTTAAAATATGTTTTTACATACCCACTATGGGAATCATCTGAAGGAATGAATTGAAACATGTAAATGTGAGTGTAAATGTACTCATAATTATAAATTAATTTTCTTTTTATTATGACTATTAAACAAATGGTGGAGTCAAGGATAATATTGTTCTAGACATTCTGAAATCTTTTTGTACAGTCTGTAAAATACTGTTTAAGTATATGGAAGTTAAGGTGTGATACTTTATTTAATTGTTCATTCAGAAACATTCAGTAGTACCCATTAATTTCCAGACATTGCAAATAAAGTTGATGTTGTCAGGAAGGTCGCAGTTTTATGATTTTTTGTTCGCTTTTGCTGCAAAATCTCATTATAGTTTTAAAGTAGCTTATGAGTACTGTAGAAAATACATCTCCAGTCATAACGACTGGGCGTTGCTGCAGCATTGCCGCAGCTTCTCCTCGGGGTTTGAGGTCCATTTGGGTCCCTTTCTAGAGGTCTTAGGTCAGAAGCCCAGGCATCCTTTCCAAACTTCACACTGATTCTTAAAGGATTGGGTTTTACTCTTTGATCTATTCCCTCCAATCCAGTCCACATGTGTTGACTTTTCCTCTTCATATAGTATATGGCAAAAGCTTGTCTTTTAAAGGAGACGTGTGTTGGGACCTTTAGGCTAAGACCCTTCTTGGTCTGGGGAGGTCCCAGCTGCTGCTGCCCAGGAGACCTCCAGGGCCCCCCAGAGTCTCCTTCTCCTGGTCACTGCTGCCCAGTTCTTGTTGATCTGCCACCACCCTCTCCTGGTCACTGCAGCCCAGTAAGTGGAATCAGGAGCTGGTGGTCAGCGGATGAGATCACGTGGGGATCCATATAACCTCTGATCTTGGCTTTAGCAATCCAATGATTTACCTGGATTAGTTTTGTGGTTACTGAAGACTTAGGGCTGACTCTCAGAATGGCTCCTGGATACTGTCACGAGTTAATCTGAATTTGCTGCACAGTTCCTCCTCCTCCCAGCTAGCAAGAAGGGATGGCGGAATGAACTGCCTGGATCTTCAGACATGTGGAAAAGTTTCCTTTTGGTTATTTGCAGTTGCAGCATTGATTGGCATTACAAGGAAATGTGGAGACAAATACACGAATACTCATAACATGCAAGTAAGTAGGTCTAAAAGAGTATAGATGCCTCCTCTTCATCTTCTGTTGAGATACTTTTCCGTCATCCATTAAGGCTAGGACCAAGGGTCATCAACTAGTTTTTAGGGGAAAGGGTAAGGGACATCTGTGCCATCATTCAAAATAACATGTGCCAAGCTTTGGTTTTTGTGTCTGTATGTTTGAGATAAGCATTTGAAACAAGTGTAGCTATCCCAGCACGTGTTCTGAGGGAATTTGGGCCCCCACAGTGTCCTATCCACCCATTTTTCAAATTACCAATCATTGAAAAACACCAAAAACCCATTTAAAAATGGGCGACCATTATTATTAATGACGAATCAGTGGCTGTCATTCATTATCCCTGAAACAAAAAGGAAGGTCGTACCTGCTGTGTCACACTCCCTTGCTTATTGCTGTGTTAGAACATCTCCCTTTTGCAAGTAGCAGTTATTGCGAGATACTTGTGAGTAGCATTGAGGTTTTCTTATTTTGGACTTCTACTTGGAACTTGAACAGCATTGAGATTTTCTTATTTTGGACTCTCTTACTTGAAACTTTATCATTAATTTTTTTTCCTCCTTGGGAAGTGCCAGAAAAGGATTAGGAACTTAGGAAAAATGCAGATGGGCGTAGGCATGTGCTTAAAGAGAGGCTAAGGAACAGTGTCCAACCTATTGCTACAGGATGAGCATTTACTTAGTAAAACCCTCAGAAATCTGCAAATTTCTCCTGATACTTTATTTTGTAGATGAGGAACTTTAGGTTCAGGAAAGTTCAATCTTTATCTAGTTCAAAGTTATCTAAGGTTGGACAGATGGTGGAGATGATAATAGGACCCAAATCAATTCTCAAGTCTGAGGCCCTTTTCAATATGGAAAATAAGTAAGAGAAACTACTGAAGACAGAAGGCAACAGACTTTATCTTTTGAGCAGATAATAAGAGAAAAAATAATGTCTACGTAATTTAAGATAAGCTTTTTTTGGATGGTGGAAGCTCTTAGAAATGGAATGGGTGCTTTGAAATATTATTTAAGGGAGATCTGAAAAGTAAGATATTTTTGGGAAACGGACTTTGGCCCAGTGGTTAGGGCGTCCGTCTACCACATGGGAGGCCCGCGGTTCAAGCCCCGGGCCTCCTTGACCCGTGTGGAGCTGGCCCGTGCGCAGTGCTGATGCGCGCAAGGAGTGCCGTGCCACACAGGGGTGTCCCCCGCGTAGGGGAACCCTACGCGCAAGGAGTGCACCCATAAGGAGAGCCGCCCAGCGCGAAGGAGGGAGCAGCCTGCCGAGGAATGGCGCCGCCCACACTTCCCGTGCCGCTGACAACAGAAGCGGACAAAGAAACAGACAAACAAGACGCAGCAAAAAGACACAGAAAACAGACAACCGAGGGAGGGGAGGGGAATTAAATAAATAAAAATAAATCTTTAAAAAAAAAAAAGATATTTTTGGTATGATCCTTCTCTGAGAGGGGGATGGGAGTAGTTGGAGGCTCCATCAGTATCCTTGGATCACTTACTATGATGTACTGTGAGAATGGCCTTGGCCGCCACCTCCACTGGGCCAAGCCATGAAAGGACTGTGACAGGAAGCCAGCCAGGCTGTTCTGGGTTTCTCTTCCTTTCATCTGTAGCTCTCCAGTGTGTCCAAGTCAATATTAGACCTGTGAGTCACTTCAGACCTATAATAACTTTGCACTTGACCTTTGCAGTTGGTGGTTTAACTTTGTTTTGAATGAAGAGTGAAATATTCGCTAGCATTTATTTACTAGCATTTGTGAGTCACTCATTCGTGAAGAACATCCATCAAGCACACTGTCTTAGTTTTTCAAGTTGCTATGACAAACACCACCCAGTGGGTGGATTTCACACTAGGAGTTTCTCATTTCATGGTTTTGGAGGCCAGAAGTCCAAAATGAAGATCTCAACAAGCCTTGCTATCTTCTGGAGCCTGGAGCTTCCTGTGCTGGTGTGTGGCCGTGCTGTGTCGTGTGGCTCTGTCATGTGGCCTCCCCTGGATCCTGCTTCTCCTGTTCCGCCGCCTGTGCCTCTGTGCAGATTTCTTCTCCTTATAAAGATTCAGCCCTCTAGATGAAGGCCCACCCTGATTCCATTCGTCCTCCTCTAAATAGGCTCTGTAGACCCGGTTCATAGTGGAGTCCATTCCTTACCGAGCTATAACATCTTTGAAGGCCCTATATATATATTTTAAGGTTTACTTATTTATTTATTTCACCCCCTTCCTTTCCCCCTCCTCCTGCCCTGCTGTTTTTGCTCTTTGTGTTCATTCACCGTGCGATCTTCTGTGTCTCTTTTTCTTTTTTGGTCTTCTCATTTTTTTCTCCTCTAGGATTCGCCAGGATTGGATCCTGGGGACCTCTGATGTGGAGAGAGGTTCCCTGTTAGCTGTGCCACCTCAGTTCCTGGTTTCTGCTGCACTTCACCTTGACTCTCCCCTTTGTCTCTTGTTGCATCATTATCTTGCTGCGTGACTCACTTGTGCAAGCACTCGGCTTGTGGTACAGGCACTCGTTCACCACATGGGCACTGGCTCACTGCGCAGGCACACTCTCTCTTCTTTTTCACCAGGACACCTCTGGGATCGAACCTGGGTCCTCCCATAAGGTAGGCAGAAGCCCTATCACTTGAGCCACATCTGCTTCCCCAAAGGCCCTATTTGCAGTAGTTCACAGGAACACAGGTTAAGACTTGGGTGATTCAGTCCCCAACAGACACTAAACCAATCAGGATGGTTTGCAGGCATTCAGGTGAGCCATCCTTCACCACGTCAACATCAACAACATATGGTTTTCCCAGTCAGGATCTGTTCTAGCCTCCTTCTTCAGGCAGACACTTAGCGTGTTCAGGATGAGAAGCAGCAGATTATCTCATACAATTATAGTATTTTTATATTATAAAAATAATAAAAATGTACCGCACAAAAGATGGAATGAATGCACATAGGTGGAAACAAGTACTTATTTTTGTTATTCTTTTGAAAAATGCCCCTTCTTTTGCATCTCTGCAATTACGAGTGCTCTGCAGTTGGTCATTCAGCAGCACTTTTGAGCGAGGCTCTTAAGTTTTCATTTTTCTTTCTTAATAGTTGTTGTACTGTGTAGTATAAAGAGAAAGCATCTCACTTTTTCATCAGCATTTCATCCTGCAATATTGCAGGGATTCTGAGGAATAATTATGATTTAAATATTCCCAGCAGCGAGGGAGGGAGTTTGTATAAAAGTTTATCTTTCCCTTTCTCTCTTAGGATTTTATCACTAGAAAAGATCATCTGGCCTGCTCAATAAGACTGTCATTAGGTGCTTAAGCACAAAGATAGCCGTATGCTTTCACAGTGTCACTTCACCTGGCATTTAATTCCGAGGGATGAGATTTGGAATTATTAGGGATCATGAGCTCATCTCTTGCCCAGGTTTTCAACACTGTATAATTCTCCTCACTGTAGCTTTGGCGGATTTTCTGTTCCATTTGTGGCAGAGGGGGCCTTAGAATATAGATTTCCCCAGTGGTTTGGAGAGTGGTCTGAGGAAACTCGGCAGTGCTTGGACAGCCTTTTCTCCCAGGATGTTCCTCTGTGCTTCCTGTCCTCCCCCTGGCTGCCCTCAGGAATCCTCTGAAGCTCCGTCTCCTTGTAGCTGCCTTCCCTCTGTGTGGGAAGGTCCTGGCCTCCCTGCCCGGACACTTGCCCGTCCCTTGTCCCTTGCTCTCTGGCAGGCTGCCCTGCGCTGGAGCTTTCTCCTCCACGCGTCCACAGGCCTGGCGCTTTTATTGAGAGCTCTTACCGACATGGTACTCTTTCTTTTGGCCTGTTTTCTACTGAAATCTGAAGAGCCTTTGAAGGCCGGAAACGTTGCTGAATCACCTCAGAATCCCCGTTGTCAGCACTGCCACCGTGCACGTAGTAAGTACACAGTGGCGTTTACTACATTGCCTCTCTCGAAGAAAGATCCCCTAGTAGATGACTTAGGCTGGGACATTGCAGCTTGGAAGTACCAGGGGAGGTGGGGACTCACTGAGCCCTTGGGCGGGTCCTTTACTCTTACCTAACAAACAGGAGGCCAGTAGATAAGGAACAATATGACAAATCGAGGGGAGTTGTGCTGATATCCTTGTGGTACCATGTCCTTCCTTTTCTTTCGTGGTGAGGTAGGTCATGGTCCATAATTCCTCAACTCATTGAATCTGCATAGAACCCAAATTGTGATCCTGTGTCATATACCCCCCAGACACCTTTTCTTAGCACTTTACGGAAACTGATTCATGCAACAGTAGAAAAATTGGGGTGAGGAATTTGAAGCTGACGTGCTCATCATGGTTCTGTCACTAACTAGCTTGGTGACCTTGAGTATTTTACTAAACCCTTCTGGTTTTAGTTTGCTGATAGTAAAACGGGAGTTGTATTGGATGGTCTGTATGTTTTCTCTTTGGCTATAAAACTGCGATGAAATATTCCTCAGGTAGATATTCCTATGGTAGATATTTAAAATAAAATGTTGCAAGTGAAGTATTTTATTCTGGCCCCCATAAACTACCCCATCCATAACTCCCCAATCTAAAATACGAGTTAGGGATGCTTAGAGGGGCCACTCACAGTGGTTGGGAAGTTGAGCTAATGCCGTCCTAAGTTGCCGTTCAACTCCAATAGTTCATGATAAAGTTACTTTCTTTCCTTAAATTACCTGTATCATTTTTCTATAGGTAATATTTAAGTGTAGAAAAAGTATTCCACTTAGAAGATAAGTGAACGAATGGAAATGGTAAGACTACTTTTAATAACACCATCTAAAGATGATACAGCATTTTATACTTTTCAAAAATCAGACACAGACACTTTAGATCAAGTGGAAATGGGACAAAATGAATGCCACAATATATTCCAAGTCTTAATTGTTAGCTTAAAGGTAGCTGGCGTTTTGGGAAGCAGGCAAACCTTGTTAATTAGAAGCCTGTGCTGCTGAGCATAACCAATAAGGAAGAGGAAAGTCACGTATATACTGTTGTTTTTTTTTTAAGATTTATTTTTTATTTATTTCTCTCCCCTTCCCTGCCCACCCCACCGCCCCTCAGTTGTCTGCTCTCTGTGTCCATTCGATTTGTGTTCTGTGTTCATTTCTATCCTTATCAGCGGCACCGGGAATCTGTGTCTCTCTTTGTTGCATCATCTTGCTGCGTCAGCACTCTCTGTGTGTGGTGCCATTCCTGGGCAGGCTGCACTTTTTTTTTCATTTGGGGTGGCTCTCCTTATGGGCGCACTCCTTGCACATGGGGCTCCCCTACGTGGGGGACACCCCTGTGTGGCATGTCACTCCTTGCGTGCATCAGCACTGCATGTGGGCCAGCTAATCACATGGGTCAGGAGGTCCTGGATTTGAACCCTGGACTTCCCATGTGGTAGGTGGACGCCCTATCTGTTGGGCCACATCCGCTTCCCTACGCATGTACTGTTAATCTGTTGAAGGACCTCATTTGAACCAGGTTCTGTCTTCTTTAGAACAATTAGTTATACTGTGCTGTGCTATGGGTTTTGCTAACTGTATGTAATCCATGTATTGTGCATCTTTAATTCAAATGTGTTAAAATGTGAAATAGTGGGTCTTAGAATGAATGAAATATGATATATCCCTATAACTAATTTTGGAAGCGATGAACTGGAGTTTATATTTTGAATTATTCTGTGATCAGACTAAGTGTTTCACCTGAAATTCAGTTGGCCACCGTATTTGTTTCTCCACATGAACCACAGGGTAGTCTTTTTAATCAGGACATGGTAGCACTCAATAAATTGTTAAAAATAGGTCATAGATAGAAGGGCCTATTTTCTTCTTGACTATTTCAAAGATTTCAGCTCTTCAGAGAAACAAAGGAAAGGAAACTTCTATTACTAGAAAGCTTGTAATAAATGGAAGAATTTTTATTTTTGTAGCAGTATTTAAGAAGATAGAATTATAATATACTGGTGATTGATGATTTGGTTATGCCTTTTATATGTCAAAAGCCACATTTTTCTATCATCTCTTAAGTCCAGGGTTTTGTTTCATTATGCCTAAGCATTATTTTATCAGCTTTTTTTGGTGTGTGTGCCAGTTTGGAAGGCAATAAAATCAAATGTAAAGAATCCTCAGAGAATTTTAAGAACTAGAAGAGACTTAAGAAATCATCTTGTACGGCCTCCTCATTATCCAAAAGAGTGAACTTAGACTCAGAGACGTAAGTGCCTTGTCATACACCTAGATCAGTGGCAAAGCCTTCTAACTGCTAGACCAGGATGATGCTGGAATTTAGGATAAAGGAAAGCAGAACGATGATTGGAAAAACTTCTGAAGAACTTCAAATCAAGTCAAATAGATGAAGTGGATACCTTTGACCACTGGAATTTATAACAACTGTAAAGAGTTTAATACTTAGATATATATCTTTAGCATATACATCTTCCAGATGTTAGTGTGAGATAAGAGGTCCAAAAAGTATGTAACATGAATTCTCTTAGATGAGTGATAACCTCATGAGATCCTTTCAGCACAAGGTCCTCAATGAAATTTCCTTTAGAAAATTATCTCCGTTTGACAGAAAAGGTTTTGGATTTGAGATTCTGTGAATTTGGAGTTCTAAAGTGTTAATGAATTGGAAGTTCTAATGTTGATGCTATATTGAGTCACTTGAGTCCCTGATGAGGTGAACATTTTGGTTTATTGGAATGCTTTTGGATGTAAGTGCAGAAATGCATTTCACAGTGGTTTAAAACAGAATAAAGAAGGGTCATATTGTAGCCTCATGTAATTGGGAAATCCCGGGGTAGAATAAATTCAAGTTTAGCTGTTTCCAGGGACTCAAACACTGCCATTACAACTGGTCCCCCTTTGTTTCTTGGCCATGCTTTCTTCAGCATTGCCTTCATGTGCGGGCAGGTTTACCCTGTGAGTGGTAAGATGGTTACCAGCATCTCCCCACTTACATTCTACTAGCTTTGAGCCTGGCAGAAACAAGAGCTTCTCCTTCCCCATAGTTCCCTTGCCAGGATTGAGTCCTGGTGTCCCATCTTGGGTCATGGCGCTAGGAAGCTGGAAGGTGACGTTGGCAGAGGTTTCATCAGCTCTACTCAAATCACGTGAACCCAGTCCCTGGGAGGAGCAGTGACTCCAATGAGGAACATCAAGTGCTCTCACCAGGAGGGCGGCAACTCCTGGGCTGCCCAGACGAGAGCCTGCTTTCCTTCCGCTTACATTTTACTATCTGTGTGCATCCATGCACAAGGTGGTTATATAGAAATTTAGAAAAAAGTCTTCCTTCCACATTTAGTGCTTATTTGGTTCTAGTCATACCCCACTAGTCCAAGTAGAGGCTTCCTTTATAGCAAACTCTTCAAGTCTGTCTTGTAATTACCAAGGAATTTATTGTTTTAAGAATCACCTTAATCATTCACTGTTTTAATATTTTATCAGTGCTTGTTAAAGATAAGTTGATACGTGTATTAGGACCAGGCCCTTTAAAAATTCCTTTGGTTCTGTTTGGACCCCTCCTTGTGACCTCTGGAGCTTTGACTAGACCTAGTTTCCCACACATTAAGCTACTGCATGAGACAACTTCCGCACCGGCTTCTAAAGGCAAACAGGTACCTATTAATGTAGAAATAACAATCAGCTATATTCCCATCTTTGTCAGGACCCAGGAACAGTAAGGATGCAGGATTAGAGCGTGTAGGGGAAAAGTCCATGCCATTAAAGTATATAAATAGTGTGAGGTCACAGAACTGTCAAAAGCAAGCCTTGCACAAATTTAGACTCAGGTGTGATGTCGATTAAGGGCTTTTAATCTGCATGTCAAATTGGGAGGAAAAACGCAACAAAGATAGTATTGTGTAAGAGCAGTGCTGATTAGGGAAGACTTATAGCCTAATTTTAAATTGGAAAATCTCCGTTCTTCTCTTCATAGACGCTAAAATAGGTTTGTCAGTCAACAATTGTTGAACATTTAGTTTAATTGTACACTCAGATTTTATCTGAAGTTGCTTTATGCCCAAGTGTTTCAATCTGTTTTCATTCTTCTTACTTTTACCACTCACATAGACCCCCATCTTTACCAGCAGCACATCCCATTATCTAGGATTTTCATTGCTAGTCTGTTAAGCAGGTTCATTCTTCAACTTTTTGCACCCTGTGCTGTTTAGGAAACATTTTAACCCACTAGTGACATTGATAATTTCTTACTCATTTTGAATCTAATTAAATCTCCTTCTCCTTCTGTAATATTTGGCCTGGTTCTTTGTGGCTTTTACTGCCGTATTAGATTTTTTGTTTCTCAGAAATAAGATTTCACATCATGAATTTTATTTTTAAATAATGTTTGTTTTTGGAAAGTTTGAGGCCTGTTTAATTACATCTGTTAATTACATGATTTGATGGACACTAAGTTAATTTATAAATTGAGCTAAACAATGGAGACTTTTCGAACATATGGTTGTCAGTTTTAAAATGGAAGATGAATAGAAATTTTTGTTCTAGTTATAATGCTATTTCTTGTGGTCTTGTATATTATTTTGCAAGTGATTATTGGTATTTTTGAAAGATGTTTTAGAATTTTCCTTTGTCTAAGACTGGTACTAGTCAAACATTGCTTGTATTCACTTAAGATCTTTTAATGATTGATAGCTTTTTCTTAGCTGTTTTACAATGATTTTCTTTCTTACCTTTTCTCTGAGATTGCTTGAGAAGCAGAGAAAGGAAAAAACCCTCAATATTATTAAATGGCTCAAGAAGAGTATATAAGTGCTTTGAAAAAAATAATTGTTTCTTTAAAATCTGTCTCTGTCTACAGCTTCACTTTGGTTGCCATTTCATTTTGCTTTCAAGTTTTAAATTACACAGACTTTCACAGTTTCAGTGCCCATTCTCCCACTCCTGCCTAGTGCCCCCTTTTCCTTTTCATCAGAAGGATTCCTGTCGGGGGTAATCTTGAATAAGAGAGGTAGTGACGGTAACTACAGGGTGAAGGAAACGTTTAAAAAATGAGCACATTCAGTGTCACGATCTGCAAGCCATCAGTGGGTTGGAAGCTTCGTTCATGTTCAGCTGCCAGCAGAGACTTCCTCTTCCCAGAGTTGATTAGAAAAAGGACTCAGATGACAGCTGAATAGCTGCCCTTCGCTGGCCATTGTGGCTCCCTCAGGAGTGTGGGCACCATGGGAAGAACACACAAAAGCGAAAGATTTTATGGAACAAAGACCGCTCCACGGGTATTTAGCTAACAGGAGAGGGTAGAATAGAACTGCATGGGGAGGGAGGAGAGAGAAAGAGTAGTGATTGTTTGGAGCGGGAAATCTGTTCCTGGTTAAACCCAAAGAAAAGAAGAGACAAAACAGTAGAAATGGTCCAAGACCTCTTAGGTGGGCCTTGAGGATGGGACGTTATACTGTCACTGACAATGTGGAGAGGCTGAGCCAATTCAGAAGTTTCCAACAATGCTGCTACCTCAGCAATAAATCACAATGCCTGAGTGTTTTTGCAGAATCTCATTAGAGGTAATATAAAGATGATACATAATTTGGAAAAATCCATCTCTTTGAAAGAAACACTGCCTTGTGTTGTATTTCAGTCACAATTTGACCAAATCATCTTTTGGAAAAGCATCTTTAAGGTGAACCCTCGGGTGTTTTCCAGGTTTTTATTTCCCCTCATCAGTAATCAGCTAGCGATTCCCAGGCAGCAAATTGATTTTTAGCCCCTTTCTTCTTCTTTAATATGCAATTTTGTTTTTGCTTATAATATAGACTTCACAGCTTTTGATGTCTAGAAAATGCTAGAAAAGACTTTTATAATATAACTGGATATTTGATCTTGGAGGAAGGAAGGAACCCAAATTTCATGATTAAGAAACTTAAAAAGGAGAGTTGTAATGCTACCATAACACAGAGAGGTTATAAAAAAAGTCAAGTTTGGTGTTAAAATACATACAAATATGGCTAATCTTTCAATCTAAAGATTAAACAATTTATTGAATTGAGATTCCTTGTTATAGGATATCAGAAACCAGTGGGATTTAAAGGTTCCATCTGGAGGAAATGTTTGGGGAGAACCTGTGGGAGATTAGTTATTTCTTTGTCCAAACCAAATGTAGCTTTCACAGACTCATAATGAATGCCTTTTTAGCATTTTTCTTAAAGCTTCGTCTTGCTTAATGCTGTTGTCAGTCTTTCATGGGTCATGTCAAACTTAATGAGTGCAGTCTTCTCATGGATGATTGGTTTCACTGTTAATTGATTTCTGACCCCTGTTGCTGATCTAAGTTAACAGTCATGTTAGTAATGGCCAATTATTGTATGATACATCGAAGTTTACAAAGGGCTTTCGTGTGTTGCTTTTTTTTTATTTTTAAAAAATTTGTTGAAATATGTCACTCATACATAAACATACATAAACCATACATGTATGATAGTAGTGAACTTATAAAACAAACACATATAACATCATACATGACCCTCATACCTCACCCTACCACCAATACCTTGCATTGTTGTTAAACATTTTTAACTAATGATTAAAGAACATTGTCAAAATATTACTGCTAACCAAAGTATTTTCCCCCAACCCACCCTATTATTATTATTATCTTTATATCATTTATATATGAACATACATAAACAATAAGTGTGTAGGAAAAGCTGTGAACTTACAAAGCAAACATGCATAACATCATATAGGATTCCATAGATCAAACTTCCACCAACACCTTGTATTGTCATGAGACATTTGTTACAAATTATGAAAGAATATTGTCAAAATGTTACTACTAATTAGAGTCCTTATCTTACATTTGGTGCACTTTTCCCCCAACCCACCCTGTTATTATTTTTAAAATATATTTTTATGACAGAACTTGTAAACTTACAAAATAATCATGCACATGTGCAGAATTCCCAAATAACACCCCTCTATCAACATACCACACTGTGATGGAACCTCTGTTACAGATTATAAGGTAATATTATCCAATTGTTAACATGTCCATAGTATACATTTGGCACACATTTACCATACTGCCCCATTATCAATACAGTACATCTTTGGCATAGATGCAAGAATATTGCATTATTACTGCTAACCACAGTTCATAGGTCACTCAGTTGTATTTTTCCCATGCTTCTCCACATTCCCACCACCCTACAATAGTGACGTACATTTTCTCTAGCTAACAAAGGACACTCTTGTATCTGTAGCATCAAAGACAATTCTCATTCACCTCTGGGTTTACTGTGCTATTCATTTCCTAGATTATTTCTAGCATTCTGTCAATTGGCATTTACATCCCTAGATTACCATTTTCAGCCACACCCCCATTTATAAACTAGCTGTTACTCACTATGTGTTACCATCAACTCTATTCATTGCCACACTTTTACAGTAAAGCTAATTAAAATTTCTACATGCATTAAACATCAATAGTCCATCTCAGTCCTCCTCTTATCTCCTTTAAACATCCACCATCTACCACCAGGTCTTGAAGCCTGAAAATATTTTCCTATATTTTCTTCTAGAAGTTTTATGGTTCTTTTATATTTAGGTTTTTGATCCATTTTGAGTTAATTTTTAGATAAGGTGTGAGGTAGGGGTCCTCTTTCCTTCTTTAGGCTATGGATATCTTGTTATCTCAGCTATCTGTTGAATGGACTGTTCTGCCTGAGGTGGCTAGTCAAAAATCACTTGACCATCATGTAAGGGTCTGTTTCTGAACGTGAACTTGGTTCCATTGGTCTCTATCTTTTGCCAGTACCATGCTGTTTTTACCACTGTACTTAGGTAATATGATTTAAAGTCTGGGGATAAGAGTCCTCCAACTTAGCTTTTCCTTTAAGATGTTTCTGACTATTCAGGACCCTTTACCTTTCCGAATAAATTTGATAATCATGTTTTCAATTTATTTAAAAAATGCTGTGGAATTTTTATTGGGATTGCATTGAATCTGTATATCAATTTGAGTAGAACTGACATCTTAATGATATTTAATCTTCCAACCTATGAGCGTGGAATGTTCTTCCAATTATTTAGGCTTTTTAAAATTTCTTTTAACACTGAGTTACAGTTTTCTGAATACAAGTGCTTTACATTGTTAGTAAAGCTTATTCCTGAATATTTGGGTTTTATCTGTCATATTTTATTTTCACCACTCTTTTGATACTTTTAGTTACTTTATTGATGTAATCTTCATTTCTAGACTCTCTGTGCCAGGTCTCTCTCTCTCCTGTCTTTTATTTTCAGGCTCTACCACAACCTTAATATTTCCTGAAAACCTGGTCTCTTGATTAGAAATTCTTTCAATTTCTGTTTATTTGTGAATATTCTGAACTTGCCCTCATGTTTGAAAGACAGTCTTATTGGATATAAGATTCTTGGCTGGAAGTTTTTCTCTTGTAGTATCTTAAATATATCATACCACTGTCTTTTTGTCTTCAAAGTTTCTGGTAAGAAATCAGCACTTAATCGTATTGGGTATCCCTTACATATTATGCATTGCTTTTCTCTTGCTGCTTTCAGATTATCTTTGGCATTTGATATTCTGATTTGTGTCTCATAGTTGGTCTACTTTGATTTTTTCAGATGGCAGTACATTGTGTTTCTTGGACATGGATATCTATGTCCTTCAGTTGGGTTGGGAAATTTTCTACCATTATTTCTTCAAATATTCCTTCTGTCCCTTTTCCCTTCTCTTCTTCTGGGACACCAATGATATGCATGTTTGCACGTCTCTTGCTGTCATTTAGTTCCCTGAGGCCTTGTTCAATTTTTTCCATTCTTTAGCTGTTCTTTTTTATGTCCACTTTAAGAGGCCATTTCTTCAAGCTCACCAATCCTTTCTTCTGCCTCCTCAAATCTGCTATTATATGATTCCAATGTATTTTAAATTTCATTTATTGTGCCTTTCATTCCCATAAGATCTGCTCTTTTTTGTATGTATGCTGACAAATTCTTCTTTGTGCTCATCCAATGCCTTCTTAATATTCTTTTTTAAATTTTACTATTTTTTATTTCATTTTTTAAAAAAATTACATTAAAAAAATATGAGGTCCCCATTCACCCCCACTGCTCCCACCCCACCACTCTCCCCCACCACTCCCCCCACAACAGCACTCTCCCCCATCATCATGACACATCCATTGCATTTGGTGAGTACATCTCTGGGCATCGCTGCACCTCATGGTCAATGGTCCACATCATAGCCCATACTCTCCCACGTTCCATCTAGTGGGCCATGGAAGGATCTACAATGTCCGGTAATTGTCCCTGCAGCACCACCCAGGACAACACCAAGTCCCAAAAATGCCTCCACATCTCATCTCTTCCTCCCATTCCCCGCACCCAGCAGCCAAGGCCATTTTTTCCACACCAATGCCACATTTTCTCTATTACTAACCACAATAGTTCATGAATAGAATATCAGTAAGTCCACTCTAATCCTTACTGTAGTCCTCCTTCCTGTGGACCTTGGATTGGTTGTGTCCATTCCACATCTATGTCAAGAGGGGGCTTAGATTCCACATGGATACTGGATACAATCCTCCTGCTTTCAGTTGTAGGCACTCTAGGCTCCATGGTGTGGTGGTTGACATTCTTCAACTCCATGTTAGCTGAGTGGGGTAAGTCCACTAAATCAGAGTGTAGGAGCTGAAGTCTGTTGAGGCTCAGGGCCTGGCTATCATATTGTCAGTCCAGAGATTCAGATCCCCTAGATATATCTTAAACCCCAGCACCAACTACAATTCCAGTAAAGTAACAAGAAAGGCTTGTGAAAAGAGATCACATCTGAGTCCAGCTCCATCATGCAGAGACACCAACTCTAAATATTCTTAATCTCTTTAGCCATCTCATTGAATTTATTAAGGAGATTTGTTTGAACATTTATGATCAGTTGTCTCAACTCCTTTATGTCATTTGTAGGCTTATCTTATTCATTTAACTGGGCCATAGCTTCCTGTTTCTTGGTGTGGATTGTAATTTTTTGTTGGTGTCTTCGCATCTGGCTTACTAGAGTATTTATTCTGGGTGCAGATTTTCTTTTTAGTTTAGGGCTTCCTGCCCTTTCTCCCTTGCTGGTTGTGCAGTAGGAGCCATGGATGTAGTTGGTGCTGAAACCTGTGGAAGCTCAAGCTGCCCTCATTGCCCCAGGGACCAATGAAACTTCTCCCATCTTTCTCCTTTGCCAGGGACAGGAACAGAGTCACAGCTGTGTGGAACAATCCAAGTCATGCAGGCCTAAACTGTCATTTCCCAGAGAGACTGATGAGGCTTCATGTCCTTTTCTCCCCTGCTTGGGGCAGGGATGGATCTCAGGTATGGGCAGCAATCTATGCTGTGTGGGTCCAAGATGACCACAGTTGCCCTGGAAGACTTCTCATTATTCAGTCTGTGCCTGCTAAAGGTACCTGCAGTTACCTGGATAGGCTAGTAGAGGGCCCACCAGCCACCTCCTTCCAGAGTTGGGGCTGAAGCCTAGGCTAGGGCCACAGGCCAGTCTGGGTGAAAGAAACCTGTTCCTATCATCACTGTGATTTTCGGTCAGCCCAGCTTCCCCTTAGGCTGAGGGCAGAGTAAAAATGTTGGCCACTTACCTCTTTCTGACCCAGACAGGTTCAAACTTTAGCTATTCTCAGGATTATACTTTAACCCACTGAATTTACTTCTCAGTAGCTGAAGTTGGTGCCCAACTATCTCTTCCTCCCCCATTTTTGGGAGGTGGAGCTTCCAATTCCAGCCGTGGAACAGCTCCTGAGGTGGCTTGTGCCTCAATGGAGATGGGCACTGGCCTCCGTGGTGTGGAACATTCTACTTATGAATCTTCTCTGTAGATGGGCAGTCTCCTCCTTCCTTTCATTCAAGGATGCTGCAGGATGCTCTTTGGGTCTCCTGGAGCCCCCAAATAGGTGCTTCTGATAGCCCTGGGTGTTTAGTAACTCCTTTGTAGCAGGAGCTGACTCTAGGAGCACCTTATTCCACCACCATCTTGCTGGTTGTCTCTCTCTTATGTCTTTTTAAAGAAAATTTTATTGAAGTATATTACACATATATAAACAATATAAACAATAAGTGTGCATTAAAAGTTGTGAACTTGATAACCAAACATGCATATCATCATACAGGGCTCCCATAAATCACCCCACTGTCAACACCTTGCATTGTCGTGAAACATTTGTTATGAACTATGAAATAGCATCGTCAAAATACTACTGCTAACATAGCCCATAGTTTACGTTTGGTGCATCTCCCTCCCAACCCACCCTATTATGTTAATGCCCTGTATTACTATTCTTTATTTGTCATAGTTCATGAAAGAGTGCTCTCTTAATTAGTCCATCTTCCACCACTGAATTCCCTGTGTTATACAGCCTCATGTTTTGTACAATCCATTCAAAGTGTACACTCGATGGCTTTCATATTTATCACAGAGTTATGCTGTCATCACCTTAGTCAATTTTAGAGTGTTTTCATTACTCCAAAAGGAAAAATCCCACTCCCCCTTATACCTCCCTATAATTGTCTCTTAGAATTTATGTAATATCATCTTTGCCGTTGCTGCAAAAATATTAGTGTTACTGTTAACTATCGTCCATTAGTTACATTAGTTGTAATTTTCCCATGCATCACCATATCCTTAAATGGTTCTTTTTAAAAAACATTCTTATATTTATAATATTAGTCACAGCCTTCATCTATCACCAAAATCACTATTTTGTACATACCCTAAATTATTCTCTAGTTTCCTTTCAACTGACATTTACTTCGACATGCTACCCCTTTCATCCATAATTTCACTTACAAATCAGCAGTGTTATTTTTTTTTAAAGATTTATTATTTACTTATTTCTCCCTTCCCCGCCCCCCCCCCCAGTTGTCTGCTCTCTGTGTCCATTCACTGTGTGTTCTTCTGTGACCACTTCTATCCTTATCAGCAGCTCTGGGAATCTGTGTTTCTTTTTGTTACATCATCTTGTTGTGTCAGCTCTCCGTGTGTGTGGCGCCATTCTTGGGCAGGCTGCACTTTCTTTCGTGCTGGGCGGCTCTCCTTATGGGGCGCGCTTCTTGTACGTGGGGCTCCCTTACGTGGAGGTCACCCCTGCGTGGCACAGCACTCCTTTCATGCATCAGCACTGCACATGGGCCAGCTCCACACGGGTCAAGGAGGCCCGGGGTTTGAACCACGGACCTCCTATGTGGTAGTCGGATGCCCTATCCATTGGGCCAAGGCAACTTCCCTGCAATTTCTTCTTTGACCCACTGGTTATTTAAGAGTGTGTTGTTTAATCTCCATATATTTGTGAATTTCCTTTTTCCATCCATTATTTATTTCCAACTTCATTCCATTATGTTTAGAGAAAGTGTTTTGTATAAATTCAGTCTTTCTACATTTATTGAGATCCTTCTTGTGACCCAACCTATGGTCTCACCTGGACAGGGATCTATGAGCAGTTGAGAACAATGTATATCCTGTTGTTTTGGGGTGTAACACTCTATAAATGTCTGTTAGGTCAGGTTCATTTTTTCGTATTATTCAAGATCTTTGTTACCTTATTTAGCCCCTGTATTATTCAGCCACAGGGTTGCTGATGCCAAATACCAGAAATCTGTTGGCTTTTATAAAGGGTATTTATTTGGGGTAGAAGCTTACAGTTACCAGGCCATAAAGCATAAGTTACTTCCCTCACCAAAGTCTATTTTCACTTGTTGGAGGAAGATGGCTGCTGATGTCTGTGAGGGTTCAGGCTTCCTGGGTTCCTCCTTGCCAGGGTCTTGCTTCTGTCTGGGTTCAGGGTTCCTCACTTCCCAGGGCTGCAGCTTCAGCATCATTCTCTAATATCAGAACTCCAACATTAAGAACCCTCAACTCTGTCCTTTGCCATTCCTTTTAACTGTGAGTCCCCACCCACCAAGGGGTGGGGACTCAATGCCCTAATGACATGGCCCAATCAAAGCCCTAATCATAACTCAGTCATGCCCAGGTACAGATCAGATTATAAACATAATCCAATATCTATTTTTGGAATTCATAACCATATCAAACTGCTACACCCCCTTTCCAGATATTCTATCCAATGCTGTAAATTCTGTTTTGAAGTCTCCAACTTGGTGAATTGCCCCTTTTATTAATATGTAATGATTTTCTTTATCCCTTATAACACTTTTCTATTTTAAATTTCTTTTGTTGGATATTAGCATTGCTACTCCAGATCTTTTTTTGATTACTCTGTGTGTGGGATATCTTTTTCCACCCTTTCACTTTCAACCTGATTGTGTCCTTATGTCTAAGGTGAGTCTCTTGGAGATAGCATATAGATGGCTAATATTTTTTTAATCCATTCTGCCAATCTGTTTCTTTTGATTGGGGAATTCAATCCAGTAAAGTTCATTATTACTATAAAGGAGTTACTTACTTCATCCATTTTATCCTTTGGCTTTCTTTTGTCAGTTCTTACTATTATCTGTCTTTTTACTCTTTAAGTTACCTTTACTAATAATCTTCACTCTATACTCTTCTCCATGTATCTTGCCCTGCCTTTTCCTTTCAGAGTGTAGTACTCCCTTTACTACCCTTGTAAATCTGGTCTTTTGCTAACATACTATTTCAGCTTTTGTTTGTGTGTGAAAACTTTAAACTCACCTCCCTTTTTTTTTGAAGGACATTTTTGCCAGATAAGGATGTCTTGACTGGCAAATTTTCTCTTTTGGTACCTGAAATACTTCATACCACTTTCTTCTTGCCTCCATGCTTTTTGATTAGAGATCGACCCTATGTCTTATTGAAGTTCTCTTGTGTGTATGACACATTGCTTTTCTTGTGCTACTTTCAGAGTCCTTTCTTTATCTCCAGTATTTGTCATTCTGATTAGTAGGTGTCTCAGCATAGATCTCTTTGCATTTATTTTGTTTGGGGTGCGTTAATCTTCTTAGACATTGATATTTATGTCTTTCATAAGGTTTGGGACATTTTCAATCATTATTTCCTCAGATATTCTTTCTGCTTCTTTTCCATTCTCTTCCCCTTCTTGCACACTGGTAATATATGTTTGTGCATTTCACATTATCATTCAATTTCCTGAGAACCTGTCCCATTTTTTCTATTCTTTTTTCTCCTGTCTTTTTAAGTTCAGATGTTCTGTCTTCGATTTCACTATTCTTTCCTCCATCAATTCAGATCTACTGTTATATGCATCTAATATATTTTTAATCTCACCAGTGTGTTCTTTATGTTTACCCCAGTGTCTTCTTAATGTCCTTTATCTTTTTAGTTATATTTTCCTTCAACTCCTTGGATTTAGGAGATTTGTGTAATTATCATTGATTAGTTTTCTTAAATCGTTTGTCTTGCCAGGATTTTTGGTTTGTTCCATTGGCTGGGCCATATTTTCCTTTTTCCTAGTAGGGCTTGACATTTTTTACTGATGTCTAGACATCTGAGTACGTTGGTGGATTTACTGTTATGGTCATTTTCTCTTTGCTTCATGGCTCCTCCTTGATTTTTGGTTCAACTAATTTTCAGCCTTCAAAATTGCCCAGATTAAGTTATCAAAGTAGGGCGAGGGACTCCCTAATGGGGCTCATATCCGCCTTCAGTAGTTTTAGACAAGAGATACCTAAAAGCGATTTTTTTCCTTGCAGTGTCCTGGTTGGCCAGCAGATGGTGCTTGTAGACCCAACTTTCCATGCAGGTAGATCTTTCAGCCTCCACTTTCTCATGATTCTGGTCTGGCCAGAGCCAAGATTCAAAGCAGACTCTGCCGGCCAAACTCACATTCTACTCCCTGTTGCACATTCCCTCTTCCCAGGGAAGAAGACATCTGTTCCTCTCTCAGTTGGCTGCAGTGAGCCATGGGTTTTATCCAGGCTGTTTGCCTTGAGGGTGGGGTATGGGTGCCATTACAGGCTGTGGGGGTTGATAACTCTCAGTTTTCATTTCAGATTCTAACCCACCCTGGGCTACTGTCCCTTGCCTTCCTGGGGGGTGCACAGCACTCTCTTGGTTTGCAGAGCTCCAAAGCTAGTCCCTCTTGTTTCTGTGAGCGAGTTGAGCCCTACCTTCCTATTCTGGCATCATCTTCCTGGAAGCCTCTCTCGTGTTTTTATTTAATTTGATCTTTATAACAGTTATGTGAAGTAGATCAGGAAAGGTATCTTTTTTAAATTTAAAAACATTTTTTTTTTTACAATTCTCTTTTTATGGATGGTGTGTTTGAGTCTCACCAAAATGGACTATTTCAAGATCAACAAGCTAGTAAGTAAAGACTTGATATTTTAACCAGGTGATTTGAGTTGTAGTTTGGAATTCTTTCCTCTATAATGGGTTGTAGCAGTTTGATATTATCGATGAATTCCAAAAATAAATATTGGATTATATTTGTAAATATATTGTATATTTGTATTTTCCTCCAGGCATATTAGAGTGTATTGAATTCAGAGGTTTTACTTTGACTTGATTAAATAGTGATTACGGCTTTTATTGGGCCACATCAGTAGGATGTTCAGTCCCTACCCCTTGGTGGGCAGGGACTCACAGAGTAACTATACTGCAGAGAAGGGAGGTGGAGTCTTGAGCTGTGGCCCTGGAAAGTAAGCACATAGAGGAGTTTGGTTGTGAGGAAAGAGAAGCAAGCCCCAGGAAAAGAGGAACCCTGAGCCCGGAGGGAAGCCAGCCCCGGGAAGCCTGAACCCTAGCTGATATCAGCAGCCATCTTGTTCAACATATGGCAAAACACTTCAGTGAGGGAAGTAACTTATGCCTTATGGCCTGGTAACTGTAAGCTTCTAACACAAATAAATACCCTTTACAAAACCAACTGATTTCTGGTATTTTGCATCAGTATCTTTGGCTGCCTAATACATGGGTGCCTCAAAATATCATCGAACCCATGATGAGAAATGCTATTAGTTGCTTTCTCATTTTTTCACTTTGATTAGTGTTTCATTCATGTATATTTTATTTGCATCTTTTTCATTCATTTATCCATCTATCCATCCATCCATCCATCCAGTATTGTTCGAACACCTATTACGTACCTGGGACAATACTAGCTCCTGAGTTAGGAGAAAAAGCCATGGTCTTTGTCCTTAAAGAGGGAATCTGTGGGAGAAGGGAGTGTTTTAAATGAGAAGTAGGATATGTGTTTTTTTTTAATCATGGTACTGATGAGAAGATTCATCAGTCTACTTCAAGAACTACAGAGTAATTTACACTTTGATCTTGTGGTGGTGTATTTTTTCAGGTGACTATACAGCCTTTCTCAATATGAACTCAGGTAGTACTGGGATGAAATGATTGGAGTGAAGGCAACTGTATAGGAGATTAGAACAGCTCTTGAGAAGTCTAGAAGAGTCAGGGACACAGCCGTGAGGCCGTGATGACTCTCCCAGTGGGGCTCATCCTTTCTGTGTGCTCCTCCCAGCACCTGATCTTTCTTCTCATCTGCACTTTATATACTGTATTATAATCAATTGCCCACTTGCATTCTTTCCCCAGTGTACTCTAGTGCTTTGAGGCCACTTGTCACAAACATCGCTAGAATACTTAACTGGGTATGACCAACTTGTGCACACAGTGCATTTTATGCACTCAGCCATTTTCCCTCCCTTTTCTATTCTTTATTAAACTGCTGTGTATTTCCATTGTATTTTAGAGCTTACAGATATCTCATTTGAAAGTTTCATCTAAAATGTAAGAATTCTAACCTCAGTTCCCCATTTTCCCTAGGCAGTTCACTGTCTTGTGTTCCCTAAAACCCTCTTCCCATCTCACTCTCAGGGGATGACCTTCTTATTTCACTGAAAAAAGAGAAGCAGTTGGAAGAGAACTTCTGCATCCTCCTATTACTAAACTACCGAGCTTACCATGAACTCCACCTTTGCTTCCTTCGGAGGCCGCCACCTGTTCCTCTGCTCTGGAGCTCAGGTGGAGGTGCGCCTATGCCATTTCTCTCTGGAATCAGCAGCCGTTACGCTTTACTGGATTTTTTCAGACTTATTCCCATCAGCATATAGATGTGTGATAACATCTCACTGTTTCTCAAGTATGTTGAGAACATCTTCTTGAAACCTCCTAGATATTCTCATGGCTTGCTCCCTTACTTCATTCAGACAAATGTCATCTTATTAGAGAGAACCTGCCTGTAGGACTTATTTAAAATATTAACTCCTATCGTTTCTCTGTCTCATTCTTTTTTATTTTACTTCACAGCATTTCCCCAAGATTGCTATATATGTTTGTTTTAGTTGCTTAGGCTGCTCAAAACAGCTACCATGGGATGAGTTGGCTTTTAACAGTGGAAATTTATTAGCTCAGATTTTTGAGGCTTAGAAAAGTGTCCAAACCAAGGCATCCTCAAGATGATACTTTCTTCTCGAAGACCGGCTGCCAGCAATCCTGGACTCCTTTGCCACGTGGCAGGCACATGGCGGCGTGTGCTGGTCTCTCCCTTCTCTTCCAAGTTTCATTGCTTTCAGCTTCTTTTTTCTGTGGCTTTCTCTCTGTCTGAATTTCATTCTCTTATAAATGACTCCAGTAAGAGGATTAGAACCCACCCTGAGCCACGCCTTAACTGAAGTAACCTCGTCAAGAGTTACTTTATAATAGGTTTACACCACAGGAATGTATTAGTTTTAAACATCATTTTCTGGGGTACGTACAGTTTCAAATCACCGTATTGTTTATTGTCTGTCTTTTGAATTCAGCTCCACATGAGAGCAGGAGTTTTGTATATTTTGTTCACCTCTCTCTATGGTGCCCAGAAGAGTGCCTCAATATTGGAGAAACCCCAAAATATTTCTTTTCTTAACTTCACATTCCTTCAGGTACTCTACCATTTCTCTGCTTCCTTTTATAGTAAAGTTCAGACGAGTTGTCTAGACTTGCTGGTCCATTCACTCTCCTCCCGTCTCTCTTAAACCTACTCTATTTGGGTCTCATCTGTACCACTTCACGAAATGGCACTTGGCAAGGCCCCCAATGAAGACCACGTTGCCAAATGTGATGTCGGTTTTAACCCTTCTTCTCTTGTAACCTCTATGTAGCATTCCACATGGTTGACTAGTTTTTTTCTTTTGTAAACAGCTTATATCACTTGGCTCTTTTTTCTCCTCCTACTATAAAAGCCCTTCCCTGTAATGCTCCTTGGTTGGATTCTTATCTTCTCAACCTCCTTATACTTGTATTCCCACCTGCCTACTTCTCATTTGGATGTGTCAAAACCATCACAGGCCTAACATACTGAAAAATGGGCGTCACTCCTCACTGGCTTCCATGGAAACCTACTTTTACTCCAGCATTCCCTCTTTTAGTACATAGTACCCCTGTTACAATTTATCAGTCTTTTTCTTCTCTGTCTCCATCCCACATCAGCAAACCCATCAGCTCTACATTTAGATTATACTTAGATTCTGACTACTTCTCAGAACTTCTACTGGTGACTTCCCAGTGGAAGCCACCACCATCTTTTCACTTGAAATATGCTAATAACCTCTCACCTCATCACCCTGTTCCCAACATGGCAGCCTAAGTGCTTCTTTTGAGGTGGAAATGAGTCATGCCACTTCTCTGCCCACACCCCACAATGGTTCCCATCATACTGTGAGCAACTCCAGAGTTCTTCCCATGATTTACCAGACCCTTTTGGCAGGTGTCTGACCCTGCTGTCTGTGCCCTCATCTCCTTCACTCACTCCTCACTGTGCTCTGGTCCCACTAGCCCCAGTGCTCTTCCTAACTCACCATCCCCTCTCCATGCAGGGCTTTTGTGTTTGCTGCCAACTTTGTTTAGATCTTTGCTCAATGTTACTTACTCAGAGAGGCCTTCCTGACCACTGTCCCCAGTATAATGCCTGTCATTACTCTTGATCCTTCTACTCTGTCCTTTTTATTCTTGGCCCTTAATACTTACCAGTTTTTTTTTAAAGATTTATTTATTTATTTCTCTCCCCTCCCCCCCCACCCTGGTTGTCTATTCTATGTGTCTATTTGTTGCGTCGTTGTTGTTGTCCGCTTCTGTTGTTGTCAGCGGCACGGGAATCTGTGTTTCTTTTTGCTGCATCATCTTGTTGTGTCATTTTCTCCGTGTGTGCGGTATCATTCCTGGGCAGGCTGCACTTTCTTTCGCGCTGGGCAGCTCTCCTTATGGGGTGCACTCCTTGTGCGTGGGGCTCCCCTACGCGGGGGACACCCCTGCGTGGCACGGCACTCCTTGCGCGCATCAGCACTGCACATGGGCCAGCTCCACACGGGTCAAGGAGGCCCAGGGTTTGAACCGCGGACCTCCCATGTGGTAGACGGACGCCCCAACCACTGGGCCAAGTCCGCCGCCACTTACCAGTTTTTAATTTTAGAACTATTCATTTACGTATTTTCTATCTCTTCCACAAATGTAAACACTATGAGTGTAGGAACTTAATTCTGTTTTGTTCACTGTCATGTGTTGAATGAATGAATTTAATCCTTATACCACTGGGGATGAAGTAACAATTATTAATAGTCTTTCCTAAGCATGTATAATATTATATTTTCGATTAATTTAATTGCTGGCAATAACACTCTATACCTTCTCTGTAGGAATTATCTCCATGTCAAAGATGAAAAACTGACTCACAGTGACCAGTAAAAGGAGACCTGGGATTCAAACCCCTGGTGCATCTGATTCAAAATAACGCCCTTTCCACATAATTTATATTCTTTATACATGTAGATTTAGATGTATGTTATAGATTATTAAGTACTGCTTTAACAAATGATAAGAAAGTATTATATAACTTCTTATTTCCACTTAGCTGAGAACACTGAGGACAAAGTGATGAGTCAGTTGTATATGATCACGCAGCCAGGAGGTGTAGAAGAGGGCCTTCAGACCCGGGTTTTCTGATTATGCTCCTGTGACCTCTTTGTACAACCACAGACCTTCTGTGACACCGACTCCTTGTGCTTCTTTACCTGGGCAACTTTCATGATTTCCATTCATTGTATTTGACCCGTTATAAACATCTTCGCATTCAACACTTCGTTTTTTAAAATCTAGTACTAAGGCTTGTATCACAATTTTGCTTCATGTACTCATTAACCTTCTATTAGTCTTTATAATACTTGTGTAAGATGAAGGAAAATAACAAAAGAACTGCAATTTTCTGTTTTCTTGATTCACTTTCTGTGGTGCCAAGTTACAATCTGACTCTTACCAGGAATAGTTTATTGCTCGGGTATAATTTGCTGGTTCATTGATTCATTCCAGGTGTGAGAAAAGCCCTCATTGTATTTACTGATTGCAAGAAAAATGAGGTAATTTACTAAAGGCCTATAAAAATAAGTGGGTATGGTAACTGATATACTGGGTTGTAATCTCTATTTTAATTAAATAATTTATAATTAACAGGAACAGAATCTAAGGGTTGCCACTTATAGAAATAAACTGGAGGCTGCAATTGCAAACTAATATTTCACTGATTTTTCAAAAGCAAATCTGTGAATTCATACATAAATGTTATGCCCATACCCTGTATAAGCAGCTGTTTGGGAAATACATATCAAAACATATCCCAGAGACGAGATAAAATTTACTTCTATGAGTAATATTATAGCATGTCCCATTTTGTTGCTGAAACCTTTGTGGTGTTAATTCTCCTTTCAGTGGTATACTATTTATCTGTCCAGGCTACTGTTAGGATTTTGTTAGATTAGTTTTAAAAATTACTTGTCCTGTGTCGTGCAATGTAGGAAAACTGCATTTGCTGGAGGTCATAGAGTTGTCTGTGTAACACCTAAAAGAGATTATATATATGATACAAGAAAGCACAGTGTTCTTTGAAATTTAAATTGCCTTGTGTTGAAATAACACGTTTGGGATATATGGACTCATCTTGAAAATTCCCTCTAGAATTACTATTCCATCTTTTCTCGTATAATATTTGTTGTTTATGCAGCAAACTAGTCTTTTCAGTATCCTTCCTTAAAATGGTAGGTTCTTTTCAGGATTTCATTGTGACTTATATACCTGAATCGAGGATGGTTTTTTGTGAATTTCTCCCATTTGCCCACTGTGGTCTCAGCCATTCTTCAGAGAGGAGGATGATCATCTTCAACATTCTAAACTCTGCATACAACTTAATATGTTATGTATAATATACACATACGTTTATGCTTACACATGGCTCTCATTTGCCCTGCCTAGATGCTATTTTAGAATAGTAAGCCTAAGGTATTTCATGTTTCATAGAAATGTACTCTCTCAAAAATAGTTTGTAGACTAGGGAACACTCTGGTATAATTGTTGGAGTGGAGCTCAGGGGTCCACAGTGGGGTATCCCTCTGTCCTCTCAGTGCTTTATGTTTGTGCATCAGTACGGTGAATGGGACCCAACATTGAGTACTAACTCATGTTGTTTTCTCCATGTTTAATTTTAGTACTTTTTCTGTGCAAATAGGACCAGCCGTTTTCTTTAGTAGTCATTTCTTTGATTATATACCGCTTAGAGTTGTGTGAGTCAGAATACTATTCTTACACTCAGCAAGTATATTAAGATGAGTTTTCACAAGAGTCTTAAGGGTGAGGCGATTTTCAATATCAAGTAGGGAATTCGGATCTCTCCAGAGCTGGGAACATAGGCATAGATTTTACTCATGCTGTTTTTTAAGTGGAAAGAGAGAGAGATGCAGTTTGGTCAATTGCTATGTTTGGTGCATCTGTCAACCTTCATGTCTTTCTCACGTGAGACAGCTATTGAGTTTAAATGTCTGATGTCCAGCCTTTCGAGTTCTGATTTTTTCCTTGCGTGTCAGTTTTCTTGTGATGAAGGTTGTTATGGATTGAATGTGTTCCACAGAAAGATATGTTCTAGTCCTAACTCCTCAGAACTAGAATGTGACCTCGTTGGAACATAGGGTCATTGCAGATGGAGTTAGTTAGGATGAGGTCTGCCAAGGCAAGAGAGGAGAATTTCATTGGCTCATGCAGTGGGGATTGATGAGGTTAAAAGCCTGCAGTTCTGAGGCTGCGAAGGTGTGCCCATCAGGACATCCTCAGAGGCGCTGCCCACTGAGCGGCAGCTGGGCGAGCAGTCCCATCGCGGTGTCTGCTCCCCGCTCCTCTCTCCCCTCTCCTCCGGACCTCGTTGCTTTCGTCTTCTGCCTGAAGTGGCTTCCTCCACTCCCGGGCCCTGCTCTCCCTGCTTCTGGGTGTCTTTCTGTCTCTGCCATTTTGTATTCTCCATTTATAAGCCCCACCCTGGGCTACGCAGTCTAATCAGTGGCCCGGAATGGAAGTCATTTAAATCACAAGGTCCCATGTAGGATCGCTTTCCACATTTGGGAATGGACCAGCTCCAGGGACAGTATTTGCTGGGGTTCCCACAAGCCTCCACTGCCACAGGCGGGGATGTGAAGGGGAGCTCTGTTATGCTGCCGCAAGCCAGGGGATGCCAGCCATCCCTCAAAGCCAGGACGAGCGGGGGAGGCTCCTCTCCTAGAGGCTCTGGGAGCCGAGGCCCGGCCGACACCCCCCTATTGTGCTTCTAACTTCCAGGACCCGGAGAGAACGTATTTCTATTGTTTTAAGCCACCCAGCAGCCCTAGGAAACGAAGACAAAGGTCAGATTAAGTGCTTAATATTTTAAAGCTTCCCACCTAGTTATGATTTTACATAAATCACATATGTTATCTAAGCTGTTGTAGGCTCTTAAATTACTTTTATCTTTTCCCACCCCAATTTTTATTTCACCACAACTATTAAAATGTTTAAGAGACTTCCTTATTTTCAAGGACTTGTATAATTCAGGAACAAAGAAATTTCCTCTACCTCATGGTTTCTGGAGAATGGTGTTTTCCTCTTTGCTCAGAATCTCTAAGAGAGGGTGCTGTCACTAAATCTTTGGTGATAGTCAGATTTTGACTAAAATTTCACGAGAGAATAATGAGATACGTTGTACCATGATACTGAAATTATTTTTTATGTGGTCTTATGAGGGCATTCAGTCCTGACCCCTCTCAGTCCTTTTGTGGTGGGGGCTAGATAGATCGAGAATTGTATCTGCATCCATCAGCTCTTTGGGTGATATTCTGGTTTGTGCTGTTTAATATACTGACCATTGCATGTGTGGGTTTAGCTTTCCTTCATTAGTTTTGTAATTTAGCAGTTCTAATATTCATCTACATACCAGATCCAAGGATGTGGTACAGAAAGGGGTGGTGGGGTGGTGGGATGGCTTGGAGGGAGCAGTCGTGGTGGCTAGGAGCTCGTGCACCAGCGGTGGCTGGAATTGCCTGTGCCTAGTGATGATAACAGGCGACCGACTTTTTGTCGGTTCTCTGTTTCGAAGCTCCGTACAGAGTGCTTTGCCTGCATCTAGGGCAGGCCGCTCCTGTGCCCCCTCCACCTGGTGCACCGCTTTATTATTTCATCTCTTAGGCTTTCAGGGTGACAGGGAACTCGAGAAAGCAGTGATTGAGGAGGGGGACGTTGTACTGAGTTTAAAGCAAACAGCCTTATCAAATACTTTGATGCGTTCCAAAGGATGTGGCAGGTATTAACACGTTCATCTTTCTATAGTATCCGAGAAAATTAGGCTTAAAACCAGTGTTTGATTTTTCCATCTCTAAATGGGAATTACAAATCTCCCTTCTGCCTCTTCTGTTCGTGTTGCTCTCCCTTTTCTACTTGGCTTTTCTCTGTCCTTTCCTAACAATCTACCCAGTAGCATTACTTTAGACTATCCTTTCTTACTCTTATTTTTAATTATCAGCTGCACTTTCATTACGTGTTAATGATATATCCAACCTTCATTTTCTATCTCTCCATTGCCTGCTGCATCTCTTTTCAAACCCATCTGCTTGCTATTTTCTGTAAATTTCTTTCTCATTTGGCTCTCTGTGTTTTTGCTAACACAGTTCAATCTGCATATAATAACTCTATTCCCTTTTTTCTGCAGCAACATCATCAAAACATACTTGATTAAAGGAAATGAGGATTTTATTAGGGTCACTTTCTGGATAGAATGCTTAATTTCCTTAGCCAGACTTTTAGCGCAGTAATTTTATAGCATTGCAGGAGGCAGTGTAGCAGAGAGATTAGGAACCTACAGTTTGTGGTCAGGTGGACCTAGATTTGGTTCTATTCAACCACTTACCAGCTGTATCACCATAGCCAGATTCCTTAATCTCTCAGGCATCCCTTTTCCAATCTGTGAGGTATGCTTGAGGCTCCTTCTGTTCGTCTGTGGACTGTCTGCTCTGTGCCAGATGCTCGGCTAACATGGCTCTTGTCCTTGATGTGGCTTGGAGATAATGCACAGTGCCTGGGAGCCTGATGATTGTTAGCTGCCCCAGGGGAGGAGGGATTGCCAGCATAGGAGAAACGAGAGCTCCTTTCCCTGAAAGGGCCATTGGGGTTATGCATTCATCCTCTTAGTCTTCACTTGTCTTTTATTGAATACCTACTACGCGCTGAGGACAAGGGTTAGAGTGTGAACAAATACAGGATCATGCATTCTTGAGGGGGAAGTCAGCGAGCCAACTCCCCCTCCCCCAATGAAGACAATCGCAAGTGTGATCCTTTTCAGAAAGGATTAGAGAAACGGGGGTGGGAAGGGGTGGTAACGAGACTGGGAAACAGACTTGGCCAAGATTTGGGGGAAGAATATTTTCAGCAAGGGAATAAACAAGCAAGAGCCTGTGGCAAAAGGGCTTGCCCAGTTGAAGAATGGACAGGAGGCCTGTAGGGCTGGATCGTAGTGAGCAAAGCAGAGTGACGTGTGAGATGTGGCCGAGATCCACTAGAAATAGCCGTGTGAGGGGCTGCCTTATTCTAGGCCGGATGATGTGGGGAAGGCAGGGAGAATTTAGGTGGTTAGTAAATGGGAAATAATAAGGACAGTGCCAGGTTTCTGGTGTCAATTATTGGTTGGGTGGCAGTCCCAGTTATTACAGATAAGAAATGGGATGGGTAAAATTTGGAGGAATTAAAACACGATTTATATTGTAGGTGTGTTAAATTCCAAGGAGAACATAAACCTTTAAATATGTGATCCTGATTTGTGGCTATTCCTAGCGTAAAGGCTTATCTCCATCTTCTTTTATGTTTCTCTCGGTTTCTATGATATCTAAGAAAGGCACCCAGTTTTCTAGTTTTATTTTTGCTAAATTCTTAGTGGGGAGGAAGCAAAAAATTCAAGTGACTGAAGATTTCACTGGTGAGGAAACCATCAATGTTGGACTCTGGAATAGAGGGTTGATGACAAACCGTCAAGGGACACTAAAGGCTTTATCTAGAGTTTAATGGTGCTGTAAATTTTCTCAGTACTGATGGATTCCTGATTTCGTGTATTAAAGATGGAAAATGTAAATTTCCCTTCTGACAAAAGTGCTTATTTCTACAAACTGGGAATAAAAAGGCAATGCCAAAATGTGTATATATTTAGAGAAAACATTGTGCTTTCTGCTTTGACTTGAGAGTCTCAAGTCACTTGACACTGTTGGAAATTAAGGGGGACGTCTAAAATCTGGATCATCTCAGATATTTTGGTGTCTCTGTCCAGCTCCCCTTCAGCTGACATTCCACAGGCATGTTTTTAATGCTGGCCTCCCGGTCCATGGTCTCTTTACATGTCATTTTGTGTACATGCTTTTGCATAATATTCTTCAGCCCAGAATAAGAGATTATTTCTGTAGCTAAAGTATCTTACAAGATAAAAAAGATCTTACTACCACCTTGCATGCAACCACACACACAGCGTGAATAATGAGGATACTAATGAAATATCCCTTAGTTCCTTCTGAAAAAAATAAAGGGACTAGACAGACTTAAATGTAAAAGAAAAAGGTATACTTATTTATACTTAATTTATTTCCCTTGAATTTGCACAGGGCAGGAATTCTCTCCTTTCTTTTCACCTTTTCCATACAAACATAGCATGTGAGTTCTGGAAGGAACCTTGGAGGACATTTGGTTCATCTGCTAGTGAGGAGTTGGAGGACTAGATACACTGTTGTCCAAACCAGATCACACTGCTGCAAATAAAATTATCACTAAGGAGACTATATTTTCCCCAGCGTTCCTATGTTCTTATAATGCCGATATATTGGCCCTTCCCATCTCTTAGTAGACTTTCATATACCTGCTCATTTTAAGCGTGTGATAGATTATGAGTTTTGCTTCAGTGCCATTAGTTTTATTGTAAATAGTAGGTCTTTTGGCCAGGAACCAACTAGTCATTTGTGAAATGCATCCTACTTAAGGTACAATTTGATGTCATGATTCCTCTCTTTTCCAAAACTAGTGACCATTGTTACTGATGTCCAACTCTGCTTGATCCTTTAGGCTGCCATGCCTGTCCCTGTGTCACATAATAGATCCACATTAAAGAGTACTCCCCACACATATTGGCGTTTTAGAGTTTCAACTCTCAAGTGCTCTCCTTGACCCACTCCTTACCATTGAATCACTTGGTTATCCAATGTTATAGTTGATTCTATTATTTTTCTTGCCTCTTCTGTTGAAACATTCATGATTTTGGTGCCTGTTAACAACAATTAGGTTCTGCTTCCTATTACATTTTAAGTAGACTCTTTAAAGGGCTTTGACTTTTATATCTGTAGTAGCAGCCAAAGGGGTGCTGATGCAAAATACCAGAAATCTGCTGGCTTTTATAAAGGGTATTTATTTAGGGTGGGAGCTTACAGATAACAGGCCATAAAGCATAAGTTCCTTCCCTCACCAAAGTCTCTTTTTACATATTGGAGCAAGATGGCTGCCGATGTCTGTGAGGGTTTAGGCTTCCTGGGTTCCTCTCTTCCTGGGTCTTGCTTCTCTCCAGGCTCAGGGTTCCTTTCTTCCTGGGGCTCCTTCTCTCTTTCCTCTGTGTGCTGACTTCCTGGTGCTCCAGTTTAAGACTTCAGTATCAAACTTCAACATCAAAAACCTTCAACTCTGTCCTTTGTCATGTCTTTGATCTGTGAGTCCCCACCCACCAAGGGGCAGGGACTCAATGCCCTAGTGGCACAAGAGGTTTACATGATTACTCTTTTTGGAATTCATCAATAATATCAAACTGCTACAATATCCAACTACTCTAGCTTTGGAGAAAGGAAACCAGACAATTTGGGATTGTTATGTTTGGAAACCATATGTATGTTAGGTATAAGGAAATATTATAAAATTATGTACCCAACACTCAGATAGTAGAACATTAACTAAGACCCTTGAAGACTCCTGTTTGCTTCTTTCCAGCTGCATTTCCCCACCCCACCCCCTCACCCAAACCTCAAGGTATTCATGCTCTTGAATTTTGTTTTAATCGTTCCTGATCTTTTACTTATGGTTTCATTTTATATGTATGGGTCACTATAATATATATTGTCTAGTTTGGTGTATTTTTGACTTTTGATCTTGATATAATTTTATTATACTACCTTTATTCTTTTGTGAAAAGTTTTTTTTTTAACTCAACATTAAGTTTATGAGATTCATCCATGTTGCTGTATATAGCTGTAATTTATTCTTCTTTACTGCTGGGTACGTTTTTATGACTATACTGTAATTAATTTATCTACTGGTTATGGGCATTTGGGCTGTTAACAACATTTTTATAGCCACAATGCTACTATGAACCTTCTGTGTGCTTCTCCACACTTCCTAAAAATTCTCGAGGGATTTACTTAGGAATACAGCTAGCGGCTTGTAGGGGATGCTTATTTTCAGCTTGCCCCTGGACAGGCTGTTCTAGAGGAGTGCTTAGAGGGGTCCTTCTAAAATGTAAGATAAATTATGTCACTTCCCTACCTAAGCTCTGTAGTGGCGCCCATTTCACTCCCTTAAAGCCAGAGCCTGACGCTGGCCTCAGGCCTTGCATGAGCTGGCCTGTCACTGCCACCTGCTCTCCCCCACTCTGCTCTTGCCACGGGGTCTCCTTTCCTGGCCTTGAACAAGCCGGGGCCTTTCCCTGGCTGACTCTTCAGCGTGCTCTTCCTCCACACGCTCACTTGGCGAAGTCCCTCATCTCCTGCAAGTCTTTCCTCCGCTGTCACTACTCAAGTGAGACCCTGCAGTTCTGCCTCCCCACCTCATCAACTTAACACTGTTTAATTTTTTTCCCTATAGATGTTTCACCTTTGGCATAATTTGCAAATTTGTTGTTTAGTTTTGTTTATTTTTTTTTATTTTTATTTTTTATTTTATTGACTTTGTAATAATATTACATTAAAAATATATATGTGAGGTCCCATTCATCCCCACCCCCCTCTCCCTCTCCCCCCCCAACAACACTCGTTCCCATCATCATGACATATCCATCGGATTTGGTAAGTACATCTTTGGGCACCTCTGCACCTCATAGACAATGGTCCACATCATGGTCCATACTCGCCTCCATTCCATCCAGTGGGCCCTTCCCACCGAATTGACGTCCAGACACCTTCCAACCAGCAAAAATCCCCGAAACAGCGCGGTCCCAAAGAGCCTTCAACGCTGCCCAACCGTCCCCTGCAGAGACACTACTAGGTAAGCTCACGCAGCCACCATCTTCCCAGCATCCCCCAGCTAGTTTTGTTTATTATCTCTCTGTTCTGGCCAGAAGATTGGCCTAATGGGTTTGGGGATCTTTGGTTTTTCCAGTGATTATCTCCAAGGGTTAGAACATTTCATAGCACATATGAATCTCAGTAAGTATTTAATGAATGATGAATGAATGTTTGAAAGAAATTGTAGAATGTTGTTTGATAACTATTTTCCTTATAACTGTTTGAATTAGTCAGCCAATGGAGTGCTGATGCAAAATACCAGAAACTGGTTGGTTTTTAAAAAGGATATTTACTTGGGGTAGGAGCTTACAGGTGCCAGGCCATAAGCATAAGTTACTTCCCTCACCAAAGTCTATTTTCATGTGTTGGAGCAAGATGGCTGCCAACGTCTGCCAGGGTTCAGGCTTCCTGCATTCCTGCGTTCCTACGTTCCTGGGTCTTGCTTTTCTCTGGGTTCAAGGTTCCTTTCATCCTGGGGCTGGCTTCACTTTCCTCTGTGTGCTGACTTCCCAGGGCTCCAGCTTAAGTTTTTAGCATCAGATTCCAACATCAGAAAACCCTCAACTCTGTCCTTTGCCATGCCTTTTTTCTGTGAGTCCCCACCAAGGGGTGGGGACTCAATGCCCTAATCATAACTCAGTCATGTCCAGGTACAGATCAGATTACAAGCATAATCCAATATTTCTTTTTGGAATTCATCAATAATATTAAACTGCTATACTCTACCCTCTGAATTCCAAAAAGCAAAAAGACATTACAATGTTAAAAAAAAAAAACCAAAACCTTAAATCAGTTACAATGCAAGTACTAAATCATATCACAATCAATTTAAAGAAACAGTTTGTCTTGGGGCAGAGTCCTGTCTGCTATAGATCTCTGAAACTTACAAAACAATTCATCTGTTTCAAATACACAAATGGACAGACATTGGATAAACATTTTCATTACAATAAGGAGAAATTGGGAAGGGAAACATGAGTCACGGGTCCTCTACAGTTCAGTAAACCTGCAGGGCATTCTCCATTCGATTTCAGTCTGAGAATCATTCTTAAGATGATGGTTTCTTCTCCTTGGGGCCATATGGGGACCCACCCTTTCCACAGTTTTGCCCAATGGCAAGCATCTGGGTATTGACCAAGCTCCAGACCTCTCTCTCCAAGAGTGTTGGGGTGATTGCCACACCTCACTAAAACTTTGGGTTAGAGTCTTAACCCCCCTAGTACAGTGAAGTGAAGACAACATTCCCCCTAATCTTTGGCATACAGGCTCAACCCTCTCAGAGCAACGGGTTGACCACCTGGCCTTCCCTAACCTTTGGGGGACAGGTCCACCCCACTCAGACTTGTGGGGTGTTGACTTTAACCACCTTAATCCTTGAGGAATATGCTCCACCCTCTCTGTACCCTGGGGCAGCAAAACTCTCCCAGAACATCTGTGGGAACATCCACCCTCTTCAACTGCTGGAGTAAACTCACCCTCTGTGTACACATGGGTGGGGTTCCTCTCTTGGCCCAAGGTGATGTCCAAATTCCAGATCTTAGCTTCCCTGGTTTTCCTCTTAAAGCCGTTTCTCCTTCAATTTTTTCTTTCCATGTCCTTTTTATTCCAGGCTGACGGTGGTTTTGTTCATACAGCTCTCTCAAAAACCTTGCTAGTTTAGCATGCAGGAAGCAGGGGTCCAAACCATCAGACAGTAAGACTTTCCATAAGTCTTCCGACATGCTTGCATCCTCCATCCTTATTTACAAGTTCCAAGTTTAGTTAAGTCCTCCAATGGGGCACTTTCATCTGGGATCTTGATCTCCAGACACTTGAAATTTCCAGAATAAGTTTCTGTTTTCTTTGTACCCGACAATTCAGTCCTCAGCATATCTCTCTCATCTAATATTTTGCTATAAGCTGCAAGCAGAAGCCAATTGCGTTCTCCGGGTTTACTTTGGAAAGTTCTTCAGCTAAATGCCCAGGCATGCCATTTTCAAATTTTGCCTTCTGTGCAACACCAGGAGTTAATCTTGCTAAGCTCTCTGCAACTTTAAAATGTGGATCGCCTTTCCTCCAGTTTCCAATAATAGTTTCATCATTTACTTCTAAGGCATCATAAAAAGTCTCTTTAGCATCCATATTGCTATCAACAGTCTCTTCAAAGCACTGAGGTCTTTTCTTCCAAGCATCTCACAATTCTTCCAAAAAATACCCCTTACCGTTTATAAAACCATTTCAGCATTTTGGTAATTGCAAAAGCATTTCCCACTCCTCGTTACCAAATTCTGTATTAGTCAGCCAAAGGGGTGCTGATGCAAAATATCAGAAATGGGTTGGTTTTTATAAAGGGTATTTATTTGGGGTAGGAGCTTACAGATAGCAGGCCATAAAGCATACGTTACTTCCTTCACCAAAGTCTGTTTGGAGCAAGATGGCTGCCGACGTCTGCAAGGGTTCAGGCTTCCTGGGTTCCTACATTCCTGGGTCTTGCTTTTCTCTGGATTCAAGGTTCCTTTCTTCCTGGGGCTGGCTTCTCTTTCTTCTGTGAGCTTACTTCCCGGGGCTCTAGCTTAAGTCTTCAGCATCAGACTCCAACATCAGAAAACCCTCAGCTTTGTTCCCCCCTAACCTTTGGCACACAGGCTCAGTCCTCTCAGAGCAATGCCTTTTATCTGTGAGCCCCCACCCCTTGTGCCCTAATCATAACTCAATCATGCCCAGGTATAGATCAGATTACAAGCACAATCCAATATTTTTTTGGAATTCATCAATAGTATTAAATTGCTTCACTGTTTTAAGCAGACATGACAGCATTTGTTATGGAAATCATGTCTTATTCACAAGTCTCAAAATTGTCTGGCATGCAATATTCTATGACTGGCTGTGCCCTGTGCATGTTAGATCTCTGTTCTAAAGAATTTTAAGGTGATGGGAAGAAGACAAGTGAATTTAATAAAAGGAATTCAATTCAGCATATTTTTATTGAGCATTTCCTATGTGTATTGTCTAAATTGAATAATGATATGATTGCTTTAGGTTTTAACTAAAACATTTTTTTTCGTTTAGAAAAAGTTTATTGAAGTATATCACTCACACATAAACATACATAAACAATAAGTGTATAGTAATAGTTGTGAACTTACAAAGCAAACATATGTAGCATCATACGGACTCTCATAACTCACCCTACCACCAATACCTTGCATTGTTGTTAAATATTTTAAACTAATGATTAAAGAGCATTGTCAAAATATTACTACTAACCAAAGTATTTTCCCCCAACCCAGCCTATTATTATTATCTTTATATCATTTGTATATGAACATACATAAACAATAAGTATATAGTAAAAGTTGTGGACTTACAAAGCAAACGTGCATAACATCTTACAGGGGTCCCATACATCAACCCTCCACCAACACCTTGCATTGTCATGAGACATTTGTTACCGATTATGAAAGAATATTGTCAAAATCTTACTACTAATTATAGTCCTTATCTTACATTTGGTGTACTTAAAGCATTTATTTTCATTGGAGTCCTCATTTCAGTGGAATTTAACCTGACCTGCCTGACTGGTTAACCACAGGATAAATTATGAATATATGGTGAACTTTTTGGGTTGGAAATAATGATGGAAAAAATTTCAGGAGGTAACTGAGGGAAAGGATCAGTTGTAGAATGTCTGATAAGAGTTTAAGGAAAGTACTTGGCATGATGTGAATGATTTGGAATGAATCACTTGGAATGATTTTTTTAATTATCAGAGTTCTAAAGAGCATTTCTTGGTTTTTCAAAATTACAATGACTTGCTTAGATTGTGTATAAAAAGAGCATTATAATCAAAGTTATGTTGCATTTATGTTGAAATAGGGGGGAAAAATGAGGGACCAGATCTTGCTTTTTCTCCATTAATCTAAGTGTGTTCTATATTGACACAACAGATGCCTTAAAAATTTTTCATAGATGTAATAAAATAATTTTCCTCTGATATTGACCTATTTCCTGGCTGTATGAAGCCATGAAATCACTTTCTAATTAAAAGAGTTGATCAAATACCTGTTCTTTTACTACCCTAATGTGTCCTGTTTCTTCAAGTTTGAAATGTTGAAATGTAAATGGTTAGACTTTTGGGGAATTTCCCAGTGAGAATCTGTTCAAGTGAGACTGACAAATAAGTCACCCCCCTCTTGATGTAGTACCTCTTAAGGACCATTTGGATTTCACTCACGGTTTAAGGCACCTAGCCTCGTTCCCCTCATCATTTTAGAGATTCTGTGCCCTACCTAGTACATGGCAGAGCTGGGATGGAAATCCATACCTCCATTTTAAAGTCCTGCTCCTTGCAGTCTTTCGCTGCCTCTCCTGAGTCATTCTGTTTATCATATATTCCCATGCCAAGCTTTCCCCTTAATCTCTGCTTTATTAATTGATTAGGAACTGATTTGAACTAACACATTGTCTCTGTATGCCTTTTTAAGCATCCCAAGGTCATTCCACCTCTGATTAAAGATGACTTTTTTAGTCAATTTTGAACCCAGAAGCTCTGTTCTTGACTGGTATTTCTTTCTTGGTCTTGGCACAGTGTGTGTGTCTGCTATTAAAATTTGTTCTGTTCTTGGTGACACTTGATGCCTTGGGAATATGGGAGATGATTTCTTGGTGATACTGGCGATTTAAACTGTGTAGGAGTACGAATGTGGAAATCATATAGTTTACTGTCTGCTGTGCAGTTTGCCTTTATGGGGTCAGTAATGATAGTGAGAAAACTGTTGATTGCCTGGTACGATTATCATACCCCCCACCCCCTGAGCTACCTTTCTACAAATAGAATTGCCCTAGGAATTGATTCTGTGGTATTTGTTAATGGTTGCTTTTACACTTGGCTCTGAATTTTAAAATGCACTAAACTCATTCTACTAGAACTGATCTAGAGCATTTAGTCATGTCAAGTCTCCCTGTTTTTCTTTTCTCTCCTCTCTGCAGGATGATGAAGTGGTTCTGCAGTGTACTGCAACCGTCCACAAAGAGCAGCAGAAACTGTGTTTGGCGGCAGAAGGATTTGGCAACAGACTTTGTTTCTTGGAGTCTACGTCCAATTCCAAGGTAGGATAAATCCTTTTGAGGCTCTTCAGATATTTGGATTTTACTAGTAGCTTTGAAACTTTTTATGGACACTTGACTACTTTTTTGGGGGACACACAAACTAAAGGAGATAAGAGCTATTATTTTTACTTATAGATTGAGCACATTTTAATCGAGCTCCTACTGTGTGCAAAAATCTAGGCTAGGGTGCTTAACAAGAATGAAGACATTGTCCTCCTGTTCTGTATTAGTGGAAAACAAAACAAGTAAATAAGGGATATATAGATATAATTTCACAACTGGTAAGGGCCATGAAGAAAATCAAAGTAATATGGTTGATAATGGTGGTGGTGGGGGAATCACCATGTTACAGAAGGTCCTTAAAGAAGATGTTTCTGATGCAGTGACGTGTGAACTGACTCAAAGTGAGGAAGTGAGCGGCACCAAATTTTCGAGCTTTCCAGAAAGGGCAACCAGGAAATACAAGGGCCCTGACTTAGGAGTGAGTTTGCAGAGTGTTTAAGGACAGCGAGGAGGCCCCAGGGCTGTTGATGTGATTAGTGATAGGAGATGAGGTTTCAAAGGGGCCCTGATGAGGAGGTAAGATTTCTTTCTAGTCTGAAGGTAGGTGTCACAGAGCCCTTAGAGCCCTGGGAGCTGCGGTATGATTTACATAGTTAAATACTTGTTTTAGCTCATTTATGGATTCGAGGGTAGAAGGAGAGCAAGAGTCCAAGCAGAGAGAGCAGCTGAAGGCCCCTGCGGAGGCCAGGTGAGAGCTGATCATGCCTCCCACAAGCGCAGAAGCAGTGGCAGTCGGTACTCTCGTGTCCTAGCCTTCGATACCGCGCACACCCGATTTCTCTACAACAGCAGTAGTGGGAGGGTGGGTGGATTTGGAATGTGCTTTAAGGATGTAGAGGTTTGGCTGATGGAAACAATCGTATGGAACAAGAGAAAGAAAGGAAACACATATATCTCCAGTGGGAAATCAACTAGAAAACAGTCAATTTAATAATCTTTTGTGTATTAACTTTTTATTACAGAGCACTTTACCCAGTCTCATTTAATTTCTACAATTGAATAGTGTAGTTTTTGTTATATTCATTTTACAGATGTGGAAACTAGAAACTAACAAAAATTGAGTACTATATTTTAAGTATCTAATGTGACTTGGGTAGCAATGTTAGGAGCTTATGCCTGGGTCTTTTGGTTTCAAATCCCTGATTCTTTCCTCTCTACTGTAGTACCTCGTTGGTGATTCCGGAAAATAATATTGTGAAATAAACATACATATATAATTATGGTAATTCATTATGATAATTTAATACCAGGTGACATGATAATTGCTTGTGGCAAGAATTACGTGTTTTATAAGCCATAAGTAGATCTGTTTTCAATTTGACAAGAGTTTATTGACCATTATCTTTCTATAGATCACTACAGTAAGTGCCAGTGGAAAAAGATTTCTTCTTTAAAAAGAACATATTGCACATTTTCATATTTGGCACCTTCTCTGTAGTTTCTTGTATTTCATAGTGGCCAGCACTGTTTAGACCACTTTACTAGCTATTGTTCTCTTGGTTCTTAATTTAAGATTTGGTTTCATATACAGTGAATGCCCCAGTTCTATGGTAGCAGCTAAAGCATGACCTTGGACTAGGCTTTCCTTTAAGCTGGTTACTACCTACTATGGTTTCTTGATGATATAGATGCTACTGATGAACATTTTAACACTTTTTTTGTTGTGGTCTTACCTAATACCTGCCTGATTTTTCTGAAAATTGGCATTTAAGATGAGATATTGAGATTGTTTATCAAGCATAGAATAAAGAAGCAGCTGATATCCAATAAACCAAGGAGTACTTTCTTAAAAAGTTCTTACAGCATAAATAACTTTTCTTTCAGTTCACCCAGATTACTTCATGATCCCCCGCATTGTCAGTTTTTTCGTAACTCCCATTGTCTTTGTTCTCTTTGACTTGTATGTCTTTCCTGTAGTTTTCTGCCCACTGAAATATGACGTCTTTCAAAGCCTGTCTCCTGCAGGCTTTTTTTTTTTACTTAAAATTTTTTTCCTTATTTAATTGTCTTTTTTTTTTTTAAAGATACCTAGATCACAAAAAAAGCTACATTAAAAAATATAAGAAGTTCTCATATATTCACATCCCACCCCATCCCACTCCTCCCACAACAACAACCTCTTTCATCATGTGGGCCATTCATTGCATTTGGTGAATACATTTTGGAGCACTGCAATTATAGTTTACATTGTATCTGCAGGCCTTTTATGTTGCCTTTTTCCAATGCCTTAGGTCTCTTCTCTGTGCTACTTAATTGCTTTGTTTATACTTCTATTATATTGCCAGTGGACTTAATTCTGCATAATACCTGTGCAACCTTCTTTCCTACACATACACATACTCTCAGATACATAAGCTAGTTTCTGAGCTACCTGGCGGCCTGAGCAGATCACGTTCATTTCCTTATCTTTTAGTATCTAGCACAATGCCCTGAACTATTAGGTGATTCATAAAATTTAATGGATTGTTGTTAGATATAGAACCAATAATCTTAGGACAATTATATTTTTATAAGAAAGACTTTCAGTTTTCCATAGCATGAAAACCTTGTATCTCAGTGTCCTTAAAAATAAGCAAACCTTTGTACATGTGTGTTTCATGCAGATTTTTCTGTATTTAAGTTTCATTGGTAGAAAACGGGAGATGGTCTTTTCCCTCAAACTGGCACATCCTGCATTTGTTTTGAAGGTGGGGAGAACAGAATGATTGTTGGCAGTAACTAGTCAGACACTGAATGCTGTAAATTATATATGTGTTCCTGGAAATGATCCCAGAAATATCTTAAGCTGCAGAAACTTTTAATCAAAGGCAGGCGTTACTTCTTTACCATGGCTGTGTTTCATGCTCTTAGGTTATCTATTCAAGCTGATCTGTGTTCATAATTTCAGCATAGATATTCTTGCAGCAAATATAAACATTTAAATCCTATGGTAAATTTTAATTAATCATAATTTGTAATGGTAGATATTTGCAGTGTAGTCTTTATTAGTATCTTCATTTCTAGATTTTAGAATTTAAAAGAGTGCTTTTGCTTTTAGGAACCAGTCACTCTGAGGCCTTCCCACTTTGTTCTTATTAAAAGTTCAGGGAGAAAATCAGAAGGTATGGAGGCATAATTTTAAAATCTTGTACTTAGTCCTAAAAACAGACATAGCTACTGAAATGGAAAAACCCCTTACCAGACAGTATAATATAATCATATAATTTCTGCTAATTTAGATTCATTATTTTATAAACATGTGCACACACACTTCTGTTAAAAGTCAGCTCCCTATTTAAAAGGGAATGGCTGAAGCCAAGTGCACGTTAAAGAAGGATGGTCGCTATCTCCACTGCTAGATGTGGCTCTGTTAGAGTTATGAGGCAATGTAATTAGATGAAGAGACTTAAGATTGAAAATGAAGAAGTAAAATTGTCTCTAGCTGCAGATTATTTGATCATGTATCTTAAGAATTCCAGATGAATTGATGGAAAAAACTCCTACAAAAAATGAGAGAAATCCATAAGGTGCAGATTATAAAATCAATGTAGGGATACCCGCGCCCTGTATTTATATATGCATACAAACATACATACATACACACACACACACAAAGACAGAAGGTACATTGGAATATGCTCATATATAGAATGATTCATGGCATATACATATTCAAACATGTCTGCATGCAAGTTTACATATGTTATGTTAGAAGAGGGATCAGTAACAGCCTTAGGCCAAATAATTTGCCAGTGTATTTGTTAAACTTGAATACCATGCATGCTTATTTGCTATTTTTGTAACATAGTATTAATTTATTAATTATGTTTATATCATTTGTGTATGTGCTAATCATTCATTTCCTATGTGTGTGGCATCAGTAAACTTAGAGAAAGCTGGTTTTGAAGTAGTGTTTCTCTTTTTTGTGGAGTTTTTTTTTTTTTTAAGTCAAGTTGGATCATAGAGTTTTCTGAAGATACTCCTTTCTTCTGCGGAAAAGAAAACATGCTTAGTCCCAGGGACATCTGCTCTCCAAATAGAAACTATGATTTTCCATCATTTATATCTTTAATTAATGTTCTTTAAAATTGGATTAACTCTGGAAAACAGTAGGATAGAATGATACCATGAATATTTTTTTTTTCTGGATGATAAGTAACTGAATATAATTTGTATTCCTGAGGGCTGGTGTTAAATATTTTCAACCTCTTTCTACTATGTGGCATACCTTTTTAAAAAGTAATATTTTGCACTCATTGCTGCATGGATAAAGTGGAATGAACCTCTGAACATGGTCTGGATGTGGTCTGGACTCATCTGCTGTTGCTATAGCAGAAACTCAGCTCCAGGCCTCAGCAGCTGGTAGTACTGGCCATTGGTGAGGCAGTAGCATGCTGTTGCTCTTCCTTCTTCCCTTTCATCTGTCATCATTTTATAATCAGGAAAATACTTGATTAAGCAGAATAATTGTCAGTACATGTCATGTTCTTTTGGTAATTCCAGGGTTCTAACTTTAATTAGGTAAAGAACTCATTTTTACTTGGTATTTAATAATTATAATCAGGCACGTCCAATCTATCAGCTGATTTTAAAGAAGCGTTATGTGTTTTTTCATAGGTAGCAGAATGGCTTTGATCAGCTCAAATAGACCAGACTAGATTGAGCTCTTAGGAGGGGGGCTGTTAGTTTAAATAATGATCCAGTGGAGAATGGACTAAATGAAACTGCCTGTGTGTTTGCTATGGTATTTGATGTGCCACTTTCCCTGGGCCACACTTGGGACAAGATGCAGGTTATGATAATAAGCCATGATTAATACTGGCCGCTTCGTATGAAGCTCTGTGCCGTGGCGTCTCGGCTTGTTTGGATGGTCAACACTCATGGCAGTAACTACTTTAAAATCATCAAATGTCTAATTTTGGACTACCGTAAATTCCCATTTCTACTAGACGTTATAAAAAAAGAAACAGTGACAGTTTGTAAATAGGTCAGAACAAAGATACTGAAAAATATTAAAAATTGAGAAAAGTTATAAACTTGGGAGATTTTAGCCTAAGAACACAATGCTGAATCTCATGGAATACCAGGAGGAGCATGGCTTGAGGATGGTTGTTTTATACAAATAGGATGATTGAATTAATAGTTATGAAATATGTCCCCCCAAAAGAAAATTCTGCTTTTTTTCTCCCCTTTTTGATGAGTCATCCTTGTTTAATGGTCTTATTACTAAAAGCATGGTGGCTTTTTAGGGTCTAACTTTGTGAGCTCAGGTCAGAGGTAGTAGGAAGTTTTTAAAGATTTATTTCATTGCAACACTTCAGTGACTTTATATGTCTAAAGCCTGGTCCATACATACCATATGCGTATGTTTTTTTATTAGACTTCAGAAAAGGAAATTGATCCTTATAGATGCATGATATCAAGAGGTTTTGCGATTTTTTCTCCAATTTCTACAGCATCACTTTAATTAAAAGTATTTCTTCCCACAATGGAACACAATAAAGCAATATTTTACTTTCTGTGACTTCTCATTTCAGGATATTATTCACCACCATAAATTATGCATTAGGATATTAATGATGCATAATAGTTGTGATATTCCAGATGAAACTGCTCTTCTTATTCAAGTGTGAATTTTTGAATGATGAAAATGTCAGTGTAAGATAAATGCTTGATGATGTAAGAAAGACTCACTTTAAAAAGGGACTTTATGAAACATCTTTAACTATGAATTCTTGTTTCTTGTTGGGTTTCCCCTAAAAATGAATGGAAGCAATGAGTGAATTACAGGAGCTAAATATTAACATTATTGTTGGCCTCTTTACCTGAACACTGTGACTTCCATGGAATTTTCGAGCAAAAGGGAGGCAGAAGAAAAGAACAGTGTGGTTGACAAAGAACATAATTTATCAGTAACTATATATTTGTTTCTCAAAAATTTTATGTTTCAGTTATATGATTAATTACTTCTTAAACAAGGTAGATGATAGGAGTGTCAGTAAAGACACGGTCTAATGATGTTTGAATATCCAGTCTATATAAAATAAAAGATTACATGCTTAATCAGAGTTCTGGTAGAAGAGGGGTGATAAGAAAATATCTAATAATTTTTGGCAGATTATTATATTGGGACAGAAAAGGACTGTTTGTTGAATTGTGTTTTGTGGATATAATTCTTTTCAACTATTTTAAACATGCATTGATTCTGCTACCCAGTTAGGAAAGGATGGTGATAGAAAATACAAAGGAGATATAACTGAAAATCGCCAGAGGAGAAAGCATTGGGGGACTACTTTAATACTTTAATAATACAACATTAATGAATTGCCCTGTGAGCTAATGATTCATTCTGGGACTCTTAAAAATTTTAAAGAATCCTCAAGGTATTATTAGTTTTTAGCTGTTAAAAAGAACTCTATTGTAAAATTGTAAAATAAAATAGAAAAATAGATTGGAAGACACTACAAATTTTAAAAGAAAGTGTAAAGCCAGGTTAGATTTAATATAATCAATTTATAAGAAAGAGATAGTACAGCAACAAACATTTATAAATGTAAATAATACTAAAATAGAAAATACTTATAACAATCCTAATTTTTGTATAACAGCTCAAACTATTGGACATAATTTCTAAGAATGAAATAAATTATTGACCTCATGGTAGTCAAAGATGTGTTCCTGATTTCCCATTTTGTTTCTTGTTACACATGGAAAATGAAATGAAAACTTAATAAAACAATGAAATCTAAAACTTAAAGACAATTCCTCCTGTAATCTGGGAGAGAGAGCACTACTCATTATAAGGCAGATGGAGGCAGGTGGAGAAACCCCTACATGGCATTTACCTTTGGCACACTCAGCATCACCTCAAACACTGAAGACAATGATTGGATGCCACTTTACCTCAACTGACCTATTTGCCTCTGTTCAGAGACCGAGGGCTGTGCCCACAAGGGATGTGAATGGTAATCTTTTGTACCCTTGCACCATTTTCCCACATCAATTCAGACTCCCCCCCCCCCCCCCCCCCCCCCCCCCCCCAGATAACTAAAGGACAGGGAATCGGAGGGGCCAGGGTGGTGTGGGCACTGGTAGGCAGGAGAATGGGATATTGCATTCTGAGAGCTCCAGTCCCCACAAATACAGTGCTCAGGGTATGGCAAGGATAGGAAAAGCATCGGTGCAAGTTCAGCCCAGAAACTGGGACTTTGCTTATAGCGTTTTCTATTGCATTGACAGGGATCGGAACCAAGAGTAGGGGAAGGCGAAGCTGCCAGGGTAGGGGATCGGAGCTGAACTGAGTGAATGCCTCTGAAAAGCTGAAAACTGCCCTGATACTGCTCACCGTCGTACTTTCTAGATCTGACAGTTTGCTTGAACCATCATGGAGTGAACACGGTGCAGCAAATGATGATCTAACACGGGCTGGCACGCTTTTTCTGTGAAGAGCCAGATAGTAAATATTTTAGTCTTTATGGGCCATATGTTTTTTATCTCAACTACTCAATTCTGCCATTGTAGCATGAAAGCAGCCATAGTCAGTACATAAACAAATGAGCATGGCTGTGTTCCAACAAAACTGTATTTATGGGCTTTGACATTTGAATTTTATATAATTTTCACGTCATAAAATATTGTCCTCCTTGTGATCTTCTTTCAAACGAATGGAAAACACAAAAACCCTTCTTAGCCTGTGGGCCATGCAAAAATAGGTTTGCCCTGTGGAGGATAATGTACCTCTCCCTGATGTAATATGGGGGCAATATTTTATTCCCAAAGGCGAGGCTACAACAGATGCAATAGGAGCAAGACCCAAAGACACGAGAGAACAAAAGTTTCTGCCTGTGGATTACATGCACTCACCCTGTTCTTCAGTTACAAGCTGGAGTTGGGGGAGAGAATACTTCTGGCTGGAGCCATTAGTGAAGGTGGATGCATGGCATTGGAGTGGGACCTTAACAGATGGGGAAACACAAGTAGGTAATTAGTGAATGTGTTTTGACATTTGAACTTGTGAAAGAATAAATGGCAAGACATGAATGTAACTATATAGAATGTGGTGTGGAAGCAAGTGTTTCGTAAGGAGGACACAGAAAAAGGCAAGACGAAAAGAGATGTTTGATTCTGCCTTGGGACTCCCAGGTATTCTGTTGAGAGTTGGGTGTGGCTTCAAAGCCATGATGACCAGCCTCAAGTTTATTGGAAAGATAAAGGGATGTACTGAAAGTTCTAGAACAATCGATTGCATTATTTCATTTGGTGCTATTTATTAATTTGTATAGGTAGACATACATATACTTCCCTGGAGGTATAAATAACCCAGCCTGCCTGACTTGACTGCAAGATGGCATGCCTTGGAGTACGCTTTATTGTCCTGGAAAAGGCTTGTACACTTCTTGACCTGAAGAAAGCAAATCCTTGCAGGCAGGGGTCCAGTATTCCTTCCTCTGTAAAGCCTTCCTGCATTTATAATGCATCCCTCTCCTCCATGCAGAACTAACTGACTGAATAAATGCTTCTCTCTTTCCCTGTCTCAAGCAAAATAAATTCTTTCTTCTAATGTGCTGCTTGCTGCTATATCGTGTGTCACTTTACTTTAGGATTACTTTTTGTCTTTCTCTAATGAGGAAAGCATCTGCAGCCAGAGGCAGCATCTTGTTCATCTTGTAACTCAGGTACATAATACATTTTTGAAGGAAGCACCTGCTCAATAAATGTTAATTGATTTTAACTGATTTTTTTCCTTCTTTAGATCTATGACTTAGTTAATATGGATATATCTGCTCTGACATTTCACCAGTTCATTTGGGTTCTTTTTCCTGTGGTATCTTCCCAGAATGCACACATTTTCTTCCTTTTTCAAGGGATTAATTTTAATGTCTTTCATATTGCCAGAAGAAATATTCATAGAAGACTATAATAGTGCTTAACCCTATATAGATAGATAACCAACTTGGTGCAGTGCATTTTCAGTAATATTTAATTTACTATTTTATGTAAAGGATAAATCTTTGTTAGCATGCTTATGCATAATTTAAAGATTCAGATCCTTTACAGGAAAATTATTAAAATATACAAACAATTGTCAACAAAGTAAATAGAGAATGCTAAGAATTTTCGGCGGCCTAACTTTCCAATTTCTTGGCATCGAAATATGTATTGCATAAAGTGTTTACAGTAAGTAATAAAGAATTTTAAATTATATTTCTGTTTTATTTAAATGAATTTATAGGTCAGGCAACATTACTCCTAAAATGCTTTAACATATTTTACTATTAAAATAATTTTTTTTTCTTGAAGAACTTAAAATCAATCTCACACTGCAGAGAACGGGGACATAAAAGTAACCAGAAAAAAACACAAAATGTTTGTTTAATCAAATGTACTAATGGATCATTTAGTAATGGTGGTCAGTAAGATATCAAAGAAGGGAAAGCTCCCTGTCAGTTGAGTAATCAAGAGAAGTTTTGGAGCTGAGTTGTACTAGAGGTGGATTCTAAAGTATTTGCAGTGGTTGCACTGGTGAGGAATGTTTTAGTGTCCTGTGCTAAAAAGGGGAAGGGTGATAGGTCATGATCTCAACTTGAAGATGGCCAAGAAGGGGTTGACGATGACAATATGAGAGCACTGAGAAGAGTACGGGTGTAGCAGTTTGATATTGTTTATGAATGACAAAAACAGATATTGGATTATGTTTGTGAACTAGTCTTTTCCTCTGGGCATATTAGATTATATTGGATTCAGAGGTTTCACTTTTACTTTATTAAATAATGATTAAGGCCTTGTTGGGTGGGGTCTCACAAAAAAACTGTACCACAGAGAAGGAAGGTTGTAGTTTTTGAGCTGGAGCCCCGGGAAGTAAACACGCAGGAGAAGAACAGAGAGTAATAGAGATGGATCCATAGATATGGCAGAAGGCCCAGGAAAAGAGAGAGAGCCTCATAGTCTATAGCCCACCTGGTGGAGAGAACAGAGCAGCTGAGCCTGGAGAGAAATGAGCCCCAAGAGAGAAACAAGATTTATCCCAGCCTACAACTGATATTGGAAGGAGCTGGGACCACGGAGCCAGAAGAGGAAGAGGGAGGCTGGACTCTGGTAGATGTTGGCAGCCATCTTGGTCCAACACATGGCAAAAGACTTTGGCAAGGGAAGTAACTTATGCTTTAGGGCCTGGTAACTGTAAGCTTCTACCCCAAATAAATACCAGAAATCTGTTGGCTTTTATAAAGGATAGTTTGCATCAGCACCCCTTTGACTGACTAATACAGTGGGCTAATTCAGAGTCAAAAAAGCCAAGAGAGCATTTTTGGTAGGAACAAAGTGATAAACAGTGTTAACTGCAGAAGTGAATCTATGGGTGATGAGGAAAGGGAAAAGGCAAATGGATTTGTCTGGAATGCCATTGGAAAACTTAGGACTATTTCCACCTAGTGCTGAGATTCAAAAATGTATTTGTGTAGGCGGTAAATAAGCACAAGAAAAGATGATCAACATTAATAGTTATTAGGGAAATGCACATTAATACCACAATGAAACACTACTGCATACCTTCTGGAATGGTTGAAATTTAAAAGACTGTCAATACCAAGTGTTGATAATACCAAGAGCAACTGGAAATCTCATCTATTGCTGGTACAATGCAAATTAGTACAATCATTTTGGAAAAGAGTTTGTCAGTTTCTTATAATGTTAAACATATACTTACCATAAAATCCAATATTTCCACACCTAAATATTTATTTAAGATTAACCCATGTTTCTAACCAAAATCTTACACTTAAATGTTTGAACCAATTTTAATTTATAAAAGTCTAAAATTGAAAAGGTCCCGAATTTCCATCAGATAATAAAGGGAGACTAGCAATAAAAAGAATCATAGACACTAAATTATTCTATTTATATAAAATTGCAGAAAGGAAAACTGTAATGACAAAAAGATCAGTGGCTGGCAAAGGGTGGGGAAGGAGGTGGGAATTCCCTGCAAAGAGATGTGCAGAGACTTTTTAGTGTGATGAGAATGTCCTATTTTATAATTGTGGTGATAGTTAAAAGATTGTAGATAACTGTTAAAACTCAAGAGTTATATTCTTACAAAGGATGAATTTTACAGTATGTAAATTATACCTTCATAACACTGGCTTTTAAAAAATCCAGAAAAGCACAAACCACAAAGCAAAAAAATATCTATTTAACTGCATTAAAATTAGAGGATTCTGAACAGCAATAACTGCCACAATAAATAAGGCAAAAAGACAAGCCTCAGACTGGGAGAAGATATTTTAAATGTGCCTACGGGAAAGCGGATATGGCTCAGCAGATAGAATGTCTGCCTACCATGTAGGAGGTCCAAGGGTTTGATACCCAGGGCCTCCTGGCTTGTGTGGTGAGCTGGTCCATGCGCAGTGCTGCTGCATGCAAGGAGTGCCAGCCCACACAGGGATGCCCCAGCATAAGGGTGCCCCCCGTACAAGGAGTAGCCCTTGTGCAAGGAAAGCCACCCTGTGGAAAACTGTAGCCTGCCCAGGAGTGGTGCTGCACACATGGAGAGCTGATGCCTCAAGATGACACAACAAAAAGAGAAACAGATTCCCAGTGCCGCCTGATGAGAATACAAGCGGACAGAGAGGAACACACAGCGAATGGACACAGATAGCAGACAACAGTGGGGTGGGAGGGAAAAATAAAATAATCTTTAAAATATAAAATAAAATAAAATTGGCACATAAATGCTCATCTGAATTTTTTTTTTTGTAATATTAAAAAAATTAAATGGCCATCAGTAGGGGAATTGTGGTGTCCAAACAATGTTATACTGCACATAGTGGGACTATAACCACACATACCAGCAAGGATAAATCCTAGAAACATAATATTGAGCAAAAATCTAAAAGCAAATTGCTGATGGGTATATAGAATGCCATACCATTTGTATCATATTAAAATGTGCAAAACAATTCTGTGAATACTATTAAAAATATATATATGTAGTGTATTAGCCAAAGGGGTGCTGATGCAAAATACCAGAAATCAGTTGGTTTTTATAAAGGATATTTATTTGCAGTAGAAACTTACAGTTACCAGGCCATAAAGCATAAATTACTTCCCTCACTAAAGTCTATTGCCACGTGTTGGAGGAAGATGGCTGCCGACATCTGCCAGGGTTCAGGCTTCCTGGGTTCCTCTCTTCCTGGGGTTCATTTCTCTCTCAGCTCAGCTGCTCTGTTTTCTCCACAAAACCAGCTGTAGACTGTGAGGCTCTCTAAGCTTTGTCTGTCTCCACAAGGCCAGCTGCAGACTATCAGGCAACAGGCTCTGTCTCTCTCCCCGGGGCTTCTGCCATATCTAAGGAGCTGTGTCTATTTTTCTATGTTATTCTCACTTTCCAGAATTCAGCTCGGAACTCCAGTATCAGAACTCCAACGAACTCCTCAGCTCTGCCGTATAGTTTTCTCTGTGAGTCTCCACCCACCAAGGAGGAGGGACTCAATGTCCTTCTGATGTGGCCCAATCAAAGCCTTAATCATTATTCAATCAAGAAAAGTAAAACCTCTGAATCCAATGTAATCTAATATGCCTGGAGGAAAAGACCAGTTTACAAACATAATCCAATATTTCTTTTTTCTTTTTTAAGATTTATTTTTATTTATTTAATTCCCCTCCCCTCCCCCGGTTGTCTGTTCTCTGTATCTATTTGCTGTGTCTTGTTTCTTTGTCCGCTTCTGTTGTCGTCAGCCGCAGGGGAAGTGTGGGCGGCGCCATTCCTCGGCAGGCTGCTCCCTCCTTCGCGCTGGGCGGCTCTCCTTATGGGTGCACTCCTTGCGCGTGGGGCTCCCCTACGCGGGAATCCAATATTTCTTTTTGGAATTCATCATTAATGTCAAACTGCTACATGTAGTAAAATTCTGAAAAAAGACACATGTATAATAAACACTAAATTCAACATACTGGTTGTATTAGTCTGCCAAAGGGCTACCAAGGCAAAGAACCAGAAATCTGTTGCTTTTGTAATGGGGATTTATTTGGGGGTAAAACTTACAGTTTCAAGGCCTAATCAAAGCATCAGCAGAGATGCTTTCTCACCAAAGTCAGCTACTTTTGATCCTGGCATTGTTGCCATGTGGTGAAGCAAGATGGCCGCCAATCTCTGTGAGGGTTCAGCCTTCCTCTTGGGGCTTCCTGTCTCAGGCTCAGCTGCTCTACTTTCTTCCCCAATTCAGCTGAAAGTTGGTGTATTCGTCAGCCAAAGGAGTACCGATGCAAAGTACCAGAACTCCGTTGATGTTTATAAAGGGTATTTATTGGGGGTAGGAGGTTATAGTCACAAGACTCTAAAGAGGTACCGTAAGAGGTCCTTTCTCACCCAAAGTCTATTGCCATGTGTTGAAGCAAGATGGCAGGCGATATCTGTGAGGGCTCAGCCTTCCTCTTTTCTCTTAAGGCTCCATGGTCTCAGCTTCTTCCAATCTCAGCTGTAGGCTGGCATAAGGCTCATCTCTCTTCCCAGGCTGCAGGATCCTCTGTATCTTCTCTGTGTATCTACTTCTCTTGCCTTCTTGGTTGAATATCCCTTTATAGAGGCCACCAAGGGGACAGGGACGAGGGAGCAGGGACTCAACCCTGCAGGCTCTGATGATGTGGTGGAATCAAAGCCCTAATCTTAACATAATTTAATCAGGCATCTTAGCAGAATCCAATACAATCAAAGAATCATCATGCCCAGAGAAACAGACCAGTTGACAAACATAATCAATATTTCCTTTTGGAATTCATAAATAATCACAAATTGCCACAGCTGGCATAGGGCTTGTTTCTTTCCGGGACTCCTCTATCAGTCTTGACTGGTCTGCTCTCTTCCCAGTCTCAGCTGTGAGCTCTCAGGCAAATGGCTCAGGTCTCCCTGGGGCCTCAGCTATTTGAGCCTTCTCCTGTCTGTCACATGGCAGAATGAAAAATGACAGAGCTTTGTCTTCCTGTCTCTTCTTATGTCTGTCTGTTAGGTGAGTCTGTTTATATCAGACCCAGCAAGGGGGCGGGGGACTCAACCTGAGTCACGCCTTAACAAGTAATCTAATCAAGGGCCCCTCCCCTGAGCTTAATGCAATCAAAGAGGATCACACTCAGACTTAGTTTACAGACATTATCTTTCTCTTTTTGGGATTCATAATATAATCTCAAACGCCACACTGGTTCCTGCTTCAGGGCAATGAGGAGTGGAATCAGGGTTGGTTACTTACTGGGCGTCAGTAGTAGATCTAATCATTTATTTTTTAGCTGTCTGTGGGAATACGGGTATTTCTTATGGTATTTTTATACTGTTTTTTTATGTCTGAGGAATTCCATTAGAAAACAGCTTATGAGAAATGTTGTTTGATTTGTAGCCAGAATATATTTAAAATTGGCAGCAAACACTTGAGTAATTAAGGTAGGAAGTTTTGATGGCATAGGAGTTGTGAATAATAATTTTTTTCCTGTTAGATTTGCATTTTTAAGGTCATGGTTTAAAGGCTTGTAGCAGAAATGGTATTAGTGAAATGTGATTGTAATTCAGGATTTAGTGTAGGGATAAGATAGTCTATTTGGTGAGTAGGAACACAGGAACAGAGAAGAGCTGAGATGTTTGCTGTAGAGAACTGTACTGCCAACAGCATTTTCAGTGGGCTGCAGTTTAGACTTACGTTCTAGCCACTACTAACTAGAACTCACCTTTGGTCTCCTAGTACCTAAATCTCAGTCTGAATGAAGGCATATGGCCAATGTCAGCGTCCCAGGGACCATCCAGTCTCCCATTCACATGCCAGCTCATGGTATCTCTCTAATTTTCACAGATATGGCCTCACAGTCATTTTAAAATACACTGTTATAGTTAGCTACCTTCAGTAGCCCCAGAAATAGAACCTCTTTGCCATCTGGGGTTGATCAGGGTAAGGTCAGTTTTGCTTTGCTGACAAAGAAATGGACTCCCAGATGTCAATGGCTTTCTGTGCAGTAAAGGTTCAATTCATATCCATGTGGCTTGTCCAGTCCTGGTTAGGCGGCTCTGCTGCTGAGGTCACTTAGGAACCCCTTTGGCTGACTAATATAGATTGTTTTTCTTTTTGTTGTTGCATTCTAAAATTCTTTATATAGTCTGGATATTAAATCCTTATCTGATACAAAGTTTGTCACTGTTTCCTCCCATTCTAAAAGTTGTCTTTTCACTTTCTTGATGATTTCCTTTTATACACAGAAGTTTTAAATTTTAACAAAGTTCAATTTATCTATTTCTTTTGTTTCTCATACTTTTGGTGTCATATTTAAGAATCTATTGCCAAATCCTAACTCATGAAGATATGCCCCAATGTTATCTTCTAAGAGTTTTGTAGTTTTAGCTCTTCTATTTAGGTCCTTGATCCATTTTGTGTTGTTTTCTTATATAGTGTGAGATAGGAGTCTAAGATAGGGGTATAATTTCATTATTTTGCATGGGGATATACAGTTTATAGCACCAGTTGTTGAAGAGACTCTTCTTTCCCCATTGCTGGTACTTAGCACCCTTGTTGAAAAGAGTTGGGAAATTTGAGGGATCACATGTCTAAAAGCAGTATTTTTGTCCCTCGAGCTGAAGCTTAGAGTATTAGGCTCACTGTGATTTAGAAGGATCTGATCAAAAGGAGCTGCATTTGGTAAGGGATGGCACAGCATATAACATGGTGTTGTCTGATTTAGCAAGCCATAAAGTTGGACATGCACACCAACACTCCATCATCAAGTGGAAGTGGTATATATGACATTGGGCTCAATCAGGCCGTGAAGGAAAAGTAAGTTATATGAGGAAGGAGCCTAAAAGCCCAGAGTCTCCACTCTTGCTGTATTACCTTCTCTCTCATCTATGGTCTCATGGGTTCCCTATTTTTCAGTTGACTGAGAAAGAGAAAATTCATGCTTGGTTTACAGATGGTTCTGTGTGATACACACATGTCAGCTGACAGTTGACAACTGGACCCCATAGCTCCTTTCTGGAATATCCTTGAGAGATTGTGATGAAGGGAAATCCCAGTGGGCAGAATTTTGAACAGTGTACCTGATTGTATATGTGCCTGGAAGGAGAAATGGCCAGAGGAATAATTGTATATTGATTAATGGGCTGTGGCCAATAGTTTGTATGGATAGCCATGGACTTGGATGGAACATGACTGGAAAATTGGTGACTAGTAAGTGTGGGGAAGATATACAGACTCTCTGAGTAGGCAAAAAATGTGAAAATATTTATTAATAGATCCCATGTGAATGCTCACCAATGAGGGACTTCTGCAGAGGAGATTTTTAAATGACTAAAATGACCCATTGTATGGATATCCATGAGTCCTATCCCCCAGCCCTCCTGTCATTGCCTAATGGGATAGACGTGTAGCCATGTATCAGGGATGGAGGGTATCCGTGGCCTTAGTAACATAGACTTCCACTCAGCAAAGCCAACCTGGCTGTAGCCACTGCAGAGTGCCAAATCTGCCAGCAGCAGAGACAATGCTGCACCATCAGTCAGCTGACTGACTGCAGGTTGATTATACTGTATCACATCTGTATTAGTCAGCCAAAGGGGTGCTGATGCAAAGTACCAGAAGTCTGTTGACTTTTTTTTTTTAAAGATGTATTTTATTTATTTCTCTCCCCTCCCCCAGCCCCACCCCAGTTGTCTGCTCTCTGTGTCCATTCACTGTGTGTTCTTTTTGTCTGCTTCTGTTGTTGTCAGTGGCTTGGGAATCTATGTTTCTTTTTTTGTTGTTGTTGCGTCATCTGGTTGTGTCAGCTCTCCATGTGTGCGGTGCCATTCTTGGGCAGTCTGCATTTTCTTTCACGCTGGGTGACTCTCCTTAAGGGGCACACTCCTTGCGCGTGGCGCTCCCCTACATGGGGGACACCCCTGCGTGGCACGGCACTCCTTGCGTGTATCAGCACTGTGCATAGGCCAGCTCCACATGGGTCAAGAAGGCCCGGGGTTTGAAACGTGGACCTCCCATGTGGTAGACGGACGCCCTATCCACTGGGCCAAGTCTGCTTCCCTGTTGGCTTTTATAAGCGGTACTTATTTGGGGTAGAAGCTTAAAGTCACAAGGCCCTAAAGAGTCTAACTCAAGGTTCCATAAGAGGTACTTTCTCACCCAAAGTCATTGGCCATGTGTTGAAGCAAGATGGCGGGCAATGTCTGTGTGGGTTCAGCCTTCCTTCTTCCTCTTAAGGCTCTGTGTTCCCCGCTTCTTCTGATCTCAACTGTAGGCTGGCACAAGGTTTGTCTTTCTTCCTGAGGTTTGTTTCTTTCTGGTCTCATCACAAAGTTGGCTGTAGACTGTCAGGCTCATCTCTCTTCCCTGGGCCTCCGCCACGTCTATTGGTTGAATCAAAGCCCCAATCTTAATATAATTTAATCAAAGTCATCTCAGCTGAATCTAATACAATCAAAGGGTATGACACCCAGAGGAACAGACCAGTTTACAAACATAATCATTATCTCATTTTTGGAATTCATAAATAATATCAAACTGTCACAACATCCATCATGGAAGGGGCAGCATTTTCTTCTTCCTGAAACAGACATTTACTCTGGATACAGATTTGCCTTCCTTACATACGGTACTTTTGCAAAATTACCATGTGCCTTAGCCACTGTCATGGTCTTCCACACAGCATTGCTTCTGGTCCAAGGACTTATTTCACAACAGTGATTCCGTGCTGATGGAATTCCCTGGTCGTAACCGTGTTCACCATCATCCTGAAGCAGCTGGCTTCCTTAGAACAATGGAATGGCCTTTGAGACTTACAGCTAGTTAAGTGGCAGTAACTTGCAGGTCTGGGGCAGTGTTTCCAGGAGGTTGCATGTGCTCTAAATCAGCATCCAAATGTGGGACTTTTTCTCCCCTGGCCAAGATTCATGGGTACAAGAAACAAGGGGGTAGAAATGGGATGGCACCACTCATGATCACCACTCGTGATTAATTGGCAATAGCAGTAGAGCAGCTCTGTGCTCTACTGGACTGCGCTCTTAGTTCCAAAGGGAGGAATGCTTCCATCAGGAGGCACACCAGTCATTCTTGAATGATAAGATCAGATGGCCACCTGGCCAATTTGGTCTCCTATTCCTCTGAATCAGCAGGCAAAGAAGGGAGTTACTGTATTGGCTGAGATGACTGGTCTTGATTACGAGAGGAAATTGGATGGCTCCTACCCAGTGGAGGTAAATAAGAGTGGGCTTGGAATACAGGAGATCCTTAGGGCTTCTCTTAGTACTAGTGTGCCCTATGATTAAAGTCAACAGAAAACTGCAACAAGCCAATTCAGGAAAGACTACTAATGGGCCACACCCTTCACAAATGAAGGTTTGGAGCATCCCACTAGACAAAGGACCATGACCAGCTGAGGGGCTTTCTGATGGCAAAGGCATAAGGAATGAGTAGTGGAAGAAGGTAGTAATAAATATGAGCTACATCTATGTGAACTGTTGCAGAAATGAAGGCTGTCATTATCACAAATACGTCTTCCTTATTCTTTTGTGAATACGTCTGTAATATATGTGTATTGTTAAGCAAACATCTTCATTTTCTTATTCCTTTATCATGCAACATAAGCTGTATTAGCCTTCCATTGTGGCATTTATGTTACGAGGAGTGACATTTCCCTAGGCCTTTGCATCCTCGTGGAGAGAAATGGTTAGGAGTTTCTAGGTGTATGCAGGATGGCGGTATCATGTTAAGCAGAAGCATGCCTTTGTTACTGTCTTGGAGATTAAGTATGGTTTAAGGAGATGTGTACGCCTGCCAAGCTGACAAGGAGCGGACTGTGATGGCTAATTTTGTTTCAAGGTGGCTAGGCTATGGTGCCCTGTTGTTTGGTTGAACACTATTCTAAATGTTGCAGTGAAAATAGGTTACAGGTATGTCTAACATCTACAGTCGGTTGACTTTAATTCAGGGGTCCTTAACAAGGGGTGGATCCATGAGCTTGAATTGAAATTCAAAAAAACATGATTCTTGTGGGGACATGCTGGTGCGGGTGTGATATATTTATTAGATAATACACAGTGTAGTGTGGACTTACTAAGGGGTCCATGGAACAAAACAGGTTAAGAACCTCTGCTTTAAGTAAAGGAGATTACCCCTGATAATGTGGGTGGGCCTCATAGAAGCAGTTAAAGCCTTAAGACCTTAAGAGCAAAAAGCACAGGAATCCTGGAGAAGGAATTCTGCCTTCACGTGACAGCAGCTTTTCTTGGTCTCCGGCCTGCCAGGCTGCCCTCCAGGTTCTGGACTCAGGGCTGCAACATCAGCTGTTGCCCGAGTGTCCAGCTTGCTGGCCTGGTGGCTCCTGCAGTTGTGAGACCACCTCTCTTTACACACCCACCTACAGGTGATTCGGGGGAATTTTGATTGATACAGAGCTTTATAAAGATCACCTGGTGGAAAGATTTAGTTTAGTTTTTTTTTAAAAGATTTATTTTTTATTTCTCCCCCCTTCCCTACCTTCCCCTTTCCCCCCACCCCCCCTCCCCCGGTTGTCTGCTGTCTGTGTCCATTTTGCTGTGTGTTCTTCTGCATCTGCCTATATTCTTGTCAGTGGCACTGGGAATCTGTGTCTCTTTTTGTTGTGTCATCTTGCTGCATCAGTTCTCTGTGTGTGCGGCGCTATTCTTGGGCAGGCTGCACTTTTTTTCACACTGGGCAGCTCTCCTTACGGGGCATACGCCTTGTGCGTGGGGCTCCCCTATGCGGGGGACACCCGTGCATGGCACAGCACTCCTTGAGCACATCAACACTGTGCGTGGGTCAAGGAGGCCCTGGGTTTGAACCCTGGACCTCCCATGTGGTAGGTGGATGCCCTATCAGTTGAGCCAAATCTGCTTCCTGAGATTTAGTTTTATAAATGAACAAAATGAATCCTAGTGACTTGCCCAAAGACATAAAGACAGTTGGTTACACTTTTGGGGCTAGTTTAAGTAAGAGAGAGACCAAACTGTCACTATGTATAGACAATGTAGTTATAGAGAAAATCTAAGATAATCTACTGATTAATTATTAGAACTAATAAGATCATTCGGCAAAATTACTAGAGATAGCATTTATATACAATACAATTCCTGTATTCCATTAATGACTGATTAGAAAATTTAGTAGAAAAATGTAATTCAAAATAAAATTATAAGACATATGAAAGCAAATGAAGTAAAGGCTGTATGAGGTCTCTGTGTTGAAAATGCCAGTCTTACTGATAGATACAAGAGTAGATCTGAATATGAAAGAGTGTATTCAGGGAAACGGACTTTGGCCCAGTGGTTAGGGCGTCCGTCTACCACATGGGAGGCCTGCGGTTCAAGCCCCGGGCCTCCTTGACCCGTGTGGAGCTGGCCCATGCGCAGTGCTGATGCGCGCAAGGAGTGCCCTGCCACGCAGGGGTGTCCCCCGCGTAGGGGAGCCCCACGCGCAAGGAGTGCACCCGTAAGGAGAGCCGCCCAGCGCGAAGGAGGGAGCAGCCTGCCGAGGAATGGCGCCGCCCACACTTCCCGTGCCGCTGACGACAACAGAAGGGGACAAAGAAACAAGACGCAGCAAAAAAAAAAAAGACACAGAAAACAGACAACCGGGAAAGGGGAGGGGAATTAAATAAATAAAAATAAATCTTTTAAAAAAAAAAAAGAGTGTATTCTTTGGGCAAACAATGAAATATAATTATAGAAATTGTAACAAAACTGGTTCTATATAAACCTAAACAAAGATGGAGGAGATTCTTAGAGAATGTGAGCCCCAGTATTGAATATGTATTGTCTATGTTTGGCTAACATCTTGAAGTGGAAAAATATGTTTTAGGATGTGTTAACCTGAGTGTAATGTTTTAGAACTACATATAATCCTTTTTATATAGTCTCTGATTGCTATCTTATATCTGTTAAAGGAAGTAGTAGGGGATATTTAAATGATGAATGGGAGTAGAATATAGCTTCTGCAAATTGGTGCTATAAAAAAGCAGATAAATGTTTTGGGTTTGCCTTGTTTGGTGAAGAGAATCATTTTTAATTGTATTAAAAATACCAAAATAGTAATTATAGCCACTGTAGGCTTTTGGTGTGAGCATGTCCCATTGTTAATGCCTCTCTTTCTTAGTATCTTTGTAGAATTTGTGAGGTAATAGCACTTCATGGTATCATAAGTATTATATATGATAATAGAAAGTGTGTCAAATAGTGCCCTTTTAAAATGCATAGTAAATGTAATCAGTTTTTTTACTGTTTCTTATTATTATATAGAATTTTGACCAGTTTTCATTTCTGCATTTCTACAGAAAATTAAATAAGAATGGATTCTACAAATGAGTTTGGATAGATTTTCAGAAGAATTCTTTCTGTTAAAGTTAATTAAGAATAAAAAATAACCCATAGAGGGTGAGAGGAGATTTAATATTTTCAGAGGTAGTGGAGTTGGTCTTGGATAGTTTGAAAACTGGCTGGTTTTCAGTTATGAAAAAGGTCTTCACTCTTTAAAAATTCTTAGGTGTTCTGTTAAGTTTTGGACAATTTGTTCAGTAATGCACTCAATAAACATTTATTGAGCACTTGGTAGATGTTAGACTGTACAGATGAAATGGGTTAATAACACATGATACCTGCTGTGGTTAAGCTTTTAGATGTGGTATGGAGACAGAAAGTAAATAGTTATCTTCACATCATGTGTGGTCTACAGTGGCCAGTACAAGATGGAACCCACGAGAAGATCACATTGATCAATCCTGGGCTTTCCGGAAAGTGATGCCTATGTCAAACCCTAATGAATGAGTTTGGCTAGCTATGGGACGAACCTATAGATTAGTAGACCACGCCTATGCACAAGCCATAATTACTATAGTAAAACAGAGACACAGAGGGTAGGTTGGCTTACCCTCAATCCAGGCTCACTTCTTTCAGATGTAGAGTTTACATCCCAACTAACATGTGCTTTCAAGGGTTGAGTTAATTTTCTAAGGATCGTTAAACACATCTGCAAGGAATTTTCAATAGATTCAAATTTTAAGACATGACTTTTTAAGATATTGACATTTTATTATATATCCATTGAAAATATCACACATCATTGTTACTTAAGCACTGCTTACTTGAATGTCAGACATTTTTATTTTCAATGAACAGAGTGAAATTAGTAAGTTAAAAAGCAATACGTTACTAAGTTTAAAATCTTCAAGTAAGTGTACTGCTTTGTTATGACGATGGCTCTTCTTCCATGTTTGAACAGAAGAAATGATGGACACTTATAAAAAAATTGTTTTTTAGTTTATTTTCAAAATGTTTTGTCACTTTTGGTTTAGAGACGTCCATTAGTACTAATGAGAATAGCATTAATTTCCAAACTTATCAAAGTAGAGTAATACTACTTTTAGGGATCTCTTTAATACATTTTTATTACTTGCTTAAATAACATTTGAGCAAGAAAAAGTGAATATATGTACCCATATACCTTCATATGTAACACACATATGTACATGCATTTTCAAGATACGTGAATTATTCAGTGCATAGAAATGCTCCTGGAAGCCTGGTCTCATTGGTCCCTTCTTATAACCCTTCTGGCTTACAAGTTGGCAATCACAGAATTAGGGGTTGGGGATTTCAAAAAGATTGTTTAACTAGAGCACAGAGTCTTTTGAGGGGTGTTAGTGAAATTGTACTTATGAGTGCAGTTTTTTTGGATATAGGAGTTTCTTAAATGAAGAAACTGTTCTTACAGTGTTTGGAACAAAAATGGTAGGAGAGAAGCCTGAAGAAGGGAGAGAGGAATCCTGTTTGCAGTAACCTGAAGTGGAATGTAATGAAAATTCTGCCCTAGATTGGTGGAAAAAGGAGGAGCCCAGGAAATTTGGAGAGGAAAGCCTTTTAAGGGACATTGAGACACAGCCTATCTGCATTTCTATTAATTACTTAAAATATAATGATTTCGAATGTACTATTCATTTCATGAGGGTTCGGAGTCGATATAATTTCTGGGATATTTAAACACTGTAATTGGTAGTCTTAGCAAATATGTTACTATTGCTTATTGGCTAAATTTTTCATGAGAATTGTTTAAAATGAGTAAGTTTGAGATCTTTTAGAGTCAATTTTTTTTTACTGATGATATAATTTTGCCACATATATGCCATAATTCAGCCAAGAATTTAATCAAAAGTAACTTGTTTTAAATATGTTTTTTCCTCTTTTTTAAAATGTTACATTAAAAAAAATATGAGGTCCCCACCTACCCCCTATCCCCCTCACCCCACTCCTCCCACATCGACAACCTCTTTCATCATCATGGGACATTAATTGCATTTGGCGAATACATTTTGGAGCACTGCTACACCACATGGATAATAGTTTACATTGTAGTTTACGCTCTCCCCCAGTCCACCCAGTGGGACATGGCAGGACATCCATTTTCCAGCTTCTGTCCCTGTAGTACTACCTAGGACAACTCCAAGTCCTGAAAATGCCCCCACATCATATCTCTATCTCTTCTTCCCTCTCCCTGCCCTCAGCAGCTACCGTGGCCACTTTCTCCACAACAATGCTACATTTTCTTCCATTACTAATCACAATAGTTCCGTAGTAGAATACCAGTAAGTCCGCTCCAATCCATACTCTGTTGCTCCATCCTGTGGACCCTGGGATGGTTATGTCCACTCCACCTCTTTATTGAGATGGGGCTTTGATTCCACATGGATGATGGATGCAGTTCTCCTGCTTGCAGTTGTGGGTACTGTTGGCTCCCTGGTGTGGCGGTTGACCTTCTTCACCTCCCTGTTAGCTGGCCAGGGTAAGTCCAATAAACCATAGGGTAGGAGTTGCAAGTCTGTTGAGACTCAGGACCTGGCTGTCACATGGACAGTCTAGCGATTCAGGTCCCCTGAGTATACACCAACCCCAGTGCCAACCACAGGTCTGGGAAAAGTAACAGGAGAGGCTTGTGTAGAAAGGTCACATCTGAGTCCAACTCCATCACACTCAGGAACACAAACTCCAAAGTAGGGCCAACTGATATAATATCAGGTGTTAAAAACTGCTTTTTGACCTTGAATAAAAGGGGAAAATGGAAAGGACAAATGAGTTTATATGGCTATAGTCTCCAAAAAAGAGTCAGGAGGTCATCTGCTGAGTCGTGCTTATGCATGCCTCAGCAGGGTCCCAGAGACAGCCAAAGTAGATACAAGCCCAGGTATTGGTTCTTCTGAGGGCTACAGAGATCCACAGGTTCTAAATGTATGTTTTATGTGATGAGCACTTGCTCAGGTGAGTAAACATACTTAATCAAACTGCAGCGATAACTTGCCATTAAAAGGGAAAAAAATTGATGCCATTAAATCAGAGTTTGAATTGGGACTTTTTTGTGGATTGTATTTAAAATAATGTCAGATTTGTTCATTCAATAAGCACTTTATTGAGTGCCTACTGTGTGCTGAATAATGTCCAAAGATATGGGGATAAAGCAGTGGTTGAGGTAGGTGAAGTTCATTGTCTTGGGGATCTTTCCTTCTAGTGGGAGGAAGATAGAAACCGAGCAAATAATTTAACAATGTCATGGAGAAAATCACAATAAGTAAGATGGTAGTAAACAACAGGATGACTGCATTAGATTGGTTTGTCAGTGGAAGATTTCTCTGGGGAGGGAATGATGGAGTTGAGAGCAGAATAACCAGAAGGAAGCGGGCTTTGGATTTGTTGAGGAAGGAGCTTTGGAGGCAGCTAAGAATGCTAGTGCAAAGACCCTAGGTAAGAATAGTGTGGGCTGTGCAAAGAACAGACGAGGCCATGTGCTTGGAGTCCAGAAGGTAAAGGGGGAAAATGATAGCAGGTGAGAATGGGGAGGTAGACAGGATCCAAATCATCAAGGGCTTTGAAAGCTAGTGTGAGAAGTTTGTTTTTTCTTTTAAGTTCAATGGAAAGTTATTGGATGGTTTTAAACAAATGTATTATAGGGTCTGATTTTTGTGTCTAAATGGTTATACTGGATGCTGCATAGAGAATGGGTTGGAAAAAGCAAGAGGTGATAGTGCCTTGAACTGGGGTGCTGATAGGGTGATAAAGTAGTTGGATTCATAACACTTTTGAGGGAGGAAGAGTACATAAGACTTGTGTCAGATTGGATTTTATGAGTAAGGGAAAGGGAGGAATCAATAATTTGGGGATTTGTTGAGTGCATTGTTGAGAGGAGGAAGATTGGTGGAGGTCATAGAGAGAAGAAGAATTATTCATATTAAGAGTTCTATTTGACTATATATTAAATTCGTGACATCCAAGTGGAGACACCAATTGAGCAGCTCAAAATTAGTCTGGAGTACTTAGGAGACATCAAGGCTAGAGATACAGATCTGGAGCCACTGGGTTATATTAGGCTATTTTAAACCTTGTGTTTGGGTGATCATCTGGGGACATTTGGAGTTATAGAAGAGAAGGGGACTCTGGTCAGTCACCTTCATGTTTAGAGAGAGATCAGGGGAGAAGGACCTACAAAAGGACACAGTTGCCTTTGAGTCTTCTAATAATATCAGAATCTTCCTCTGACTCCTTATTGTCTAAATGAACTGAAAGAATGGTTTAAGAGTTTAATAATGTACAAATCCATTGGGGACTAAAGTGTAAATGTTGTATATAGTTTAGTTTTAGTGGCAACTATATTTTATTGCTACAAAAGTTGAAGCAGATAAAATAACCTTTTTGGAAGTTATTTTTGCCAGTAACTGCATTTGGAAAAAAATAAGGAATGAAAAAAGAACAAAACAGTTGTCAAAAATACAAATGATAAGAACAAAGAAATAATTATGGTCATATTCCTTTGTGGGAAAAGAAAGAAAAAGAAACTAACAGAAAACTCCACCCCAGAAAAAGAAAGACTTGAGATGGAGAAGAAGATTGATTTATAAAGGAGAAGGGATTATAATAAAAGAAAATGAAGCCATGAGACCGATCCTTGGATTTAAATAATTGGAGGGAGTGGAGGGAGAGGGTGGAGGTAACGTGGTTGCGGGAACAGAGAAGGCATAGCTTTTCAGGGTGTTTTCACACAAAATAATGACTTCTATAAAAGTTAAAATCCCCATCTGTCATTTTCACAATACCCTTCCTACAGGAAAATAAGTTAAAGGTGGGTGTTAGACTTAAAAATCTCAGTGCACTATGAAAAGGCACTTCTAACTCCCAGGAAGAATAAACAATTTATAACACTTTTAAAGTATTTGTAGTAGAATAACATTAATGGGGAGTGAATGTGATGATTTGATTCAGAGTAAGTTCAAGGCACTAAAACTGCCCTTAAATATCAACAGTGACTTAGGCTTTGAAGTTTCTTAGTTTTTTTGTTTGCTTTTAAAGATTTATTTTTTTATTTCTCACCCCTCCCTCCATCGTCTTTTCTCTGTGTCCATTTGCTGTGTGTTCTTCTGTGCCTGCCTGTATTCTTATTATTCGGCTCTGGGAACCGATCCTGTGACCTTCTGGAGTGGGAAAGAGGTGCTCAATCTCTTACACCACCTTAGCTCCCTGGTCTGCTGCATCTCTGTATTATCTCTCCTCTGTTTCCTCTTTTTGTTATGTCATCTTGCTGTGTCAGCTCTTCGCATGGGCCAGCACTCCTGCATGGGGCAGCAAGCACTCCTGTGTGGGGCAGCACTCCTGTGTGGGACAGCACTCCTGTGTGGGCCAGCTTGCCACATGGGCCAGCTTACCTTCACCAGGAGGCCCTGGGTATCGAACCCTTGACCTCCTATATGGTAGACGGGAGCCCAACTGCTTGAGCCACATCTGCTTCCCAGTTTCTTAGTTTTAAAAGATATTCTGGGAATCAGATTGAAAATTTCACTGTAAAAGAGTATTCATAATATATTGGGGACATTCATATATCAGTTTAGTAATTGGCCTCCTGTAAAAGGGAGCTTTTTTCTCATATTTTTTTTCTCTAAGACATAGTTTTTAATGTATGACAATGACACTACTAAGACATTTAAATCATTTGTTCCTTAAGGAGCAAGTTATCCATCCTTTGTTACACCGTTCCCTAGACTAACCAAATTATTCTTTGTGATAATCATTCATTCATCACTTGATCATGGGCATGCTTTCCTGTTCACCAACTCTACCACTGTCTGGATGCGGGAATCCAAAGATGGTACCGGCATCCAGAGATGACGAAGATGCAGTTCTGACCTCAAGGACCACGTTGTCTAGTGCAAAGATCCTCAGCATCCAAGGATGGCCTGCAAGAACTCATAGCCCTTGGTAGTCACATCAAAAATTATGTGTATATTTTTTATGCATTTTTCATCACATCAACAAAAAGGTCTGTGACCAGGAAAAAAAGGACTAAGACCTGTGGGTCTGTACTCTGCAGGTGTGATGTATGATTGTAGTATACAGTTTTTGGTTTTGTTTTCAAGTTCTTCTAATCCTCTTGCTTGGAATAAAAAGTCTTAATTTGGCTTCATTTAGCTTCATTCTGTTTTCTTTGGGACTTCCGTCAGCACCAAGAGACAACTATCACTGTATCACCTTGATAGCAGGGTGAATGAAGCAAATTTTTCTATATAAAAGAAAAAATTTCGTTTTAAGATATACTTTTATTTTGCTTTTGTGTCACATGTGTGCCTGTTTGTTAAACTGTTCACCACACCTGTAAATGTCCTCAGTGGTGTTTCTTAGTGAAAATCATGAACACTTAAGTACAATTCTTGGAATATTTTTGTTTCATGGAGCTATGTAGGTTTGGTGCTAAATGGTAAATTTAGAGTTAGTTTAAATTCTTAAAATGCTATGGACCATTTTTTTTAAAATCTCCTCTATATTTTGGTGATGAAATTAAGAGTTATCCATCAATCACTAGTTATTCCCATAATGTAGCTTCCAGAAGATGAGTTTCCGCTAGAAAGAAAGGAGCTAGGGATGAAACTTGTACTGTTTGAGAATAAAAGAAGAAAAGTATAAGGTTTGAGGCACTGAGTAGGTTAATAACAAAGAGAAGGAATGATATAAGATAAGATTATCGAGGGGGGTCTTTGAGCATGAGACTGCTTTCAGAACTCTGCAAGAGAAGATGCTCAGCACGGCAGTGACAGGTTGGGGTCGGTGGACTTCTGGGCCAGAAGATGATTACTAAGGCATCCGAGAACCACCCCCCCCCGCCCCAAGTCCATGACTTCAGTCGTAGCAGGAGGGGTTCCATCTAAGTATAGCATCCCTGAGTGGTGACTTAATACCATCTGCTAATAAAATGTTGTGCAATTGAACCTGTTCTGCTAAGGTTTTTTGTGGGCTGGGAGTGTTTCATGTCCTCTTAGGGGCTTTAGGAGAATGTTCTCACAGCACGTGGTGCCCTTATACTGTGAAACGAAGCAATGGGTGTTAATTCTGCCAAGGGCTGCAGATCCCTTAGCTGCTGACGATGTCATAAGCGTTTTAAAATGCTGGGATGAAAGTACGCATCAAAGGCTTATCCTGGAAAATGGTTTGGAAATAACTTGCTTTGCTGAGATGCCCCATCTCATTTTTATTTCTCAAGTTGAAGAATAAGGTTGCCTGTCCTTGAGACCCATCTTGTGTTCATTCACCTGCTTGATGAAGGAGAAAATGTGCAGATCTTGAGTTTAGGAGATGCGAGTTCTGGGCCGGGTTTTACATTGACTTTCTGGGTGAATTGGGACATGTCACCTGACACTAAAACCTGCCTACGCTTTGGCTAGAACATGGGGAGAGCTATTGTGCCTGCCGAGGAGGATTTTGGAGAGAATCAAACGAGACAAAGCTCTATAGGAGCAAACAGTAAAACTTTGCCTGAGCTCTCTGTTTTGGTCAAGAGGGGTGGTTTTAAATCTTAACTGGCAGAGCTGTTAGGACTTTTTGCCTAGTTGGGAATCTGGTTAATTTTGGTAATCTCTCTCCCTTTTGATCTTGCTGCATCGGCTAAGTCTATTAAACATGACTATCTGGCAGTGAGCTGCACTTCCCTGTGTGCCCTACTTGACCTGCGGAAAAGATGTCATTTTCGTATTTGCCTGGTCTCTTCAACACGTGGGAGAGGACCAAGCAGTACCCTTTGCTGCTAAAGTATTGAGGAAAGCGGCGCTCTGTCTGTAGTAAGCCTTTGTCTGCTAATGTGTGTGCGCTCTTGGTTAAGAGTTGCCACCCGTTCATGAGACAAAATAGTATTTCCAGTGCGTAATAGGGCAAAGGGCCTCTCCCCTAATATTCCTGATAATGCTCCTACAGTTTGGCATTAGGTACAGATAAAACGGTAGAGAATTAATTAGTGTTAGACGGGATATTTGTGAACTCTCCACATTTTTGATCAAGCGCTTGAAGCTTGTTGGAGATTCCAGACTTTACTTCTGTGATGCTGAGGACATGGTGACACCAATGAAATCTCTTTCTGCCATTCGGACTGGCTTGTAACCTAGTATTTGTTACTGGGTTATGATCATTGACGTAAATTGAATGGAAAAGCAGAGCTCCTCATTTGTAGTCTGCACTCAGTAAATGCTTGTGGAATTGCAGTGATAAGGCCTTTTATTCCCCAAGGAGAAAGAAGGGAGTGTATTATAAATAATTCTTGGAATTGTGTTGTTTATGACACATGGCTTGCATTTAAATATATGCTAACTTTACAGGGCCTAGTCAAGGGCCATTTATTCTTTAAACACTGATACAGTAAATCAAATAATTAAAATAATTGATAATTAAATAATAGTTTTAAAAATCATAAATTCATAATTAAAATTCTACAACTGTGCTCTTCTAATACAAAGTCATGCTTATGTGAATCCCAACATTTTGCGGACATTTAAATCAGCTTTCTTTTGAAATTAATGAAAATGGAGAGCAACTACTCAACATTGTTCTCTTTGTACTTTGTGTGATTGATATTTTAAATAGTTACTCAGCCTTTCCTTTTCTTTGGTATACATCCTTCCCCTAATGCTTTGACTTACATGCATGGGATTTAGTTTTCATTATTTACATTGCGTTTGTGGCCATTAAAGCAGCAGAACCAGATCACTTAGGGGTGTGGGTAAAGCCAGGGAAGGTGTTCCCTGTTGATGCTGTTGAGAAAATGAATTCGATGGAACCATAAAGATGATTTTACCCCTTCTGCTTACTTCTTGAGGAAATTGGAGCATTGAGATTAAGTATGCTAAGAGAAATTTATGAATTCAGGCCTTCTAAATTCCAGTACGTCATTTCTGTGTATTCATGCCACCTTGATGTTAGGATTTGTTAAAATCCAAATTTAAAATTTAATCAGTAGGAATATGACTCAACCCTTTTGTGATACACATTTACACCCCAATACTTTCAGTAGCTTGTGTGTAAGAAAATAGCAACACCTTGATGAGTCATATTTAGCTTACTGTTTTCTATTGAATATTCTCTAATATATGTTCCCGTTTTATTTGCTGTATTTGAATCCAGCCAGTATTTTCTTTTCTAACCTAGATTTCAAAATAATTAAGACATTGCCACTTTTTTTTTTGCATATACATGGTGTATCAGAATCTGACCTTTATTACACAAGGATAATCTTTTACTTCTTCTTTGCATCATGAGGAAGAATCTGAAGTTCAGAGTGTGATAGGTGATTAGCAACAGGTGAGTAGCAGAGGTGGGATGCTAACCAGTCTTTCTGCTGACCATATAAACTGCCTTTAGCACAAATTAAGCAGTTGGCTCAGTAATAAATTTACAGTTGTTCTTAAACTGAGAAGTAAGGAGGAATTCTTGTCTGGATTTTCATAGTGTTATCATGAGAAGGTCAGGTGGAACAAAAACTCAGCTTTTACAATCCTGATTGCTATCATGAATAAGTTCACTATGATTTTAGCTTCTTAGTATATTTATGGCCTTTTTTGTTTATTAAACTTTATCACTTGTCAAGCTCATTTCAATTTCAGTTCTTTTTGCCATGTTTTGTTAGCATTCTGTCATACTTCAGGACACTGAAATTTTTGGTATAAACCCTAGAGTCTATTGCATACCTTATGATTTCATACGGATTCTGCAAACTGTTGTTCCCAGTACTAAATCCAGTGTAATGCGGTTTTATGTATCTGTAAATTATGTTTGGACTGTTAATAATTACTTTGTAAATAAGGCCTTTTAGTTGGCTATACAATCTACTTGATATTATTATTCTATATTAGTTTATAGAATAGACTACTGCTAATAGTATCTACAATAGCAGTTATACCACTAGAAGATACAGTAAGGCAATTCAGTACAGTGTGGGAAGATAATATTATAATGTCCACTTATTTTTCTCTAAAAATATAAGAAATTTAATTTTGCTAATATTTACTGCAGCTTTACTCTGAATGACATATCATCCATAGGAACTGCAACTTCATTTGTATGGTGTTCCGTAGAGTAAGTGGGAATTTCACAAGTAGTATTTAATTGGTTTTAGAATATCACAACAAAACATTAAGTTAATGTAGAAGATGTCCGTGTTATGTAAGTTTCTAGGTGAAATGAGTTAATAAATGCCAGGTGCTTAGAGGAATAACCAGCCTAGACAAGCACTAGGTGTTAGCCATTATGATTATTTATTAATGTTGATACTGTTAAATATTAATGTTATGACGCATTCTCGACCTAAGCGAATTAGCTCAAAATGTAGACACTGGCTTTAAGATATTCTGCAGAGAAACCACAGACTGAAGTTTCACCTTAGTAATGGAAACATACATTAGTAAAAAGAAAATAGCAGCGCTAATATTTCTAGCACAGACTCTTTTCCACTTTGAGGTCAAAACAATGACTGTTGAGGAGGAGCTGCCAAAAATTACTTTTTATGTGGCCAAAACCATTCAAGTCTACCAGGAAGGGGTATATATGGATTTCCATTATTGCTATTGCAAACCTTGTCCTATGGACCTGTTGTGCCTGGAGATATGTCATCAGGATTAGTGAGGCATTTAAAACTCAACATTTACAGCATAAAAACTGAGTGTTATATGACTGTAAATATCCCAGGAAAAATATTTAGAAGCCCCTCTTTTTTGCCTTCTTCTTTAATAGTGAAAATCAAAAAGCTGCATTCCATTGGGAAAAATCACTTATTGTTATCATCATAGAACTGACTGAAATAATACTTGTAAAGCAGACTTGTCACATGTCAAATGCATTCCTGCACTAGAAAATATTATTGGAAGACACACAGAAAAATTGCTGAATTTTTGAAGGATGAAATACCAGGAAAATTACTTAGCATGGGACATTTACTATAGAATTGCATTGATTCTGTTTTAACAGTGGAAATCCTAAAAAGTTTCTTTTGTAAGGCACTAAAGGAAACATCATGGAGTAGATACATTCTTGATAGTAAACAAAGTTTTTGGTATAACTAAGGATTTGGGGGACAATAGATGGAATTAATGAGGGGAAATGTGAAAATATAATCACTAATGGAGTTGGTGCTTTAATTGGAATTAAAAGAGGAATTATGGGGTAAGTTTACACAACTAGGACTGTACATGGAATCCATTCACTTTTCTGATCAAGCTGATTTAGCAAAGAAGCCAGAATATAAAATCTTAATAGTACTTTATAATGAAATGTGAGATGACCACGGTAGTACTTTTACCATACACAGCCTTCTTATAAACTTGTGGCAAAGTACTGAAAGTGTTTCTCATTGTACAAAAGGCTTAGTGTTTTGTACTTGCCATGATAACCAGGAACTTTCTATAGCTATTCCCTAGGAGATATTTTCAAGGTCCAGATGACATTTTTAACAATGAGTTGGTGCCTGCTTTCTAAAAGAAACCTTACTCTGCAGAGAACATTTTGAAAATGGATGTGTGGGTATGTTTCCATCATTACGTGATATGCTGTTGACAATGATCTAATTCACCTTTAAAAACTCTGGCATAGGCGGTGTACTTGGCCCAGTGGTGAGGGCGTCTGCCTACCACATGGGAGGTCCATGATTCAAACCCCGGGCCTCCTTGACCCGTGTGGAGCTGGCCCACGCGCAGTGCTGATGTGCGCAAGGAGTGCCGTGCCACTCAGGGGTGTCCCCCGTGTAGGGGAGCCCCACGTGCAAGGAGTGCATCCCGTAAGGAGAGCCGCCCAGTGCAAAAGAAAGTGCAGCCTGCCCAGGAATGGTGCCGCACACATGGAGAGCTGACACAACAAGATGACGCAACAAAGAGAGACACAGATTCCCGGTGCCGCTGATAAGGATAGAAGTGGTCACAGAAGAATACGCAGCGAATGGACACAGAAAACAGACAAGTGGGGGGGGGGGGTCGGGGGAAGGGGAGAGAAATAAATCAAAAGTAAATCTTTAAATAAATAAATAAATAAATAAATAAATAAATAAATAAATAAAATCTCCTGCATATGCAGACTTGAAAAACTCTTAAGTAGAAATTCTAATCATTCAGATAAAGAGGTTAAGTGACATCTGAATTGGATATATAAAAAGAAATGCACTGTGATTACTTTGTAAGAAATAATTGACAACACAGAAGATGGAAATGTACTAGCTAAATTGCAACACAATCCTTTTTATAATTGGTGGATTAAATGAAAAATGAGAATTATTTTCCATTTGTATCTGCATGATTGTGAGATTTCTTTTTCAGTTCTAAAAACTATTTAAACAAAATATTAATTTAGACTGGACTTAAAACCGGACCTTTGTGTCGTATCATAAAGTTTTTATCTAAGATTTAAAAAGTGTATGTGCTAATCATCCATTGTAATAAATGTTTCACACCAGTGCAAGGTGCTGGTATTTGGGGTGGTATGTGGGAATCCTGTATTTTATTCAGTAGTATTCTGTAAACCCACAACTTCCCTAATATAAAAAATTAATGGAGCATGTTCAGTCACATAGCATTCTCAACAAGTGTAAAAAGATTCTTACTAAAAGTATAATAAAATTATAGAAAATATTACTTTTTTTACTGATTTTTAATTTTAATTTTTCTATGTGTATAATGTATGTGTATGAGTACTAGAATACAACTATACAATTTAAATAATTTATTAATATGCTCCTGCAAATATATGCAAAAAATATTAGTTTGTGGAGTGTGATAGGCTGAATAAGTCCCAGAAATACTTAGTTCTTAGCGGCTGTAACCTGGATGTTACCTTCTGTTGCAAAAGTGACTTTGCAGGTGTGATTAGAGATCTTATCCTGGATTACCTGGCTGGGCCTTGGATGCCATCAGACAAGTCCAGAAGAGGAGAAGGCGCTGGGATGACTGACGCAGAGATGGGGGCGACGGGCTTTGAAGGTGGAGGAAGGGGCCACAGATGGGCTACAGGCTGCTGCTGGGAGCTGAGTGTGGCCAGGGAAAGGCCTGCAGAGGGAACCCCCTGACACCTTGACTTTAGCCCAGTGAAAGTGTCTGCAGGCTTCCTCGCCCCTCCCCAGAAGTGAAAGACAATAAAGTGATGCTGTTGTAAGCCAGTAAATTGGAGGTCATTTGTCACAGCAGCCCCAGGAAACTCATAAAGGTGAAACGAATGTGGAGGCCTCACGCCTCCAATTGGTTTCTTAATGAACAAGCCTGTTCGAGGTTCATGGACTTGACCTTGAGTGGTTTTTTTTTTGCATCCCCTTTCTTTTTCTTTCTTTGGTGGCTGCCTAGCATCATGTTGCTGATTTCTTGCGTTTCTGGATTAGATCCCAGTATTCCACTTCACATCAAATGTTCAGAAGTTCTTTGGGAAGATTGTATGAATAGCTTAATAAGAAAATCAAATATAAAAAGGTGACTATTCAGGAAGCAAAATAGCATTTCTTGTTTCAATATGAATTTTCAAGGGTGAAAACTAATTTCGCACATTCCAGTTAGGTGGTCTTGAAAAGAAAGCTCTATTAAAAAAGAGGTCGAATAAAAAAAAGAAGTGACTAATCCAGATTTGCACATACTGTGACAAATGAATGCTAGTTTTATCGAGTATATATGAATTCATTGTGAGTTGTTGAATGTTGTTGTAGGTGTACTATAAATTGAAAAAAAGAAGTTGAGCGGTTTCATGCTTAAAGATTAGAATGTCCTGTTGAACAGAAATGCGGGCTTTGCGGAAGCTCTTGGTACACTGTAGCTCCTTCTCCTCACTTGCCTTTATTGCCTTGTGCTCTGTCATAAAAGGAAATGAAACTGATTTCTGCAGGAAATTAAATTAGTTCAGCAAAGATACAACTCAGCAGGCACCCAAAACTGACCGTGTCTTTCATTCTTTAACCACTTACAGATGTAAACATCAATAGCTGTGTAATGTGAATGAAATTAATATAAATTGGTATTAACTTGGAGAAAATAGATGGGTGGTATTTTAATAACTGACCACCTACTAGGATTAACCTGTCGTCCACTAGAAGTGTGAATTTTTTTTTTTTAAACCAAGTGATTTTACTCCTTTAAAACTCTATATCTTTTAGGTTAGTAACCTATAGGTGAATGGGCAGGGTGTGTATGAATTAATTTACTTTCCTGAAAAGGAGTCTCCTTAGAAACTGCTATTAAACTCTGGATAGAAAGTTTTGATTTTTAAATGTTTTGACTCCATGAAGATATTAATTTTTTCAAGATCAGCATAAATCAAATTTTTAGACCATTATCAAAACTGTTGTTTGGATATGTCAGTGTATGTTTCCCTTCCAAAAAACCATGTCTACCTGCTGTAAGATTCATTAGTTAACACTTTAATAATAATTTAAAAATATTCTCTAGGGCTTAATTATAAATATATTTTATCTGTGGTTCAGTCAATGTTTTTTCTGTATAATGAGATGATATGTGTGTCATGTCATGAAATTATGTTTTTCTTTAATTGACTGAACACGCAAAACAGGCAATCTTAATAACAAAAATTCAACAAAATACTCAACAATTAATGTGTTATGGAGATTAAGAGAGTCTCATTAGCTTATAAAGTAGCGTGAAATATATATATGTAAATACATGTAATTCAGGGCAGTTTTTGTAATCAGGAAATGCTTCATGTAGGAGGCAGTATTTGAACTTGGATTAAAGATTGGGTAGAAACTGAACAAAGGAGAAAGATGGGAAAAGGAAATGTGATTGTGAGAGGTAGAGAGTTACTTAATTGGATGCAATTTTACTAAGCCTAAATATAGGCTGGAAAATTAGGTTGGAACCGTAATGTGAATGCCTGGGGAGCTTGGACTTCACTTTTTAGGTGGTAGGGTTGTTAAGTCCCTGACAGGTCTCAAGTGACATTGTGGAAAAACCAATTTCGTGGTTGTATTAGTCAGCCAAAGGGGTGCTGATGCAAAGTACCAGAAATCTGTTGGCTTTTATAAAGGGTATTTATTTGGAGTAAAAGCTTACAGTTATAAGGCCCTAAAGAGTCCAACTCATTTACCAAAAGAGGTTCTTTCTTTCTTTCTTTTTTTTTAAAGATTTATTTTTCTCCCCTTTCCCCACCCCCACTTGTCTGCTCTCTGTGTCCATTCGCTGTGTGTTCTTCTGTGACCGCTTCTATCCTTATCAGCAGCACCAGGAATCTGTGTTTCTTTTTTGTTGCATCATCTTGTTGTGTCGGCTCTCCATGTATGCGGTGCCATTCCTGGACAGCCTGCACTTTCTTTCGCACTGGGCGGCTTTCCTTATGGGGTGTACTCCTTGCTTGTGGGGCTCCCCTATGTGGAGGACACCCCTGTGTGGCACGGTACTCCTTCCATGCATCAGCACTGCACATGCGCCAGCTCCACATGGGTCAAGGAGGCCTGGGGTTTGAACCACAGACCTCCCATGTGGTAGGCGGATGCCTTCTCCATTGGGCCAAGTCCACTTCCCAGAGGTACTTTCTAGTACAAGTCACTAGTCACTTGTTGAAGCAAGATGGTGGGTGGTCTCTGCCTGATCTCTCCTTCCTTCTTCTTAGGCTCTTCTTCTGACCTCAGTTGTCATGACAAAATTCTCACCTCTGTCAACTATGGAGTTCTTTCTCTTTTCTCATGTATCTTTTTCTGTGTCTTCTTGAATGAGGGTCTGTTTCTATCAGCCCACCAAGGGGGCAGGGACTCAACTCTGAGTCACGCCCTACTGTTGTGGTCAAGTCAAAGCCCTAATCTTGATTTAATCAAGTAAACACCAAACCTTTGAATTTAATATAATCAAAGGGTATCACACCTAGAGGAACAGACCAGTTTATAAACATAATATCTCTTTTTGGAATTCATAAAAAATACTAATCTGCTGTAGTAGCAATGAGTAGAATTGACTGGAAATGAAGAGTCAGTCATCCAGGAAATTTTAGATGTTCCAGTGTAAAGACAAAAAATGTTGACAGATTAAATGAAAATAACTCATTTTGAAAATTACATGGGAAATTGAATTTAAAATTCCCTTTTATACCAGTTAGAGTTTTTTTTGTGCTTGATTTCTAGTTTCAGATATGCCTATTATGGTCTATTTTTAGGACACTGATGATTGAATTAAAAATACATCTATGAATAATATATTATTAATATCTTGTAGCATTTCTTGCCTTTCATATACTTTTCATGTTCCAGTTGCAATAGATAGTTTCTTCTGTTATCATTCTCCATCTGTTACTGTTAGGAGATAGACTAAGCTTTCATGGAACTCTTGAAACAGATTCTTCCCCTACTATTTCTAAAAAAACTATGTCTTTCATGTCCTTGGTGATCTTAGTCATCAGACCCAGAGACCTTTGGTTTTGTCATCACGTTTTACCTTCTGCTAGAATAATAGCTTTGAAACTCAGTGATTTTCCACCTCTTTGTCCTATTTTTTCTTCTTGGTCTTTTTTTTTTTTTGCCTATTCAGAAGATCATTATGAATTCTCAAGAATTTAGTAAATGTTGACTGAGGACAGGCACGTCATAATCCTCCAATGAGTGTTAACAGTTATCGTCTTGATATAGAAGATATTCAGGTCCTGCTGGACCAGATATGCATCCCTGTGGCATACCTGGAATCCCTCCATAAAGTCCACTTGTGCCTAAACTTAGTGTGCCCTCAGTAAGTGTACATGGTCTTCCTCCTCAAATCTGCTTCTCCTTCTGTGATCCTTATTTCAGTTCTTATCAGCACCGTCTGTACAAAATTTCAGGTTAAAACCACAGATTAATCTCTACCTCTCCTTTACCTTTTCTGTTGAATCAGTGATCAAATCCTGTTTTTTCCTCCCCTTTAGTACTGCACCTCATATTCATCTTTTGCCCTGGTTTAGGTTCTCCTTGGCTTAGTTTAATTTTTAAACTGACCATTTAATCCCATTACCTCTTCCCTGGAATTATTATTATGAGAGACGCAGGTCCGGTCATCCCATTGCCATCCTCTCTGGAGGTGGCTCAGTCTGCGTGGTGCTCTTGGCTGGCCAGCAACCACTGATCAGTTCACTGTGCCTGCATGGAAATGCCGCCCGAAGGGTGGAGTGAAGGGGTTACAGACTAGGTTGCTAGGGAGAACATTTTCTAATATTTTTTTTCCTCCCTGATTTTTTTCTATGCACTCCAGGGGAAAATTTCTATTGATTTATCTTGAAGTTCACTATTTCTTTTTTTCAACTTCAATCTGCTCTTGAATCCCTCTAGTGATTTTTTAAAAAATATTCAGTTATTATACCCTTCAATTTCAGAATTTCCATTTGGTTCTTTTTAATAAAATTCTTTATACTTTATAAGAGTCTATTTTTGACTCATTGTTATAATACTTTCCTTTAATTCTCTAAACAGTTTAGTTCTTTGAACATATCTATAATAGCTGCTTTGAAACCTTTGTCCACTAAATCCAACATCTGGGGTTACTCAGAGACAGTTTCTATTGGCTATATTTTTCTCTTTTATTATGGGTCACACTTTCCCCTTTCTCTCTCCTTTCCTCTCTTCCTCCTTCCCTTCTCTCCCTTCTCTCCCCTTTCCCTCCTTTTCCTTTGCTTTCTTTCCTTTCTTTTGTCTGTCTCATAATTTTTTTGTTGAAACTGGACATTTTATTTATTCTTATTTTTTAACAAATCAATTTTATTGATACATCTCAATAGAACATAAATCCATACAAAGTGTACAATCAATAGTATTTGGTATAAGCACATATTTGTGCATTCATCACATCAATCCTTCTTAGAGCACTTTCATTATTCTGATGATAATAAACAAAAACCAAACAAAACTCATCACCTCTCAATCCCTCTATCCTTCCCCTGCCGTACATAGTTGCTATTCTCGTTCTTTTTCTATAGTATAACAAATAATATTTCATTCTCAAATATTATGGCCTACTCTATCTGTCCCTTTTTTGGAGTAGTCCAGACAGTTAGTTCTGATGCATTGGAAATTAAGGATTCCAGTTCAGTCTCCTATTTTGGCCAGGTAGGATTTCATCAAGAAACATTCTGTTCCTTGATTGTCTCAAAGAGTTCACTTCAAAAATGCAAAATCTGTTTCAAAAGGATCAGGTGATAAGATGTGATCAAAGTCAGATACTACTTGAACTAAGCAATCCATGAAAGTTTTATAATTTAACAGCCTGATTACCCATTAAACAATCACTGTGTGCTTACCATATGTGCCAGGTGGAAAACTAAGTCAATCAGTGTACTATCTACTAGTAAGACTGTCATCTGACTGCTGAAGGCAGTTTACTGACTTATGAGCCAAAAAGGAAGGAGAGTTAGAAGGCAGAATTAAGTTGTTTCTCAGACAGTATAATCAACTTTTGGTCTGATAATATACATTAGGCAATATATTTATCAGCATCTTGAATGTAAGTGTTTTCTCTCTCCATTGGCCTGCAAATAGTCACTGACTCTACTTTTTCCAGGCCAAGTGGTAAATGTTAGTTTATTCACTGAAGTATTTTATAATTAATTTATAATTATTTTGAAAACCTAACTGGGTCATGTGACCTAAGGATGCCAAGTTAAAAAGAATGTTTAAAATTAAAATTACCTGTAAGATCTAGAACATATGGTCACTGTGTTTATACTTTTTTATATTATACTTTTTAACTTTTTAAAAAGATACTTAGATTACATAAATGTTACCTAAAAAATATGGGGGATTCCCATATGCCCCCTTCCTTACCCTTCCCACATTTTCCCACATTAACAACATCCTTCATCAGTGAGGTACATTTGTTACACTTGATGAACACACTTTGGAGCATTGCCACTAAGCATGGATTATAGTTTACATTGCAGTTTAAACTCTCTCCCACACAATTTTGTAAGTTATGAAAGATATATAATGGCCTGTATTTGTCATTGCAATGTCATTCAGGACAATTCCCAAGTCCCAAAAATGCCCCCATGTAACGCTTGTTCTCTCTTTCTTCCCTCAGAATCTCCAGTGGCCACTGTCTCCACATTAATGATAACAATTCTTCCATTGCTAGAATCACAAAAAGTCTATAGTAGAATAACAGTAATTCTACTCTAGTCCATGGTCCATTCCCTAATACTTAGGATTCTAGGGTGGTGATGCCCACTCCACCTCTAATTGAGAGGGGGCTTAGATCCCTTGGGGCAGATGGATGGAACTATCTTGCTTACAGTTGCAGACTGTCTTGGTTCCTTGGTATGGTGGTTGACCATCATCATCTCCTTGTTGGTTGTCCCGGGTGAAAAAACCAGACATATTAGATATATTATAACAACTCTGAATCCTAATTTTTCCCACACTGAAGGTTGTTGCTGTTTTTTTTTTTTTTTTTCTCTTTTTTTCTTTGTTTAGTGGCTTGCCTGGACTAAATCTGTGACATTTATCCCACTAATCATGTGTAGCCTCTAATGTCTCTGCTCAATTAAAAAAATTCTCAGTTTAATTTTTTGCTTGGCTTCCTGGGGTGCCCCTGTTTCAGGAAAGCCTAGTGGTCAGCAAGTGATTATATAGAGGTTGGACTCTAACACATCCAGCAGTTAAGGTTTCAGTTCTCTGCCAGCAGATCTATGTGTGAGTAGGGAAGTACATTCTAAGAGAAGGAGTTTTGTTTTTCTTGTTTCTGTTTTTCAAATATATTGTTAAAATTTTTTAGAAGATAGATTACACAAATTGTTACACAAAAAAATTGAAGGGATTCCCATATGCCCCACTCCCCATGCCTCCCACCCTTCCACACATTAACAACTTCTTTCATTAGTGTGGTGCATACATTGCTATTGATGAACACATTTGGAGCATTGCCACTAAGCATGGATTGTAGTTAACATTGTGGTTTACTCTCTCTCCCACTCAATTCTGTAGGTTATAGCCGGATATATAATGGCCTGTATCTGTCATTGCAGTGTCATTCAGGACAATTTCAAGTCCCGAAAATGTCCCCATATTACAACTCTTTTTCCCTCTCCCTGCCTTCAGCACCTCCAGTGGCCACTGTCTCCACATGAATGCTATAACTTCCTCCATTGCAATAATTATAGTAAATCTATAGTAAAATACCAATAAGTCCACTCTAGTTCATATTTTATTCCTCAATCCTGAGGATTCTGGGATGATGATGCCCACTCCACCTCTAATTGAGAAGGGGCCTCAATCCCATATGATTGATGGATGAGACTCTCTTGCTTGCAGTTGTAGACTCTCTTGGTTCCTTGGTATGGTAGTTGTCCATCCTCACCTCCTTGTTAGTTATCCTGGGTGAGTCCCATGAACTGGAGAGTAGGTATTGTGACTCCACTGAGGTTTAGGGCCCAGCTGGCACATGGACAGCCCAAAGGTTCAAGCCTCTTGGACATATACCTACCAACTCCAGTACCAACTACAGGTTCAAAAAGAAGAGACAGAAGAGGTATGTGTAGAGAAGTCATGACTGAGTCCAACACTGTCCCACTTGGGAGCACAAACTCCAAAGTAGGGCCCACTGGCAAGGTACCAAACTCTGGGGCTATCTGCCATGGCTATAGGACCTGAGTGTCTCCAGAGCCCTCAGGAGCCCTGCTATCTGGGATAGTATCTACTTTGGCAGTCTATGAGATCCTGCTGAGACGCGCATAAGCGTTACCTCTGGGATGACCTTCCAACTCATTTTGAAGTCATTTAGCTATATAAACTCATTTGTCTTTACCCTTTCCACCTTTTATTCAAAGTCTTTTTCCAGTTGCATTGTTAGTTGGTGCTTGGTAGTAATCCCTTGGTGCCGGGGAGGCTTATCCCTGGGAGTCATGTCCCATGCTGGGGGGAAGGTAATGCACTTATATGCTGAGTTTGGCTTAGAGAGAGGCCACATTTGAGCAACATAGATGCTCTCAGGAGGTAACTCTTAGGCATCCTATAGCACTAGGCAAAGTTGCAATTTCAAGAGCAAAGACTCATAAGCATAGTCATCAATATCAAGGGCCCAGCAATGGATGATCCTTCTTCTCTAGTCATAGCTCCTGCACTTGGGGGATTGTTGTTGTTCCATTAGAGAATGTGGCAGAGCTCCCCAGGATAAGAATTCAATATTCTTTTGTTTTTTGTGTGAATTGTCACCCACTATGACAATGTCCCATGAACATTTGATCATGTTTATATACCTATATGTATATCCAGGTCAACTTCCTCCTATGTATCCCTCATCACTGACACCCCACACCAATGATCCTCCCCTGCCACAGTTGTAACCCTTCTGTGATCCAAAACGTCTTAAAAAATGAAGCCAAGAATATCATCAAATACAATTAACAGGAACATGAAATAGTAATGATAGATTTAAACATAAGAAATAAAACACATAATATTTTAGAAAAACTAAAGCTCAAATAAAATAACAAAATTGGGATATTAAAAAATAATGAAAAATATTTTAAAAAATTTTTGATGTTTTGCCTTTTATCACTGTAATATCTGTTGTCCTCTATGTACAGTGAAATTTTCTTCTATGTCTTCCCCATTGTCTTACTTTTTTTCATTTTATTTTCAAAGAAGTTTTATGAAACAGTAAAGTCACATACAGAACACAGGGGACTCCCATATACCCAACATCCTCCCCCTTTTTCCCCTTCCAGTTATCAATAATCTTTTTATATGTGGATGGTATATTTGTTACAACTGATGTACAAATATTGAAACATAGCCACTAACCATGGTCAGTGGTTTATATTATGGTCTGCACTCTATACTGTACACTTTTATACATTTTTGATGAAATTCAACATGGCCTGTATCCATCATTGCAAAATCAATGCAGAATATTTCCATTGCCCCCTAAATACACCCTCTCCCATCTACTCTATTCCTTCTTCCCCCTCACCTCAGGGCCCACAGCTACCATCAGCCTTCACTCCTTGAAAGACAAGATTCATCGTTACTTGCAACAACACTGAGGGCTTGACACACTGGTCTTTCCTCCTGTATTAGGAACTGCCCATTCTGTCTTGAGACACTGATCCCTCTGAGAACATATTTGCCCTCCTCAGGATGGGAGTCCAATTCCTTCCTGCTCATTAGGTGGGTCTCCACCCACTGGTACAACACAGTATGACAAAGTGATCACTTGCACATTCTCTATAAGACTGCCCCAGGTATACCCTGTCCAAACTGTGACCCCATCCAACACCCTAAACCAGTAACCCTTCCTTGTCATATTGCCAAAAGAGCTTTCCCAACATTGTGGTTTCAACCACATACTCACCAGTCCCCAGTGTTTACCTGCTCCCTCCCCTAACCCTCTCTCACTGACTGTCCAACCCACCTTCCCCACTCTACCTCCCGTCAAACCTGCACTACCCAACCCAATAGTATCACCACACCCTGGCATATCCCTTCCTGCACAACTACTCGTACCTTATAATGGATTTTCCCTATATGGGTGTTGACTCACAACCTTCTTCCTTTTTATTTATTGTAAACATATGTTCCAGACTCTATCTCTCTGAGTCTGCTTGATTTCCTTAATTCATATCCGTGAGGTCATTAATATTTGTCCTTCAGTGCCTGGGTTGCTTCACTCAACATAAGGTCCTCAAGATTCATCAATGTTATTCCGTGTGTATTCATTCTTACAGCTGAGTAATATTCCATTGTATGTATATAACACATTTTGTTTAATCATTCATCTGTTGACAGGCATTTGGGTTGATTCCAACTTTTGGCAATAGTGAATGATGCCCCTATGAACATTGGTGTGCATATATCTGGTCATGTACTTGCTTTCAGTTTCTCTGGATGTACACCCAGCAGTGCAATTGCTGGATCTTATGGCAAATCTAAAGTTACTTTTTTGAGGAACCACAAAATTGTCCTCCACAATGGTTAGGCCATTCTACATTCCCACCAGTAGTGGATGAGGGTTCCTATTCCTTTACATCCTCTCTAACACTAGTAGTCCTCTGCTTTTTTAATGGCTACCAGCCTAATGGGTGTAAGATGGTATCTCATTGTAGTTTTGATTTGCATTTCTCTGATAGGTAGTGATGTTGAACAACTTGTCATGTGCTTTTTAACCATTTCTATTTCTTCTTTGGAGAAGTGTCTGTTCAAATCACTTGCCCATTCTTAAAATGGATTGTTTTTTTATTTTATTTTATTTTATTTTATTTTTTAAAGATTTATTTTTATTTATTTAATTCCCCTCCCCCGGTTGTCTGTTTTCTGTGTCTTTTGCTGCGTCTTGTTTCTTTGTCCGCTTCTGTTGTCGTCAGCGGCACGGGAAGTGTGGGCGGCGCCATTCCTCGGCAGGCTGCTCCCTCCTTCGTGCTGGGCGGCTCTCCTTATGGGTGCACTCCTTGCGCGTGGGGCTCCCCTACGCGGGGGGGCACCCCTACGCGGGGGGCACCCCTGCGCGGCCGGCACTCCTTGCGCGCATCAGCACTGCGCATGGGCCAGCTCCACACGGGTCAAGGAGGCCCGGGGCTTGAACCGCGGACCTCCCATGTGGTAGACGGTTATTTTAGAGATACAGGATTCTTTTATATATGCTGGATATTAGGCTCCTATCAGATATATGGTTACCAAATATTTTCTCCCATTGGGTAGTCTGTCTTTTCACTTTCTTGACCAAGCTCTTTGAGATGAAAAAGTTTTTAATTTTGAGGAAGTCCTATTTATCTCTTTTTTCTTTTGCTGCTCATGCTTTGGGTGTGACATTCTACTTCATGAGACCGTTTCCTATTACAAGGTCTTGTAGCTGCTTCCCTACATTATCTTCCAAGGTCTTTATAGTCTTGGCTCTTATATATAGATCTTTGATCCATCTTGAGTTGATTTATATAAGGTGCGAGATAGTGATCCTCTCTCATTCTTTTGGATATGGATATACAGTTCTCCAAGGACCGTTTGTTGAAGAGGCCATTCTCTCCCAGTTGAGTGGGCTTGGTGGCCTTGTTGAATATCAGATGACTGTATATGTGAGGATCTATTTCAGAACTCTCTGTTTCCATTGGTTGGTATGTCTATCCTTGTGCCAATACCATGCAGTTTTGACTACTGTAGCTTTGTGTAGTTTGTTTTAAAGTCAGGTAGTGTGATTCCTCCCATTTAATTTTTCTTTTTCAATATGTCTTTGGCTATTTGGGACCTCTTGCCCTTCCAAAAAATTTCATAGTTATTTTTTCCAATTTGGTAAAAAAAAAAAAATGCTGTGTTGATTTTTATTGGGATTGCATTAAATCTGTAGATCAGTTTGGGTAGGATAGACATCTTAATGATGCCATTGTTCCATCCATGAACAGGGAATATTTTTCCTTTATTTAAGTCTTCTTTTATTTCCTTTATCAGTTTTGTGTAATTTTCTGTGTATAAGTCACTTACATCTTTAGTTAAATTTATTTCTAGGCATTTGATTCCTTTAGTTGCTATTGTAAATGGGATTTTTTCCTTGATTTCCTCCTCAGATTGCTCATTATTGGTGTACAGAAATTCCACTGTTTTTGTGCATTGATTTTATAGCCTGTGACTTAACTGAACTCATTTAAAGGCTCTAGAATCTTATGGATTTTTCAGGGCTTTCTATGTATGGGATCATGTAGTCTGCAAATAGTGAAATTTTGACTTCTTTCTTTCCAATTTGGATGACTTTTATATCTTTTTTCTTGCCAAAGTGTTCAAGCAAGTTCTTCTAACACAATGTTAAATATGAGTGGTGATAGTGGGCATCCTTGTTTTGTTCCCAATCTTAGAGGGAAAGCTTTTAGGATGTCAGCATTGTATATGATGTTAGTTGTGGGTTTTTCATTTATAGCCTTTATCATGTTGAGGAAGTTTCCTTCTATTCCTATCCTTTGCAGTGTTTCTATCAGGAAAGTGTGCTCCTGTATTTTGATGACTATTTTTTCTGCGTCTGTAGAGATGATCATGTTATTTTTTTCTTCACTTCTGTTTCTGTAGTGTTATACATTGATTTATTTTCTTATATTGAACCATCCTTACATACCAGGGATGAAACCCACTTTGCCTTGGTGTATAATTCCTTTGATGTACTATTGAATACGATTAGCAAGTATATACTTTTTTTTTGAGGATTTTAGCATCTAGGTTTATTAGAGAAATTGGTCTGTAATTTTCCTTTCTTGTAGCTTCTGTTTGGCTTTGGTATTAGGGTAATGTCAGCATCATAGAATGAGTAAGACAAAATTCTTCTACTTTTTTCTTTTTGGTAGAGTTTAAGCAGGATTGGTCTTAGTTCTTTCTGGAATATTTGGTAGAATTCATCTGTGTAGCCATCTGGTCCTGGGCTCTTCTTAGTTGGGAGGTTTTTGATGGCTATTTCAATCTCATTACTTGTGATTTGTCTATTGAGTTCATCAATTTACTTTTGTGAATTTAGGCTGCTTGTAAGTCTAGGCATTTGTCCATTTCCTCTAAATTATCATTCTTGTTGGCATATAATTTTTCAAAGTGTCTTCTTATGATACTCTTTATTTCTGTGGGTTATTGGTGATATTCCCTTCCTCATTTCTTATTTTGTGTGTTTGCATTTTCTTTCTTTTTTTCTTTGTTAGTCTAGCTAAGGGCTTGTCAATTTTATTGATCTTCTTGAGGAACCAGCTTTTGGTTTTGTTTACTTTTTCTAGTGCTTTTAAAAAATTTTCTATTTCATTTAGTTCTACTCTAATCTTTGCTGTTTCCTTCTTTCTACTTCCTTTGTTATTAGTTTGTTGTTCTTTTCCTAATTCCTCTAGGGGTGCTGTTAGGCCCTTGATTTTTGCTCTTCTTTCTTTTTTGATATATACATTTATGGCTATGAATTCCCCTCTCAGTACAGCTTTTGCTGCATCCCATAGGTTTTGATATATTGTTTTGTCATTTCCTTTCATTTCAAGATAGTTACTGATTTCTTTTGTAATTTCCTCCTTGACCCACTGATTGTCTAAAATTGTGTTGTTTAACTTCCATAGTTTTGTGCCTAATCTGGTTCTCTGACCCTTGCTGATTTTCAGCTTCATTCCATTGTGGTCAGAAAAATTACTTTGTATAATTTTAATCTTTCTGAATTCATTGAGAGTTGTTCTTTGGCCTAGCATGTGGTCTGTCTTGGAGCATGATCCATGTGCACTTGAGAAGAAAGTATATCCCACTGTATTTGGTTGTAGTGTTCTGGACATGTCTATCAAGTCCAGATCCTCTAATGTATTATTCACAGTCTTTGTTTCTTTATTGATCCTTTGTCGAGATGTTCTGCCTAATGGTGATAATGGTGTATTAAAGCCCCTGCAATCATCGTAGAGGCATCTATTCTCTGCTTAGTTTTTCCAATGTTTCCTCATGTATTTTGAGGTTCCCTGGTTAAGTGCATAAATGTTTATGATCTTTCTTCTTGAAAGATTACCTCTTTTACTAATATATAGTATCCAACTTTGTCTCTTAGAATAGTTTTGCATTTAAAGTCTATTTTTTTCCATTATTAATATAGCTACTCCTGCCCTTTTTTGGTGGTTGTTTGCTTGTAAAATTGTTTTCCAGCCATTCACTTTCAGCCTCCCTGAATCCATGGGTCTAAGGTGGGTTTCTTGTAGACAGCATATAGATGAGTCATATTTCCTTATCCATTCTGCTAATCTGTGTCTCTTGACTGGTGAATTTAATCCATTAACATTCAGTATCATTACTGTCAAGGAATTACTTGCATTAGCCATGTTTTCTTTGGGCTTCTGCATGTCATATGTTTAAAATTTTTTTTTCTTACACTCTCCTCTAATGCTCTTGTTTTTTCTTTCAACCTGTAGCACTCCCTTTATTACTTCTTGATGGGCACATTTCTTATTGGCATACTTTCTTAATATTTGTTTATCTGTGAATATTTTGAATTCCCCATCATTTTTGAATGCCAGCTTTGCTGGATAGAGAATTCTTGGCTGGAAATTTTTTTCCTTTGGCACCTTACTATGTCATACCACTGCCTTCTTGCCTCAATGGTTTCAGATGAGAAATCAGCACTTAATCTTATTGTGCTTCCCTTGTATGTGATGGTTCTCTTTTCTCTTGCTACTTTCAGTATTCTGTCTTTGTCTTTAGCATTGGAGAATTTGATAAGTATATGTTGTGGAGTGGGCCTGTTTGGATTTATACTGTTTGGGGTACACTGTGTTTCCTGGACATGTACATCCATCTCCCTCAATAGGGTTGGGAACTTTCAGCTGTTATTTCCTCCAACACTCCTTCTGTCCCCTTTCCATTATCTTCTCCCTCTGGGATGCCTATAATGCATTTGTTTGTGTGTTTTGTGTTGTTGTTCAGATCCCTAAGTCCATGCTTAGATTTTTTCTTTTTATCTATCTGTTCTACTCTCTGTTTGATTTCAGATGTAATGTCTTCCACATTACTAATTCTTTCCGCTGCCTATTCAAATCTACTGTTATGTGCTTCCAGTGTATTCTTGACTTCTTGGATGGTGCCTTTCATCACCATCATATCTGTTATATGTTTACAGTTTCTTCAGTATGTTCTCCCAGTGTCTTCTCAATATCCTTAATCTCTTCCTTCACTTCTTTAAGTTGGTTCATGATATTTGTTTGGAGAGCTCTGATTAGTTGTTCCATATTCTGCATCTCCTTCTGGTTTTTAGTTTGTTCTTGGACTAGGCCATGTCTTCCTGTTTCTTAGTATGGTTTGTCATTTTTTGTTGGTGTTTAGGCTTCTCTTTATCTTGATGGGTTTATTCAGTTGATTACTTTCTCTACTCTAGGGTTTTATTTTGTTGCTGTTTTCGTCTGTGTGTTGTTTTCTCTTTGACACTTTGTTCCTCTTAGTCTCTTTCCTTGCTGTTGTCTATGTTCCATTGAAAGAAAAAGATGAGGCCCAGAGTACAGGAAAGAGGTAAGAAGAGAAAAAGTATAATTATAGTAATAAAGTAGTAAAGGTAGAAGAGGAACCATATAAGACCTAGGAAAATGCATCATTAACTCATAAGAAGTGCAGGCGAATAAGATTTTAAAAGTGGGGTACAAAGAAATGAAAAATCTAATAGAGAAAAATATCTAGAATAAATTATTTTAAAGGCCAGAATGATAAGAAGACAAGGAAAGAGAAAAGACAAGACAATAAGAAAAAAAGTTAAAAAAAGAGAGAAAATAGAACAGAGCAGATAGAAATAAAGACAAGAAAAACTGACAACTAAACAAAGAGAGGTGGACTGTAAGAACTAAAACAGAAAGCAGAAGATAGGAAGATGAAGGAAGGAAAAGAAATAGCATAGGTAGACAAAATTGGTATGCAAAAAGGGAAATAAGGGAAAAACACGGCAAACAAACAAGACAACAATACCTAATTTAAAAAAAACGGGGGGGGGGCAGTAAAAGAGGGGAAAAAAAAGAACAAAACACAAACACTCAAGCAGCAATCAAACAAAAACTTAGGAAAAACAGCTTTCCCTCTTAGGCCCCAGAGGAGCTTCTCAGGCTGCCCGTGTTTCTCAATCAGTTACCCTGACGCCTGCCCCCTGCAGGCTTTGAATCAGGTTTTAGCTAGTAAACAAAGTTAAATTTTAAAAAAAGAACCTTTTTAAAGAAAAATAAGGGGACCAAGAGAAGGTAATACAAAAATAATGTCTATATGTTCCCTGTCCTAAAATATCAGCTGGGTGTTTGATAACCTGGTGAATCACTACTCTAAGAGGAGCTGGGAATCAAACCAGGGACCTCGTATATTCAAAGCAGACTTCTCCACTGAACTAAACTTTCTCATGGGTCATTTAGCCAGAGAGCTGTCCAGTCACTTTCCCTTGAGCAGGTTAGGTTTGACTCTGCAGTTGGGTAGATTCCTGTTGATTAGGAGCCTGTCTGTCCCTGCCCCCTTTCTATTATTACTGCTTTCTCTCCCAGTGCAGCAGATCATGATAGCCTGTGTGATCTGAACCCCCCTCCCCTCACCTGGTCATGTTGAGTTCCCTTCTGAAATTCCAATGGGACCCTGGTATCTGAGCTCACTGCTGAGAAATGACTCTCAACCTTCTTCCAGACCTCCTCCTCCTCCCAGGGAACCCTAAATAGGACCTTGGAATGATATTAAGCGTTTCCTACTGCCCACCTCCCTTAGGGGAGTTGGAATTTTGGTAGTTTACAGCCCTGGACTAGGGAATTGCCTGGCTCTGGCCTCTCCCAGCCCCAGTTCCTCTCTCCCAGGTCGGCTAGGTAAACCAGGCCGTGGGGGCAGATTCGCCTCTCCCCTCTTCCCGGGGCCACCTCTTGCTAGCTGGTGTGCACCCTAAAGTTCAAAGGGGGTAAAGGTAACCAAACCCACAGAGAGGAAACCCCTCTCCGCCCTTCCCCCGAACCCTCTAACTCCCAGAGAATGCTCCCTGGTGGGAGTCGGGGGGGTTCAGAGGCTTTTGCTTTGAGGGTGGGGCTTAGCCACCCACCGTTTCTAGCCACTGGGGTGAGAAACTCATGGTTTTCCCTTGGGCTTTTTTATCTCTTTGTCCAGTTCCCTTCAGATCCATGCCTGAAGCCTCCTGCTCAGGCAGTATCTTGCCCCTTCGTTTTTTGGGAGAGAGCTGGTGAATGCCCATTTAAACCGACACCATCCTGCTGGATCTCCCAAAGTAGAGGTTTTTAAGTCTTCCTTGTCTTGCACTTTCTTCTCGGTCCTTTTTAGTGCGCCTGTGAGTAGCTTGGGGCCTATCTCACTATGTACTTGCAACCATTGTCAGAAACATGCTGAGGGGCTGGAAGAGCTTTAAGTCCTCTCTGGAAAGTGTCATTTTTCATAGACTGTGCCACTAGCCCCGGCAGCACAGCTGCTGGTTCTCCCAGCCTGGCCCCCACCACACCCTTGCAGAACCTCTGGGTCAACAGGGTGGGGGCAGAGTTGAGAGGAGGAAACATATCCTTTCTGTGCTTACCTAAAGCTCAGCAGTTTTCTAGTATCCACATTGCTCAGGTGTTGGCACCCCTTTGGTCAATTTCCAATACTCTGAAATGGTTATTTTTGTCAGTGTTATCCTGCTTGCTTTTTGATGAGATGACTTGGCACACTCCTCATTTGGCCATAGGGGGATGTCCCATAATTTCTTTTCAAAATACAGGTCATAAAGCTTTTTCTTTTTCCTGAATTGGTCTTAGAATTAAAAAAAATTTCCCACCGTGGCTGTAGTTCATCATATACCCAACTGATAAAATATCCTTTGATTTCTTCATGTTACATGCAGATCTTCTGAATCACATTATGTGTTAGCTGAGATGGGTTACCCTTGTATTTGAGTCATGGTAACTTCACCTATTGGTTTATAGTTTATATGGATTTATGGGACGATAAAGTATGTCGGGACCACCCAAAGGTAAATCAGTTTCAAGTATCACAAATACGGTTGTAGTTTCAGTTCCATAAAACGTTTCTGAGCCTCATAATCTCCTCTCATATTGTTGTCTAATTCTACTGTACACCTCACCCATCAAGACTCTTTAACTAGAAGATATTGTATCTCCCTAATGTCCCTTTGAAATGGTGACCCTCACCTTGCAGGCAGCAAGGCAAAGGTCTGTAATCCAAATAGACCCACAACATGTCCATCCAGGTAGAATCAGTATTTTAACGCTCCTGCAAGTACATTCGTCCCAGACGGCTCATATTAGGCTATGCATTTCTCAAATGGTCTTCAGGCTAAAGCCCTGGAGTTGGGCGTTTTTACTCCAAATCTGTGTTTGAGCTCCTTTAGAGCAGGATTACTGTTGTATTTAGGCTAACTTTATCAACATTCAATACTTCTACCAAAGTACAGGAAAATAAAATTGAGAGAGAAACCAGCTGAGAACAGGGCTGATAGGATTTTGAGGAAGGCAATGTGGTGTGGTTTTAGGCTGACCAGATATGCCTTTAGTAAATTCTGGCTTAGGACAAGCTATTTAATTTTCTGGCTCTCTGTTTACTCATTTCTGAAGTGGGGATCATAAGCTATGTTGTTATGAATAATAGGATCTAGCCCATAGAAGATACTTAAAGTGATATAGTTATTACTTATGGGTTTGTATCCACATGGCTATTTCATACATTCTTGAAGCTGCATAGAAATTCCATGCTGATGCTGTGTTCCTAATCATTTTTCTAGTAAGAATTCTAAGGTACTGCAGGTTTCAGCTTGAGTCTACTTGGAGTTTCTAGTGTCTGAGGTTCTAGGTGATATAATTAATTGATTTTAGCTTGATTTTCTTTGGACTGATACTGAGTAATTAACTTGGCCCTTGCCATTTTCAGTTATTTAGATGATATTAATCCAGCGTATTTTCACAGAATAAGACATCTTCAATGAGTGAGATGGTTGGTATTTGTATGGTTTTCCCTGACTAAATTTATGCCTATTACATAGTTAACTCCGAAGTTAACTTGTCACTTAATTTGGAAGTCATAATTCTTTTTTTTTCTTCTCCTTTTCAAGCTGTAAGGAAATAAAAAAAAAAAATCTGTTTTATGTCCTCAACCACGTGTTTGTGTGAGTTGCTCAACCTCTTTTCAGCAGATGATGAGACAAGTGACTATGGCTGTTGTGGCAAAGGTCATTTTGCTTATAATTAGGTTGACTCAGTTGCTGGGAAAATTACTTTCGTCCCAGATGCTTTTTCAGGCAATGAATCCATGCATACGTTCTACTTAAATCTGCTTACACAAAATTCACTGGAGACAACAACTGTTTGTTGATCATCACAAAATTTCTCTGAAAGGTCTTCCAAGGTTTTTCCTTGTCTCTGCTTTACTGGGCTCTTACAGAGAGTATTAGAGTAAAGCTGAGACATCACTGATCTGATATTCAGTAGATACTTGGGTCATAAATGACTTTCCATTTATTTGTCACTGTATCCTTGTTATCAGGGCAGTGCTAGATGTTTACTAGGCACACAGTACCCATATATCATACTGTGCTGATTTTAAAAAATCTTGAGTGGAGAGTGAACCCTTGCTCCAAAGTTTGAACTATGACAGCGTTTCAAATATTTCACCTAATTTTTCTTGTTGTTTGTTCATTCATTAATTCATCTGTTTACTCTTTTGCCTCTAAGCTGCTGAATTTACTTTTTTAAAGTAACTTTTTTACAGTAGATTTTTCAACTTAGAGCATAACTTCTCAGCAAATCATTCTAATTTGTTTATATTACTAGAAATTATGTTTTTAAAATGCACCTTCGGTAAGTGGGTTTACCTGGAGTGTGTGGAGTTGTTGTGGAGCTCTTATTGAGATTGTGATATATGTTGTTATGAATAATAGGCAAAAATCAGTCTACTTGAGATGGGCTTGATTTAGAAACCAGAGGCTGCATGAGATGAAATAATAGGTTTCATATCTGAATTTTGAAGACCCACATATTATAGTGAGGCTCAGTTTATAGCTGAAGTCCCTTCTCTGGTTTCTCTTGTTTTCTTAATACCATGTTCTTGGTGCTCATCAACAGTGGCTCCACTCAAGATACGTGTGAGAGATTTGACATCAAACGACATCCCTGTTGTGGCCTGAAAGTGAGACGTGCAATGGGCAATCGAGACTAGTATACGTCTAGAGTCACATTGAGAAATGGGGGTCATTTGAATTTGCAAATATTAGTAAGAATAGCATGGATTGCCATATGCACTTAACATTACATTACAGGACCTTGTATTACAAAAGATGTAGGCCAGGGAGCAAAATAACCACTGAGCAAATCTTATGAACCTCTACTAATGCACTCGGGATTTTCATAATTAACTGCTATGTTGGCTCAGCTGTGCCTCTTTGTCGGGCCATGTACTGCTAATAACCTGCTAATGGAGCCTTCCCCACCTGGCACACTGTAGTTAAGAATGCCAAGAGGAACGCTTGATTTTGGTTTGAAGAGGTTAAACTGTTTTAAGTTTGGGGACCCCAGACATAACAACTGTTGCCATCACATTTAGCCTTGTCTTAAAACAAAAAAAACAAACTGATCTGAAAGAACTGACACAGGGGAAAATGTTTCCTTCTCAAAGGGAAGCTCAGGTAAACCTTTGCTACAAAATGGGATGAGGGGAAAACTACCCACAACCGTGAACTCCTGTGGAATGGTGTGAGACCTGGAACTAGCCACGTTTCCAGGCTGGGAATATGGTGAATTATTATGTTTGGAGTTTTAAAGAAGCATAAAAAGGAAAATGTGAACTAACATATCGCCCTATTTCCTGCTGGATATTTCTTTTCTACCTGTTTCATGGTGCCTGTAGAATAGAACCACTTTACAGAATATTATTACATATCTGCCAGGTGAAATTTTACCTGGTTCATTGTCCCAGGTGGTAAATTAAAAAAACAACAATAAAAAAATAAACTCGTTTAGGTTTTGGAAAATATAGTTTGGTATCCCCACATTTTGGGGAGATGTTGACCCTTAAGTTATGCTGCCCAGATAGACGTGCCGTACTTGAGACCAGCTGCTCTGTTGAAAAGTGTGCTGTCCCCACGTTTCTTGGAAGAGTAGCTTTTCTCTTCATTTACATTTAGCAATTTTGAGCTTTCAATCTGATTTAGGGTTTCTTAGATCAGGCAGATAAAATTATATCTTTGAGTACCTTTACAGTTCAGGATGCAATTCATGGTGGTTTTTCTAAACAGGATAAATATTTTTCCACTTCACTCCTGCGGATGTTCAGACTAGCTTACCTAATGTCCCTTGGCTGGTTATACAGTGAACCAGAATCCCACGTGTCCTGATACAGTGACTCTGCCCATGTCCCTTTGCTGTCAAATGATCAATATTTCCTAAATCATTAATTCTACCTGAGACACCTTTTTGTCAGACTGCAGGTTCCTTGGAGCAGTGTTTAAAAGGCAGTATAAAAAATAAATCAAAGTAAACAAAAGGAAAAGGCAGCGTGTAAAGGTAAATTAGTCTTTATAACAGAAACCTAGGATTACTAAAATAATACCAAAAGTAAAGAGACTTGTCATTAGAATTGTAACTACCTGTATCTCTATATATACAGTTGTTTAATTCTCGAGAAATAGATGAAATTGTAGTCTGGTTGGACTCCTCAAAAGTTGCCTTTGTGTAGTCACTGTATCACGCTGGGAGGGGGGTGTGCAGGGCAAAGGTATAAGTTGAATTAAAATGTTCTCTCATTAACTATAACAAGTCTATACAATCCCGATATATAATGTTAATAATGGGGAGGGTGTGTGTGTGTGGAAAAAATATACCAAGTGTACGCTGTGGACCACAGGCTAATTGCCCGATCACGTTCTTTCATGATCTGTAGCAGATGTTCCACAGCAATGTACGGTGTTTGTGTGGAGGGGTGATGTGTAGGAATTCTGCACATTATGCAGGATTGTTTTGTAAGCTCACAACTTCGCTAATAAAAAATGAAAAAAAAGCTGTTTCACGGCACAAACGTTGAAACACTATTCAGTAGGATAATGGCTGATCATGGTATATCTAGATCCTGCAGCAGTCATGAAGAATGAAATAGATTGATATGTATACTATGTAATATACACACATACGTACTGACAGCCATTGCCAAGATATTGCAGTAAATTTACAAGTTGTAATTGGTATAAAGTGAGACTATAAATGTGAAAAAAACTCAAAACCAATGCATATATTTCTGTATGAGCATATTTATATGTGTAAATGCATAGATAAAGGCTGGGAAAGAGGCACATAAAAAAGTGAAGAGAGGTTATGTATGAAAAGGAGTATAAAGTTGGCAAGAGAAAATTTTCAGTTGTTTAATATTATTTGCCTTTTCTACAGTGAAAATGTTTTTAGCTGTGATTTTAAAATGTGAAATGGCTTCTGATTACAAGAAGTATCTGATGGGATGTCTAAACTGGTTATCTATAAAAAAATTTATAAATATTAAAAGATACGTAGGAGACCATGCAGAAAGGATTACTTCGTGGGGGATTCTGGGAGGGTTTTTCAGGGAAAGTGGAATTTGAACTGGGCCTTATCGACTTTCCATCGGAGGACCCTGGAGATTGATATTTCAGGGTGAGGAGAAAACATGAGCAAAGGTCTGAGGCTGTTAAAAAGGAGTAGTTTGTTGATATGCAGTTGTAAGGCATATAACCAGAGAGATAGTCTACAGTGGTTTACATAGCCCCAAGTTATTGCTTACAGTTCAGTAAGGTAATTACGTGTTTCAGTAGATTTTTAAGCGAGCTAGGCAGATACATCTGTGGAAGCCAAATGGCTTGCTGGATACCTCAGTTGGAAACCCTAAGATTTGCCTAGCAGTTCCATTGCCAGCAAAGCCAGGTCCTGCTTTGTGCTTATTCCAAATCCCTAAGAATAGGGGATCACGAGGCAGAGAGCGAAGACCAATTTGCTTCTTAAAAAGCAGCTGCTGGTTCAAGGTTTGTCACCTTTGCTGGGTGCACAGAGCTGGTGTGGTCTACACATATTAATCTCCTGCCTGCTCGTTTTGGGTACTGTTCTGGCCAGCCTACGCCATCATATTTAGACAGACTGAATTGTCGTCTCTGACTTCACGTATGACAGATAATACTGGCTTTAGTAAGTGTGTATGGGTCAGATAGGTGTATGTGCTGTGCTCTCCTTCTTAGTTTTCTGTTCTGACCCAGTCTGGGTACTTTTTTAGCACCTGCAATGTAAGGCATACGCACCCCACAGCATTTCTCTTATGCTTTGTGAGCATGCTCAGTGTTAAAATTGAAATTTTAAAAATTCCGTATCTCAGTAATAAGACTTGAGAACAAAATTAGGGCTAACAGTAAGATAGCTTGAAATGCTTGTGAATTAGAACTTCCACAGCAGATGTCTATAGAACGTCTTGCCTCATTTGCTGAGCCTGATGTTATGAGTAGTAATTTTGGTTTAGGGTCATTTAATTGGTCTTTGATTAATAAATGCAACCTTTTATTTTTGGGGCATGGGAAAAATGGCCTAATATAAATCCTATAACATGGTATAACTGTAAAAATTTCAAGATTATTTTAAGAAATATACATCTAAAGTAAGGGATACTTTTAGTACTTTATTTTAAAAGCTAAGTTTTTGGCAATAATCTGTTACCTGAAATAACTTTCCTGTAGAGCAAAACTGACAGATCTACAAAACTCTAGTTTGCATTGTTTCAAGTTTTCCTGAAAGGGGTAAGCAGTCTACTTTTGGTGTCTGAGCTTTCCTATTATTTATGTGCCTAGGGCATGTGTGTATGTGTGTGTAGTGTGTGTATTTGTGTGCACATAGACGTGTCAGAGAGCAAGGGGGCCTCGCAGAGAATGTGTCAGAACACGTTCAGCGAGGCCATAAGAGGCAGAACTGCTTTTGGGGCTTGTCAGCATGTTTATTCCTGCTAACTCCCACTTTCTGGGAGGACATCTGTATAACTCTGGAAAAAATGAATTTAGTTTGGCAGGATTAATTCATTCTAATGTGGTTTTAAAGGATCTTGAAAATAACTAAGATATTGTAGCAATCCATACTTTAACATTTTTGTCAAAGCTAGTCATGAACCAATTTAAATACGCACAGGATAGCAAAACTAGAATGTTTTGGATGTTGTGAACAGGTGCATACTTACAGACTTGTTTTCAAACATGATTTCTCCAAATAGAATCCATTTAAGAACCGTTTTTTAAATAGATGGCTGGTACTTCATTAACGCCAGGACTGGGGAGCAATGGCAGTATGCAGAGTTAGTGAATGATAATGGCATACTTACTTGGAGTTCTCGCTGTGTTCTTGAGACTGTGGTAGGCTCTTTACATATATTACCTCATTTAATTTTCACAACCTTATGAACATGGTACCACGATTATCCCATTTTTCAGAGAAGGAAAGCAAGGATAAGAGAAATTAACCTCTAGTAAGAAGACAGCCCTCCAGGCTTCTTCCTGAGGCCGTCTTTTATAGAATCTGTGCTGTTAACCACTGTGTCATTTAATTAATGAATTATTAATGAACATTGATCCTATATAAGTCCCCTACTGTGCTGAAAATTCAGGCTTGGACTCCTGAGAGTTGGTTGTTAAATATTTAGGTTGGGGAGCCAAGTTGTGACTTTCGGTACTTTGAAATCAGCGATGATAGAAGTATTTAAACCAAATAAATGGGAAAATCCTACAGATCAGGGTTGGGGTTTTGTTTGTTTGTTTGTTTTTGAGTTGGTTTACCGGCACACCACTTAATATAGTATCATGTAAGTAGTTCAGTCCAGCATATTTATCGGAGTCCATCTACTAAAATCTCACGTTTTAAATGGGGATAGGTGAAATCAATATTTCCAATACAGTTGATTTTCCCAGTAGGGCTTACCTTGTCCTGAGAAGTTGTAATTTGTATAGCTAGGACATAAAAAATTAAATTTAAAAGTATTCATTAATAAGTATCATAGTAGTAGACAGTGTATTTCCAAGCCTCCAGTATTTCATCTGAGGACTTTGGAGAGAAACCTTGTGTGGCAGAGTTTAAAAGCAGTAGTAGCTGTGTTTAGATTTGAGGTTCCTGTGACTGCAGTGTTTTGAGGAAGAGTGGAAAATGGTAGGCTTGGAGGGCAGATAGAAGGATGGAGGAATCCAGAGAAGACAAGTTTCTGAAAAAAAAAAGCATAGGTGCAAATAAGGTTTGTGGGGTATGCGTAAGGTTTGTGGCCTGCTCATACGTTGCTTTTATCTATAAAATGATTTTACCTTTAATTCTGAAGCCCTAGTACTTAATCCTATCTTGAAACCATAAAGCATCATGCTCTCTGCTGGTGAGAATCATTCCATTCATATTGGTTCCGATGAAATAAACACTCAACATTATAAATTGTCATTTTGATTGCATTGCATCATATGACCCAGTTTATTTTCCCAGTGTTTTTTGTATGATGAAGACATACTCTTGCCTGCATTTTACTGGAGTGCGTGCATAATGAACTTCAAATATGAGATTCTCCTGTGAGCATCTGTCTATACGGGCCTGGATTGCAAACTGGATCCTGCTTTTCTCAAGGGAAAGCACAGATGACTGTTCTTGATCGGAATAGCTCTCTCCAACTCACCAATCAACTGTTTTCCTGTTTCCTTTACCTTGGTAGTTCCTTTTTGAGATTTTTAGAATTTATGGGGTTATAGACTAGAATGGAGTATAAGGGAAGACAAAGAATGGGTAATGAGAAAACAAAGCAGTACATGCAAGGCACAGGACTGGAGCCAAATCACCTCACCCCAAATTAGAGGCAAGATATGTCCTCCAACCCTCAGTAAAACGAACTAGTTGTTATCTTTGTGGCTAAGGAGAAGCCTGTGCAAATGAATGTTTTATACGAATTTACTTTCATATTTGCTAACTTCAATATTAATTTGAGGCAAGTGTTATTTTTCTTTCCTTTATATTGCATGTCAGCAGGCTTCTTGGTAGGTTAGAAATGAATGCTCTAGAGCAGGGGTTCTGACCCTTTTTTGTTCCACGGACCCCTTTTCCAGTCAGGTGAAAACCACAGACCTCTTACAAAGTCTACAGTATACTGTGTGTTTTTTAATAAATATATCACACCCACACCAACACCCCCCCCCCACAAGAATAATTTTTTTAAATTTTTTATTTCAATTCCAGCTCATGGACCCCTGCTTAAGAATCGCTCTAGAGTCAGAGAAAATCTGGACTTTAATCCTGGCTTATAAATTTAGTAACTCTGCAACTTTGGAAAAGTAGCCTAACTTCTGTTTTCTTGTCCACATAATGATAGTAATAATCCTTCCTCTAGGGGAACTTAGGAGCTGTTGGTAAAGCTCTAGGTACAATACCTGTTGGAGTTGGCCATCAGTAAGTGGTAGCTATCGTTATCCATAGTTTTAAAAAAATGTCTGTTGTCTGAACTGTATAGACATTGTATCTTGGTGATTTGGGAACTCATATTAGACAGGTGACAAGCACTCTTACTTTTCCTGAAAATAAAAGTCAAGTGTCATAGGATAAATTAGGCCTGGATGATGGATTATGATGATGCTGATGATGGCTTTTCCTCCTTCCCAACAGAATGTTCCACCAGATCTGTCCATCTGTACCTTTGTGTTGGAACAGTCCCTGTCTGTCCGGGCCCTGCAGGAGATGCTGGCTAACACGGTGGAGAAATCAGAAGGGGCAAGTACCAAATTTATGTCGAATTGCACTATTTTAATGACTGTGTCACTGTGTGTGCAGTTTCTTTCACAGGTGTTGGGGATTCTCTTTTGGTTGGAATAAGTCGTTGCCTTTTCTCATTCCCTTATGTTTGATGTTCTGCTTTTATGCAGCAGACCTGTGGGGTCCTAAAGAACTTAAAATAAATCCAACTTCCAGGGGCTCGGTGTCACTGAAGCTTATGTTTTTGTAGATGGTTTAAAACAGAATGGTGCTTTGAGAATTTGTGTGTCTTCTTACATTTTCAGAGTTAGTCATATTTTACCTGATCGCTTTATGCATGGCCATTTGTCATAGCCTTTGTTTTATTTCCAAATCCCTCTCACCATGTGACTGTGCTCTCAGCTTCTTTCTGGCATGTCCAATTTCATGGCACTGTTGTATATCTGAAATGATGAAAATAGGGTGCTCCTACTTTAGTCCTTTGTAATTTGGCAAACAGCTAATCGGTTTTATTTTCTTCTTAAAATTTGAAATTCCTCTTCTCCTAATGCCAATAATTTTTTCCGAAAGCTCATGTGGTTATTTAATGATTTTTCTATGAAACTTGCTCGGACTGAATTTGGGATGTTCCCTCTCCAAAGCTGATAATTAAAGCAGGAGGATGAATGATCAGTGTTTGTTTCCTGATTCCACACCCTGCCCCCACCTTGGTACTGGGATTACAACAGTGTATGGGTTAGTCACCTATACTACTTCCAGGTATAAAATGGAAAGTTTTCTTTTGCCATTATTGGTCTATGCATCATTCTTCTCATTCTTAATCATTATTCCTGTCTAAGTAGAAATTAAAAAATATGATTATCCATGGCTCAATAGAAAATGAGTGACCAATTATGATGTAACTTTGTTTTCATCAGTCTTAAGTTTGCTTATTATAGTTTTATACAGCTTAGGACTTTAATTGATAGGTGCATTAATTTGAAATTCATTTTGAATTTTAACTATATTTCTAATAACTGGAGAAGAATCTTTAGTGGTTTTTATTTTGAGTTAGTAATTTTTTCATTATAAGGAAGGTTGAAGTTACCGTATTAAAATACAGTATTTCTTTTAAAACTTCTACTCTTCATGCAAAACTTATACAGTAGGCTCAAATTAAACTGTATAACTTTTCTCAGTGCAGCTAGTTTAGTTTCTACTTGAGATAACTAACCCCTCCTGATTTTTAAATACCACTGAGGTATGCCGACTTCGAAATGCAAATCTGTCTTTAAATAGAAAAATCATTTTTCTTTTTACATTAGTATCTAGAAAAATGTATACTGCCATTGTACCTTTGTAGATTCTGACATGGGACTAAGTTGTCATAAATTTACTTTTTCATATTTTTAAGTTGCTTTTTCTAAATTCAGTATTTTTGAAAAAATGTTTTATCTCCCATATAATGGAGGAGTTGGACCAGGGAAGTTCAAAATTTTCTTTCTATAGGAAGTGATTTGAAGCACTGTTTTAAGATTTATGTTTTTTTAATATGTAAAAGTTAGAAATTTGAACACCAAACTATTTTTATTTAGCTGGATTTTATTTTGCATTTTTACCCATCTTGAAATTTTCTATTCAAGAAAAAGTGGTGATTTATGTGATGTGTGTGGAACACCGTTTTATAAAGCCTGGGATAGCTACCATATGACATTAATTACAGAATATAATTTAAGAAAAATCTGCTTCAGGAAAGGAACATATTTCATTGAGCTGAATCTCATTTTCAACTCCTAGTAACTCTTGGAAGAAATGATTCTCCAAATAGTTCAAGGGGATGTTGTCTTTGGGAGAAAAGAAAGATTTTATTTTAGTTTCCTGAGCAGTTTTGATTGTGTCTAACAGTGGTGCTCAAATATTTCACGAAATAGTTTGACATGGGCACAGTTAATCAGAGTGGCCCCACACAGTGCTAGAGGAAAGGTCTTGGAGAGCTCCCCTGTGTTTATGGATTTTGGAGTGGTCTGTATGATTTGGGTGGAATCATGGAGGACCCCTGAAATGTCAAGGTAAGGGAGCATTCTGGGGACTTGGGGCAGCAATTAGCAAACAGAAGTTACAGAACTTTCCATTATTTTAACAACTGTAATAGTCCCACTAGTGAATACTGGCTAACTATCGTGTCTGATTATATGTGACCAATGGATGCTGCTAGCATTGCAGGAATCAAATATTTTGGACTCACTAGGTATCCATAGTTGTTAGGGCCTCCTTGAATTTATTATGGGAATTGTAGCAGTTTGATATTGTTTATGAATTCCAAAAACAGATATTAGATTATGTTTGTGAACTGGTCTGTTCCTCTTGGCATATTAGATTGTATTAAATTCAGAGGTTTCACTTTTACTTGATTAAATTATGATTAGGGCTTTGAGTCATCCATGTCAGTAGGATGTTGATGTCCCCGTCACTTGATGGGACTCACAGAGAAACGACATGGCAGAGGAGAGAGAGTTTTAGGGTTTTTTTTTTGTGTGTGTGTATGCTGGAGCCCTGGGAAGTAAATATGTGGAGAAGGGGAATGCAGAGAGCAAGAACACAGAAGCAGATATGCAGGAAGAGAGTGTTCTCCATAACTGTGGCCTGGGAAAAGAGATGAGCCTGATAGTCTACAGCTGACCTTGTGGAGAGACCAGAGCGGCTGAGCCTAGAAAGAAATGAGTCCCAGGAGGGTGATGAGCCTTATGCCAGCCCATTAGCTGTGGTTAGAAGAAGCTGGGACCATGGAGCCTTAAGAGGAAGGAGGAAGGGTGAACCCTCGCAAATACTGCCTGCCATCTTGGTTCAAGACTTGGCAACAGACTTGGATGAGAAAGTACCTCTTATGGTACCTTGAGGAGGACTCTTTAGGGCCTGGTAACCGTAAGCTTCTACCCCAAATAAATACCCTTTATAAAAGCCACCGGATTTCCGGTACTTTGCATCAGCACCCTTTTGGCTGACTAATACAGGAATCTTACAGTGAATCCTTTGGTCAAGTAAATAGTCATATCTAACCTAATGTTACATGTAGCAGATATGCTTACAGAAAGGTCTACATTTCCTAGGATAAGGTGTGTTGGCAGGGTAATCTAATTTTCATGAAATAACTTCTTTTCTTACAGATTGGCAGCTTATCAAAATGAACCTTGCATATCACCTGATTGCCCACTCTGATAATCAACTTTCTTACAATGTCTTATTATTTTTAATGATTTTGCTTAATTCTGTATATTTAGCTTAATCCTCTAAATTGAGTGATATTGATATTATTTAATGCCCCAAGTGCTGTCATATGTACCTATCAGTGTAAACATACTTGAAGATGATAAGGCAGGTTTTCCAGTTGGAACCATGCCTGTTTTGTGGTTAGGTATCACTTTGCTCCTGTTCTTGAATCCCACTGTATAAACACATGATTTTCTAGAGGCAGAAGGAAATTTCCAGCACCCTTTGGTGACAAATGAAATTCTGAAAATTACTGATAAAAAAGAAAGCTATATAAGGTGGAAAAATATTCACTTAGTTATCTGAATTCTTAAAGAGTTGTTTATTGAAATTATTAGTAAAATAACTCATTTTTGTGGCACAGAAAGAATTCTAAAGGATTTCATTTGAAGGGATTTTCTGAAATATCTGTTCAATGAAACCTGTGTGATAAGATGGTAATCTGCATCATATATATATATATATATATATATATATATATATATATATATTTCCATTGACTGTCATTATTTCTCAGTTTGTATGTTTTATTTTAGAGAGTATATTCTAAAAATATAACAATGAGGGCCCTTTCTGTCTTTTTGTTACGTTGTTCCAGCAGAAATATAGAACCCTGCCCCCTTTGACTTTGGCTTGTGGTCACTTGACTGTTAGTTGCTTTGTTGAGTATTTAGGAAATAACCAAAATTAAAGTTAACCAATTTTTGCCTTTTGTGTTCTGCTCTTTGGTGGGAAAGTAGGTCAAAATTAATAATTTAGATGATGTTGGTTTGTAGCATTCATTGAATTGAATGTATGTCATGTATTTTCCCCATTATTATGGGTAACTGATAGCTTAACCATGACTTAAATGACATTCAGAATGTTACATTATAAATAGTATTTATTATTAATAAAAGCATTTAATTATACTGGTTTATTAATTTAATGCAAACTTTTAAAACACTTACAAAATATGCTTCACAAGGCTCTGTGGACAGAATGATGAATAGAAAATGATTTTGTCATCAGTGAGTTCACAATCTAATGCAGAGATGGAAAAAAGCATTAATGGTGCAATCTGATATCTTAGAGTTGTATGTAAGTACAGTGTTAGGACAAGCAAGGAATGGATCAAATGGAACTTGTGATTCCTTTGAATTTTCTTTGTTATTTCTAGGATCATTCCCAAGGCAAGTAGAACTAATTTAGAAACTTTGAATATAAAAATCATATCAAATTTCTCTCCAAGAAAAATTTGATTTTATCTTTTCTTTAGAATTAATAATAAATAATAAAAACCCGTACCTTCCAGTACTATTATCTTAACACATCTAAAGATATTCTTAAAATAATTGTTTCAAGTTACTAAAATGATTTATTATTTTACATGAAACCCTGAATATTTCATTTATAAATTATTTACTATCTTCTAATTAAAGGTGCCAAATACTTCAGCTTAATAATAGATGTACATATCAAATTCAGACATTTCCAGTTTTTATGAAATATGGAGTTGTAGAATGTAATAGGTCAATACAATTGTGCTGTTCTTTCAATAAAGCCCCTCCCTTTTTAAAGCGTATGCTCTGATAATCATTAAAAAATGCATCAAGAAGCAACTTAGCTAAGTTTACTCATAAATGAGATTTTTAAAAATATGTTTTAGAGAAGTAAATAGCAGAAGATGAAATTTAAGATCTATGCTAAACCCCATGTAGTTGGTAAGAGCTTAGATTCTGAGTTCTATTCCCCGTGACTTCTAGACAAGTTATTTCACCTTTCTGTGCCTAAGTTTTCTCTTTTCTAAGTGGAGAAAACACTCCTATTTCCATTATTGTGAGAATTAAATAGGTTAATGTAAGTAGTACATTTAGAAAAGTATCTGACACATAAAAACATTGTGTACAGTATTTTTGTTATTATTTATTTTTAATATGGCTGAGCAAGCTATGAGATCTGATCCTTCTGTAGAAAACAACTTTAAACTCAAAACAAAAATCAAACAAAACCCTAACAACCTGAAGCTACTACAGAGTAGCTGCAGTACTGCTACACAAAAGTAGGTAGATTCAGGAGAGCCGTGAAACATGAAGGATATAGAGTGAGTCCCCCAGTTTTAAGACTAAACTGTTTTAAGTTTTAAGACTGACTAAAACTCAGTCTTTCAGAGGAGAATTCAGGGCCTTTGGAAAGTGAGGGAATAATTCTGGATAGGAGAAAATCAGAAAAGGGGAGCCCCAAATTTTGTATATAAACTCTGCCAAAGCTCAGGCTGACCCTTGAACCATATTTGCATGGGACAGTCGTCAATTGCCACAAATAAGAAAACTGAACTGAGATTTGAGCCACTGCCCCAAAGACAGAGTGTGCAGTGTAAATCCAACCAAAGTAATTGCCTGCTAAAACAAAGCTGTCAACGTTCTTCAGAAGCATATAACAAAATCCAAAGTCTCAACATTAGAACAGGATAGGATACAATCCAAAATTGCTCATCATGCGAAGAAGCATGAAAATGTGACCCAGTCTCAAAGGACAACCAAGGACAACCCTGAGATGATCCTAGCAGACAAGGATGTAAAGCATCTATTATTACTGTGCTCAATGAAATAAAGGAAAATATGCTTACAGTGAATGAAAAGATTCAAAACCTCAATACAAGAAAAAAAATGATTCTTAGGAACCAGATGGAATTTCAAAGATTGAAAACTACAACATCTGGAAAGGTTACATAACTGGTAAGTGGGCCAATTAGGCTATGAATCCATGTCCAATATCGCTGCTTTTAAACTTTGTATTATGGGATCTCCATGTAACAAGAATAGGTAGAAGAGCCTATTAAAGCAGTGGGCAGAGGAGGATGGGGAGCCCTTGAAAAACTCTGGAAAGATACAGTCAAAGAGATACAAGAAGAACCAAGAGAGGCTAGAGTCACAGAAGCCATGTGTAGTAGTTTTCTGTTGTGTGATGTAATAAATTACCACATGTTCAGTGGCTTAAAACAACACCAATTTATTGTTTTATAGCTCTGGAAATCATAAGTCTAAAATTAGTCTCACTTGCTTAAAATCAGAGTGTTGGCAAGGATGTGTTCTTTCTAGAGATTGTTGTAGAGAATCTGTTTTCTTGCCTTATCCAGCTTGCATTCCTTGGCTTGTGGCCCCATCTTCCATCTTCAAAGCCAGCAGTGTAGCAACAGGTAACTTTTTCACAGATTCTAGGGATTATGACATGGATGTTTTTTGAGTGGGCATTATTCACCCTTAAACATCATGGAAATACTGATGGTTCAAATGTGTATTTCTTTAATGACTGGCTAGTTTTGACTCAAGGGAAGACTGCTCTACTAAATTTATTTATTGACATCAGGTTCTCAAATTAGTGCCGAATTAGGGCCAAACCAGAGCCAGCAGTTAAATCCTTTAGTCTGTGCTAGGTGTCTCCATCTGGGGAGTCCAGCAATCTGGAAAGCCCCTTTCCCTTCTCCATCCCACTGCTTATAGCACTCATTCCACGAAGAGGATATATTTGACTGAAGAGTCATAAGAATGCATCCTTGCTCTTAAGGGATTCAACAATCTAATAGTGAAGAGAGGTAAATAATAATTCAGGGTGAAACATGCTCTGAGATTAAATAGTTCAAGGAGAGCACAGTGACGAGATTTCCTCATTACTAACCCAATAGTACACTCTCAGATCCAGATGTGTCCATCACCCCTTAAATGGCTGCTGGTCCCAGCAGGTGAAAACTGTGAAAAGCTTAATGGATTATTCTGTTCATATTGTACACAGTATTTTGCTACTAGCTGTTTATATCTAAAACTGCAATTCCCAACTATCTACCAGAATCTACCATTGCTTCCCCAGAGACTGGACTCTGTTTATGTTCCTGTTCAGGAACATTCCTGGTAAAGCATAAATATTGCCTCTGGATGTAACTATAATTTAAAACAATTAACAAATTTACTGTCTTGTTGAAAAGCTCTGGTACATAAACATATTTGCCCTTCATCTCTGAAGCTGGTGCAGACATTTTTAAGTGAATATGATTTTCATCTCCTGAAGGGTAGACTTAGTTATAGCTAAAAATATTCACTCATCAGCAACTATATCTGTTATTTTTGTGAATGTGAAAATTTGTGTATATTCAGCTTCTATTTGTTGACACTTTCTCAGTTTTATTGATGTTCTGACTGTAGAAAGACTACCTTCTACTCAGCATCTAGGGATGCTACATTTTGCTATATATTTGAAAGATACAGTATGAATGAGCTGCATAGACTCTAGCATCAAACTTAATAAGGAGGTCAGTTTAACTGGCATGTAATTTAATCACAATGGCACAGTTATGTACTGTTTTAGATTATGAGTCTTAAACGTATAGCTTATTTTATTTGATTACTGCCTTTTAGTTTGAGCATCTTCCTCAAAATTTTTGGGCATTTATGATAAAAATATTTTTTGTATTTTAATATTTGGTAGCAAATGAAGCATCCTCAGAAATCTGATGTGTTTATAATCGAAAAATATTTTCATGTGTTAATGTTTTATAGCAAATGAATTGGATGGTAAACTTCTGTGATAAACTATTGCTGGATTTCCCAGGGATTAAAGATATTTATAACCTATTATTCTCTTAAATTTCTGAATTTGTTTTATTGAAGCATTTAGTCTAGTTTGATAGAACACTTCCCTCCCTCACCACTCTCTATTAAATGGCACCCCTTATATTACTGCCCTCGGCCCAACTAGCACTCTTCCTTAACCTTGCTTTATTTTTCTCCAAAGCATTTATTATCTTCTGACATATTATATACTTCTGCTTGATTGACTGCCTCTTCCCATTAGAGTGCAAATGCTAAAGCAGGGCTTTTTGTTTGGTGTGTTCACTTGCCAAACCAGGGGTACCTAGAACAAGGCATGCTACATATTACATTTGCTGACTGGAGGGATTGCAAGATAACAGCTACACACCCTAGACCAAACATCAAAGAACAATTGCTAAAAAGTATATTGCTGTTCCATTTTCAGTGGTTTTGAACACAAGGTACAGCTTTTGCCTGTTAAGTGCAGCTCTTTCTACTTTGCCTTTCTATTATGGGGAAAAGGAATATTTTTGGAAGGGAAAATGAGAAATTAACTATTTGGGATCAAGTAAGCATACATCCTTTTTTCCTAGCACAGCCCCAGGTGACCCTGGTTGTCCAAGCTTAATTACTGTTAGTCCCCCTTTCCCTGTCCGAAGTGTTCTAGTTTGGATGATAAATGATATGATCACCTCTATATGTGGGTATCTGTGAATCTGATGAAAAGTAACACCTCTCCCCAGAAAAAAATACATACACTATGATACAGACAAAACTGTGTGTATAAGTTCAGGGATTTGAAGAGCTCATAAAGCAGGCCAAGCAACTCCTTTGACCTGCAGTCAAATTCTGAGACGCTATTTGTCTTAGTTTCCCAAGGCTACTATGACAAATGACCAGAACTGGGCGGCCAAAAACCACAGTTCTGGAGGCGGGACGTACAAAGTCATGGTGTCGGCAGGGCATGCTCCCTCAGAAGAGCCTGGGTTGGAGATGTGCCATGCCTCTCCTGCCAATGGTGGTTGCCGCCCTCAAGGTCCTCTAGCTTGTGGCAGCACATCTCCAATCCCTGCTTCCATCTTCACCTGCCCTTCCCCATGCGTGCATCTGTGTGTTTGTGTTGGTGTCTAAATTTCCTACCCTAATCCAGTATGACCTCATCTTCACTAATCCTCAGAGTCCCTGTTTCCAAATAGGGTCATATCTACAGGTTCTGGGTGGACATGAATTTTAGAGGAAGACTCTTAAACATTACACTTCTCTGCCACTAATTATATAGAGTATGAGAGAGACACAAATGAATGATAAAGGCTAGCGTGGATCTACAGAACTAGAGGATTAGAGAGAGCAGATGGAATATTCTGACAGCATAAAGGCAGTTCTGGCAGTGCCGATGGGTTATTTTTACGTGGCTTCCAATATGATGTGAGGTAAGAACATATTGAAAGCAGTGTGTTATCTGACCAGAGAGAGAGGGTCCCAAATCTAACATACCAATGAGATTAGGTAGTCCAAAGACTGAGGTAAATGAAAGGCAATCAACAGCTGAGACCACGGAAGAAACAAGTAAAGCCTGCAAAATCTACCATTTCCTAAGCTGGATTTAAACTGCATTTGTTAATTCTGTAGTTCTCTCATCAGTAACTATATTCTAGACTCTGTGTAGAGGAAATGATGAGAGAGTATGAGGTGCTTGAGATGTTTCATCCAGGGCAGGACATAACTGGGATGTTTCCATCATAAATATAAGCACCCAGTAAATATTTGCTGAGTGAAGGAATGAAAAGATATCAAGCTCAGAGATGATATCCAAGCCTGTTTTTACATACCCATGGCCTGGAGGTGTTTTGTTTTGTTTTGTTTTCTTTCCTTTGGTTTCTAAATAGTTTCTAGAATAGAAGTTTTAGTGTGTATAAATATTATATGTAGGGTAATCAGTTATATCATTGATTTAGTCTATATTTCTCTAAGGGATTTGAGGTACAAGCTATTAATTGCATATGTGGGTGGCGGACTTGGCCCAGTGGTTAGGGCGTCCGTCTACCACATGGGAGGTCCACGGTTCAAACCCGGGTCTCCTTGACCCGTGTGGAGCTGGCCCATGTGCAGTGCTGATGCGCGCAAGGAGTGCCATGCCACGCAGGGGAGTCCCCCACGTAGGGGTGCCCCACGTGCCGCACACACAGAGAACTGACACCACAAGATGATGCAACAAAAAGAAACACAGATTCCCCTGCTGCTGATAGCAATAGAAGCAGACGAAGAAGACGCAGCAAATAGACACAGAGAACAGACAACCGGGGTGAGGGGTAAGGGGAGATAGAGAGATATATAGAGAGATAGATAGAGAGATTAGATAGATTAGATAGATAGATAGATAGATAGATAGATAGATAGATAGATAGATTAGATTAGATAGATAACCTATGTGTTTAAATTTAGTAGATGTGCATGCAGTTTGCCAATAAGGAATTTTCAGTTCTTCTCAAAGCTCTATTCAAGCATTGGTTAGAAGAAATATCTGCAGCTGGATGGATTCACCCAACAAATGGATCACTCTTCTGATGTTTTGTCAAGGAGATGACAAGATGTTCACCTTGATTAAGTCTGCTTTCAAGGTCTTTAACTTGCCTATATGGCTGGTATAACTGCCCTCTGATTAGCCTCCTAGTAATTTAATAAGTTGTCATGTGACTTCAGTTCACATGAGGGAATTTAAAGCTTTAGTTTTTCTTTATTTCTAGTTTTAGTTAACTCTTCATACTATCCATTCTCTATCCAAATTTGACTCACTATCTCAATATGCTCCATTTTACCCAACTATGTATTTGTGCCATTCTAATTCCTCAGCCTAGAATTCTGAGCCTTTCAAAATGTCAGCCCATCCTCTCTGTACCTGTCCGGGAATGTGTATTCCTTAACTCCTTTAATGATCAGCCTAGTTGGAAGTAATATTTCTACTCATGGAATCCCATATCACTTGTTTCATTAAATTTCTTTATTATTTGTCTTGATTTATGTTTTAATTATTAGGTATGCATTATATACACTTTATATTGGAATACTTTAAAAATCACTATATCCCTCTTTGTACCCAACACTTTTTCATAGTAAAAGATCTGGAGTTTATAGGATTTTATCAGTGGAGCTTATTATTATTCATAGTAGATCCAATCAGCATTTATTTGGGGATATTGTCTATGATTGGAATTTAAATTTACTTTTCCCCCAGTGGCTAAGCAATAGGCACATTATTACTCATGACTAATGATTCTCTTCCTTATTCAGTTGGGATACCTTTTTAATCATACATTAAAATCATACACATTTTAAGATGTCTTACTCTAAGCTAAATATTGGTGTTACACGTTCTGTCTATTGTGCCAAACAACACTGACTTAACCCCTGTATTTTAGAAAATGTTTTAATCTTAGCAGGGCTAATTCCACCTCATTGCATTTTTTCCTCCACAAAGTTTTCATATTCTCCTTGCCTAATTATTCTTCCAAATGAAACTTCTTTTGGTATTTAATTGGATTTAGTCATTCTGATAAGCAGCATATATGGAAGACAGGCACTATGTGAGTTACTTAGCAGCTATCCATTTAAATTTAACATTAAAGTTTATGCAAGAAGAATTTTAACATATTCTGTTCTTACAGAAAGAGAGGGTATTGGTAATTTTAAGTTAGAAAGAGAACATATGCTCCTGAGAATTTGGACAAATTCAGAAAGCATTTATATAGTATTACAGGAACTGTTCCTATTCTAAAATAGGAATAATTTAGGAAGCAGTAGATTTGAGTCCTTTCTTACCTTGGTTAAATTAAAAAAAAATTTTTTTTAAACTTTAGAGGAGAAATTCTAACTCCTTTCCTTGAATTACGTTGTGAAGTTGTGTGTGTGTTAGAGTGTGAGATTGAAAATTATAATATATTGTTTAAGTCTGTTTCATTGTTTGGCACATCTGAAAAAGATGAGATTCTGCTTGATTAATCCAAAATGAGAATAAGGTCAGGATATTGGGCTAAAATACAATTCTGTGAATTACTGGACTTACCTCATAGCTTATTTTGTTAATTAAGCTTGGAGTGAAATTTTTTCTCAAACTGATGGCAAGGAAGACTTTGGGGTCTCCTGTAGTTTAAAATACAAATAACATTCATTATTCCTCTGTAGAGGCATAACTTTTCTGTTACAATTTTCCCGACAGTAGCTTCATATCTATTTGTCCTAATTTAGTACTTTTTAAAAATTTTAAAATTACCTGGGAATGAACTATGTAGGCCAAAAAGAAAGTAGTTTTAATCTGTTTTGAATCCTTTATTATTTGGGTCAGACTTGTTTGAAAAAAAATTAGAGAAAGAATTCAGTAGTTTCACTTGCAGTTTATAGTAGACCAATGTACTGGGTAAAGGAAGGAACTAGGATTCAATTTTAAAAGAAATCTGTTTGAAGGAATTAGGAACTTCTGAGGTATCTTTACATGCAGGGGTCAAGACTCCAGAGACAAGAAACAATTCATTGAGGTTGCCCTAACATTTTGCATACCACTTTTTCCCTTTGGGGCATTTGTTAAGCTGTGTAGAGACTGAGGCATGGAAGCCTGAGGAGCTTTATGCAACCTCAGGTGGCTGTGGAGACAAAAATTCATAGTTTGGATCTGCCAAAAGAGTCAGAACTTGAGTGTACAAGATAATGAAGGAAAAGGAGGCAGAGAGAAATAAGGCTAATACTCTCCAAGGTGTTCCCCTTCAAGACATTTTTCTGTTCTTAAGCCTTGCAGAGCAGCATCTAAGAAGCTTAGCAGAAAGTGGCTGAGAAGCTCAGCAGCATTAATATGTGACCAAATTTAGGTGAATAATGATTATACAAAACCATCTTAATATGTCTTGTGGTATTTAATTCTTGTGCTGGGGAGGCAAACATTGTATTTCAGTATTTGTCAAGAAGTAGGGGCCCTGACAGTCACTCCAGGCTCTCACTTGGGACACCTGGAGATTGTGCAAAGTAGGACAGGCAGGGAAACAGGAGAATGCTATGTCCTGCTAAGTCTGCAACCCAGCCTTTGGTTTGTTCAATCCTTAATTGGATTGAAGTGATCGGCCTGTCATCGAGCTGATAACCACGGGTAATTCCCTTTTGGAGGAAAAAACACTATGTAGTTCCTATATAAATCTTAACACATAATAACTACAATACAATTGAAAAATAGGCATACCAAGAATCAGAACCAAGAGAAAGAAAACAATGGTAGAAGTAGATGCATAGGTGATCTAGATACTGAGATTATCATAGACTTAAAATAACTGTGGAATCTATAGTGAGAAATCAAATGGGAATTCTAAAACTGAAAAATACAATTAGTAAATTAAGAACTCAATAGATGAGTTTAACAAGATTTTGGACATAGCTGAAGAGAGGGTTCATGAACTGGAAAATAAGCCAATTGAAAATATGCAGACTGACACATTTCATAGAATATGAAAAATAAGGCATATTAGAGGTGGTACAAATATCTAACATACAAGTGTTGGAGTCCAGACTCGAATAGAAGCACTGTTTGAAGATAATGGTGCATACTTTTTGAAAATTAAAGAAAGATATTAATCCACAGTTTCAAGAAGCATTACCAATTCCATATAAGATAAATACATAGAAGAAAATCACACCTTGGTTTGTTACTGTAAAACTACTGAAAACCAGAAAAAGAGTAATAACAAAAACATTTAAAGTAGCTGGAAGGTGGAAAACAAAGGTACTTCAATAAGATTGATATTTGTCTGTTCAATAAAACAATGTAAGCACTAAGACAAATTCATATCTTTAAAGCTGAAGAAAGAAATAATAATCACTAACTTGGAGTTCTCTGCCAGCTAAGATAGCCTTCAAAACTGATGGTGAAATAAATACATTTCTAGGCAAACAAAATGAGGTCGTTTGGAGACAGGAGACTCACATTAAAAGAAATACTAAAAGGATATCTTTAGGCAGAAGCATAGTGATTCTAGATAGAGAAATAAATGCAGAAGAAAGGACTAAAGGTAAAAGTGTGTCTAAATATAAATCAATACTACCTATATAAAGCAATATTAATGTCTTGTTGGACTTAGAAATTTGTATAGTTAAAATGTATGATATCAAATGAAAGGTAGGAGAGTATAAAATTGTTAAAAAGTATTCTAAGGTCCTAGTTTTTTTCTGGAAAGTGGTTAAGTTACTAATTGGTACTGTATTATAAATTGCTATGGTTGCATATGAAATCTCTAGGCTACTAACTCATGATATAATAAAGAGAGGTATAACCAACAGCCTTTTAAAGAGAAAATGGAATAATAAAAATATTTGACTAATGTAAAAGTAGGAAGAAAAGAGAGAAAAAGGAAAGAAGAATATATGGGACCGAAACTGTTAAAATTAGATTATGGTATGGTTGAACAACTCTAAATTTACTAAATACCATTGCAATTTGCACTTTAAATCGATGAACTTTATGGTATGTGAGATATATCTCAGTAAAGCTATTACAAAAGAACATATGAGTCAAATAGAATACAATCTGTAAGATGGTATTGGAAATCCAGATTTCAGTAATACAACTAAATGTAAATTGACTAAACAATTAAAATGCATGGATTGTCTGCCCTGATTAAACAACAGCTATCTACAGTTTACCTCAAGGTTTTATTACAGCCAGAAGTTGTACATTCAAATGCTTATCAATGAATGCAGATATAGTGATTTTGATATCAGTTAAAGAATTTAAGCATTAGAAGCAGCATTAGAAATAAACATGGTCATTTTATTATGATGAAAGGGAATTTGTACAAATCTAATGATATCATTTTCCAATTTATGAAATTAGGTATTGAGACAATTTTAAGCAGAAACATACCATTCCACCATTATGGTAGAAGACCATACCCTTCTCAGTGATTGATAGAATAATCAGGCAAATAGATCAGTGGGGATATAGAAAATCTAGCATGATTAATAAACTTATATATGTATTATATTATGTCAATACATATATATAGTATGTCATCCAGTTCTGACGATAAACATTTGTTTCAAGTGCTGATGGAACACTTACCAAAATTCGCTGTGGAGCAAATATAAATAGATAAAAAAGGTTTGAAATAATTTAAATATGTGTTCCTTGAGTGCAGTATAATTAAGCTAGAAATTAATAACAAAAAGAGATACATAGAAAATCAACAAGTCTATGAGAGTTAATGACAATGGAAAGTTAAAAAATATTTTGAGTTGGGTGATTTTGAAAAAGACTATCAAAATTTGTGAATACAAATAAAACTTGTTGGAGGGAAATTTTTAGCCTGAAATGCATAGATTAGAAAAGAAGCATTGAATAATAAATTATCTAAGTCTCTTAATAAGACAAAAAAAGATTAAAAAATTAAACCAAAAATTATAAAGAGAGGAAATAATAAACAGCAATTAATGAAATAAAAAACCAACTTAATATAGTGTATACCATCTAAGCCAAGAGTTGATTCTTTGAAAAGACTAATAAAATCAATGCACTCTTTCCAAGGGTGAACAACAACAACAAAAAGATAAAAGGCAAAATTAACAATATTAGGAATGAAAAAGAGGAAATCACTATAGCACTTCTGGACATTAAAAAGATAGAGAATATTGTGATAAATTCATTTCAATGAAAGAAAATTTAGAAGAATGGACAAATTCCCATAAAAATACAGTTTATCAACACATATCAGCAATAGAAAGCATCAACTATCTCACATATATTAAAGAAACTGAATTGATAATTAAAAGCATTGCCACAAAGAAATCCAGGCCCGCATGACTTCACTAGTCAAGTTTGCTGGACAATTGTGGAGGCAACAATACTGATTTTAAACTATCTCAGAACACTTCCCAAATCATTTGATAAGGCCAGCATAACCTTGATCCTAAAATCTGGCAAATACATTGTGAGAAAGAAGTTACAGACCAATACTGCTCATTAACAGAGATGCAGAAATTCTCCAGAAAATACCAACAAATTTAATCCAGTTATATAGAAAATGGTTAGTAAATTACATCCCATTCGAGATTCAAAAACCAATTGAACATAATTCACCATATTAGGGGAAGAAAAAGGAGAAAATGTATATAGTTATTTTAATAGATGCCAAAGAAAACAGGTCCTAAAATTAAATACCTATTCATGTTAAAACTAGTAAATTAGTAATGTAAGGGAGCTTTCTTAATCTCATAGAAATGATCTATAAATAGAAAACAATGTAACTTTGAATGCTTTTGAAAGTACAATGTTGAATAAAAAAAGTGGTGAAAGGTGGGCACTGTTAGATATAAAATGTAAATTTAGCAAAGTCACTGCTCAATATTATTCAGTCACCTTTTTAAACACTAGCAATACACAATTTGGAAATAATAATTTTTAAAACTTTGCTTATAATGGTATAAGAAAACACCATATACCTAGGAATATTTCTTATGAAAGATATGAAAACATTTCTTTACATGAGAAATTGAAAAGCCTTTTTGAGAGAATTAAAGATGACCTACAGGACTGGATGTGGCTCAAGCAGTTGAGTATCTGCCTCCCACTTGGGAGGGCGCATGCTTGGTTCCTGGTGCCTCCTGAGAAAACAAAAAGCCAAACGCAAAAGAGACAAAAAAAAAAAACCAACTCTGGGAAGCCAGTGTGGTTCCGTGGATAGAGAGTTGGCTTCCCATATAGGAGGTCCTGGGTTCAATCCCCAGGCCCCAGGCCCTCAAAACAAAGCAAAACAAAATAAAACAAAGAAACAAAACCTAAAAATAAAAATGGATACTGGAAGACTCAATATAATAAAGATGCCAATTTTCTCCAATTGATCTGAAGATCAACATAATCTAAATAAAAATTCCAGTAGGGTGAGTAGTGTGTGTGTGTGTGTGTGTGTGTGTGTGTGTGTGTGAGAGAGAGAGAGAGAGAGAGAGAGAGAGAATAAACAAAATTAACAAAGCCCATATTAAAAATTATAGGACATGAAGAGGTCCAATATTAGCAAATACAATCTTGTGGAAAGTAAGAGTGGAGCCTGACTACCAGGTGTCAAGAATTATTTTAGTGTTACAATAATTATGATAAGGTATTAGCATAAGTATAGAAAAATAGGGCATTAAAACAGAATAGGGTTCAAAAATAGTTCCCCATGTTAGTAACTTGATTTATGATATAGGTAACAATGCAGTGCAGTGGAGAAACTCTGGTCTTTTTAATAAACCTAGGTGCCGGGTATGCTGATGAGAGTGGTACCACTTTGGAAAGCTGTTTGGCATTATCTACCATAGCTAAACATTTATTATATTTACTATAAAACTGTTATATTCATACAAAGGAACTTTATAGGCAGTGAAAATGAAGTAAATGCTGCTACCTGCAACGATGTGATGAACTTCACACACACAGAGTCGGCTAAAGAAGCTGGCTGCAGGAGAGAGCTTGCTCCATCTCTCCAGACTCAAAAAAGGCGAAACTCATCCCAGGTGCTGGAGTAGCAGCCACCCATTGGGAGGCATGAGGTCTGCTTCTGTGCTGTAGGTCTTGGTTTTTCCTTTCTAGATCTGGGTGTTGATGACACCAGTTTGTTTACTTAATCAATTTTATGAAGCTATACACTTATGACATATTCATTTTTCTGTGTTTGTTATATAGAGTAAAGTCATAATTTCACTTAAAAACCTCTAAATGGCCCAGCCCAGCCACAGCCAGCACCAGGTTGGTCAGTGGCAGGTGTTTAGTGCATCGTGTTGTCGGCAAGGAAACCAGCACCTGTTCTCACTCGACTTGGCAAGCAGCAAGCCATCCACCATCTGGCAGGTTGAGCTTATTTTATAAATCCCAAAATGAGAAAGCTGATGCTTGTAAACTAATCTCTTCCTCTGGGTGTGGTTCCATGTGATGGCCTTAAATTTGGTTGAGGGGCCTTTGATTGGATTACTCAGTAAGATTGCTTTAGGGCTTCTGAATGACTATGTCAGTGAGGTGTGACTCATGTTGAGTCGTCCACCTCCCCAGAGCCCCTGGCTGGCTCTGATACAATCCGGCAGGCTGGCAGACAGACAGACACAGGAAAAGAAAGCCGCCATGTTTAATGCTGCCATGTTAGAGAGGCAGTTGCTTAAACACGAAGCCCCGAGAGGCTGGGCCCCATGGAGCAGCCCAAGAGGAGACCAGCCCTGCTATGTGTCTGAGAGCTCACAGCTCAACTTGGGAAGAGAGTGGAACAGCTGACAGAGGATAGAGGAGACCCTAAGAGATAAACCCCATGCCTAGTTGCTCACAGTGAGCTCCAAGAGATGGCAGATTCTGGAGGGCAAGGCAGAGACATGCATAGAGATGGACGGCCATCTTACTTCGCCATGTGGCAGCATGGCCAGGATCAACAGTAGCTGACTTTGGTGGGAAAGCCTCTCTCTTGGTGCCTTGAGTTGGACTTTTCATGGCCTTGGAAGGGTGAGCTTTTACCCCACATAAATCCCCATTATAAAAGTCAACCCATTTCTGGTACTTTGCATTGGTAGCCCTTTGGCAAGCTAAAACACAACATTAGCAAATTCTGTGGGACTCGTTGAAGATCCAGTCACACGAGGCCCTTGGCTGGCCCTGGTGTGCTGTGGTCACCATGCCCCCCCAGCGAGCCCTCCCGGTTTCCTGAAGCCCTCCCCTACTCCTGATCTTCCTGCATCTATTCTGAAAACTAACTGACGCCAACCTGGGAAATGTGAAAAGAGAACGTCGGTATTGAAGAGACCAAAAGCTCTGTGGCCTGGCTAAAGAAAAGGCTTGATGCTGTGAGGTGAGTAATACAGCAGCACCAGTGGCCTCCAGGGTAGCCCTGAGACGAAGCTGCTTTCCTACCAGAAGCAATCAGGAGTGGCCTTGATCATGTAGAAGTCACTAGTGGGCTACAGCTTGGCCCCCAGGCAGCTGCAGGGGAATGCCAGTTTGAAGATGCCCATGTCTGCTGTGTGGGGAAGTGTGTGGAATCTGTAGCTTGTGGGTCCTGCACCTATTTGACCTGGAGCGGAGGAAAGTAACGAGATCTGTGTGTCGACATTTGGACGTGAGATGGAAAAGGCCTTTGCCTTCCAGACAAGTCAGGACAAAGTGCAGTATCTACGTGGAAGAGATCCTCGAGAAGGCATTAGCTGCTGCCAGGAGGTTCTGGATTCTCTCCAACTGCAGTCCCACTACTGCATGTCCTGCCTGCGACAGCGGAGGAATCCCAAGTGGTTTGAGAACCCCGTGGTTGGTCTTATCCAGAATGCCATGATATCAGTTTGTAATGCCAAGTGTGTACTGCGTAGAAGATCAGAATAGAAAGAAGTTGACTGAAGTTTTCAAACAGGGAGTGGGTGGGTCGGTGGGTAGGGGAAGCTTGTAGTAAGTACATGGAGCAAGGCAAGGGTATGTGCCCTTTTGGAAGCAAGTGGCTTTACTGTCATCCTGGTGGGTCGCTCGCAAGCCTGAGAAGCCAACAAATGACGGCACTGGAGGTTCTTGAATTCAGCGCAGCTCCAGGATTTCATCGAGAACGGAGAGCATCCCGGACACTGACGTGCTGGCATGGCAGAACTTGGGGACCTCTTTCCAGAGTGGAGTCAGCAGAGCCCTGAAGACTCGAGTCCAGGCTCGCCCCCTGCCTCTTGGGCTTCTCCTGGCCGAGCCTTTCCCGACCTAGTGGGTGCAGCACGTCCTTGCACTGCCGCCCTAGGTGGCGTCACCTGGATTTGAGTGGGCTTGCCCTTGACCTTGGTCTGATCCACCCTCCTCGGAAAGAGTGAAGGGGATAGTGGAATCTACAAGTATGTGGGATAGCCATCTTCAGAGTTGTTATGTTAGTCGCAGCTCCAGCTAGCCATTCAGGCCAAGCTCTGATTGGTGGCTTTTAACCACATCTGGTGCCTGTGCTTCTTGGTCTTTCCTCCCCCCCAAACAGTGAACTTGCAGCTGCCCCTAAAGCCGCAGGCTTGTTTCTCGAACAAAGGGTTCCTCTGGAGATCCTGGTGGTTTTTAAATATCCGTGCCTTACACGGAGGTTTTCAACAAGTGCGGGTTCCTCCCCCGTAGTAGGAAGCTTTCCTGCCGTCTCTTCACCTGGTGTGGTTCTTCGGAGTTCTCTGACGGGTTCACGCTCAGCCGCTTCCTCCCAGGGAAAAGCTGTTCTTTGGTGGCGCCGGAAGTGGTATGGCGGCTCACCTGGAAGTGGAAGAGGCAGGTGAGAAGGAAGAACCGCAGTCCTCCTGCCAGTAAACAAGTGAAAGTAGAAATCCTGCTTCCTGAAAGGGAGGCTCATGGAGTAGCAGAAAATCCGGTTGGAGTGCGGCTTGGACTGTAAGGTGGTTGCACCTGTCCCTCAGGGAAAACAAGTCCCTAGCCCCCATCGCCCTCCCCCCTCCCCCATCCGCAGCCTCCCGCTCCCCCCGGAGGCTTTGCCTCTGGCCCACGCCTGAGGGGAAATAGTATTTAGGGCTCCCTGTAATGTGTGGTTCCTATGCTAGCCATTCTTATCTCTAAAGCCTGGCTTTGTTTGAAATTTCTTAAAAACTTTATGGAACCAAAGAAAATCCCTGGCTCTGTATCCAGCAGAGGTCCTAAAAAAGAACGGAGTGCAAGTCTTCTGTCCTCAGTTGTGATTTTAACTGAACGAGCGATATAATCTTGTAAATCAGAATGAGCTCACCTCCAAGTCTGAATTTATCTATTTTTGTGAAATCTCTAGATACCACCTGTTTTATAAAATTCTTTAAAGTGTGGGTCGGAAAAGGTCTTTTAGTTAAATCCTTAAACCTTTATATTTCAAGTGTTTTTTTGCTTGATTTTTATAAATGGTTAACTCTTAAAAGGGCTACAAAGAGCATTGACAAAGGCTGAATTAAATTCATTTCCAGCCTAGCTTTGGGCCCATTTCCAGCTGCTTGGTTCTGCTCCAGAGGGGAGTATTAGTTTATGTCCTGGAGAATACTAGTTTATGTCCCGCTGCTTCAGGGAGTGAGCAAGTTGAGAGTTAAAGCTGTAAGCTCAGTGGTCTTAACCTTTGACACTTTATTACTTTAAAAGGAGTTAACAGCCATGAAACTTAATTTTAACTTATTTTATTAAAATAATGTAATTGAGGAACCATAGGATAATAACTATATTTCTTCAGGCACAATAAAAAGAAAATTAAAACCCATCTTATCAAGAAATACAAACTAAATGAATTCATTCTGTTTTTGAGTTCTGGGACACAGTACGCAATAATTTTCAAATTTTTTCCTCAATCTTAATAACTAAAAACAGGTGAAGAATTATTTATAGGGTTGAGTAGTATTTTGTTTTTCGTTTTTCTCTAATTTTTAAAAAAATTAACAATGATAATGAATTATAGGCATGCATTAAATATTTTAATTACTTTTCTTGTGCCATGCCTCAATATTAGAATATTAGAAGCTTTAAATTTGTTGTGAATGTCTTATTGTTTTAGTACAGTTATCTAAAAATGTATCTGTGCAAAGAAAAACAGCCTGTTGTTTGAACCAATGAAACTAAATTACATCTTTCTTTATATAAGACTCTTTAGTGAATTTCATTATTCTCTTATCTTGACGTTACCTTGTTCTTAGCATGTTTTTTAGGTGGCCACTGTCATAAGAAATAGGCTGTCAAGGAATTCCAAATTAAATACAGATAAAATTTTGGTGAACATAGAGGTAGCTTAAGAGATGGGACTTGGAAGTCAGAGATGCAAGCTCAAGTTCCAACTCCAATGTTCAGTAGCTATGTGATATTTTTTAGCATTGTGGAAAATTTGTAACTCCTTTATACACAATTTACTTCCTCATATATAAAATGCAGACAATGAGATCACATCTAAAGTGTTTGGCTCAAAGCCAGGCATAAAGTAACAAGTTCACGTGTGACCTATAGACTTAATAATAGAATTTTCCATCTTAAATGGTAAAACAAAGTTAAGCAATTTGAAATGACTGATGAAAATATTTTTTTAGGTTCAAGTTTTTGTAACCTAAACTTATTAATTAATATATGAAAACTAAGAGAGATGGCATAAGAATGTTCTACTCCTCCTATTAGGATAAGATATAATTTAGAGTTAATTATATTTTGTATCATATTCTTAATTTATGTCGTTTCTTCAGAATCAAGTTGGTAGTTAAATGACTATTTTGTTTAACTCTAGTAAAAAAATATTTTTAAAATGAGGTCTTTTTTCTTAGTTTTAATATAATAAAATATTTTAATGTAATTTCTTACATATATTAAATCTAAATTGAGTCAATATATTTTTAAAAATCCTTATAATTAGATAATAAATTATTAGAAAAGTATTCATTTGTCTTATATGCTTTATGGATTTGGTAATTATGTAGTAATTCTAAAACAGGTCCATTTCTTATGAATTTTATATTTCCCTTACTTGATTAGCCCTATATAAATCATTCTCATCTTTATTGTTTGCAGGTATTTAATTAAATGATTCCTGTTAATGTTTATGACAGACGTGTCATGAAATCACTCTACGTTGCTTATGCATAATAACAACTTTGTTGCCCTTTCGTCAGTCTTTCAGCTCTGTGGACATTTGTCTCGTCTTCTGTGTTTTGTTGATAATTCACTTCCCACACATGCTGTTGGCCCAGCCTTTCTTTGGGTGTTTGGATATTGCCTCTGGCATGATATTGCTACTGACTTGAGCTATTGCGGACCCTGTTTTCTGGTCGGTGCCTCTTGCCTTCCTTTGCTTCAATATGGGTGTGGATCAGAGGAGGCCAGCAGAAGTATGCATATTCAACTATGGAAAGTAAACTTTCTCTTCAGATTCATATAGCCGGTTTCTAAAATGAGGATTAGCTGTTTAGCGGATAATCATCTTCAAAATTGAAAATTTAAAACTGTTTTCTTTCATAATATAAATTATTTAGAAATGTGTTATCCTGTAAAAGTGTAAGGTATTAACTATTGCAAATACTTTTAACTATGGCTCTTGAGAACAAATTCTCTTTCTTCTGGAAAAATTTCCCCCAACACTTTACCTTTGTACCAATATGAGTGTGCATGCATGCTTGCTGATGTGTGAATGTCTGATATTTAGACATGAACATGGCTTTGATAATCATTGAAACCCCTAAAAGTTGGGTATATCCTCTTTTCTTGGTAAATATAAAAAGGAAGTAATTTCAAATGTCCTTGAATTATTTTTTGGGAGAGAAAATAAATATAAGAATTTGTTCTTCTGGGGGTAAAAATGTGAGTAGTAGTTGCACTATACTGGACATGACTATAAATTGCTTCTCTTTGCCTCATGATCAAAAGAAATGGATCCACCTCTCTAATAGGTTAATGTTTAAAGTGAGGACTTGAACTTTATATACTAGCCAAATATTTTGAAAAATGTGTAATGAAAACCAGGCTTTTCCATTTTAGTAAAGTATTCTTTTCTAAACAATGACTGTACATTTTTAAACTTCAGAATGAGGGGTAGATTTAGAACAGATTTTTCTAGTGACTAAATAAATGAAGAAACTAAACCATTTCGTTATAACCTACTGAATTTTTGCCAGGGCTTCAAAACAATTCCACCTGTATATTTAGATTATATATTTTTATTGCTACCATTTTATAACATCTTAAAAATAATCATTCTGATGGAGCATTTTATGCTCATTGCCTACCAGGAGCTTGATTACTGTAGGTTAACACTTAGCTACAGCCCAAGATTTCCTCCTCAATAACATTAGTTTCTTACCTGATTAATTTTCTAAGGAAGAACATTACAAATAAAGTTAAATGCATGAAGATTCTGAAGCAAACCTCAGAATGCTAATACATTCTTATAGAAGGGGTTGTTTATGGAAACCTATCTTTGAAAGTGAATATACTCATTGTTAAAATTTTTTGTTCTTAATGATTTGCTAGGAATCCTAGGACATTGTAGAAGTTTACAGTAGTCTTTTTTGACATCTGGCTTTTTAATTTGTTTGGTGGATATAATTACACTCATTTATTTTTTAAAGAGTCACATAATGATGATGAGACTAACATACAATCATTAAGATAATTAAAAATAATTTCATTCTAATATAATTTCAAAGTTATTTGGCAAGGCCTGCCTTTTATATTGTGAACTTTTATATAATGCTAGAAAGATTAGGGTAAGATAATTTTTACTTTAATATCAGGAAAGAATTATAGTTAGACACTATTTCTATAAATTAACCTTTTTCATTAAATAGATGCTTATATTTAGAGAATATTGTACCTAACTTGAGACGTGTTAGGTTTGAGAATTAGGTAAATGTTCATGTTTACTTTTGATTTTATTGAGTTATCATTATTTCAGTAACCTGATGCAATTCCAGCCTCATGCCATTTGAAGTTTGGATTATTAGATTAATTGAGCTTTTTTTGTGTGTGTTTGAGGAGATTACATGTTGTTAAATAAAAGTTTGAATACTGAGCTTTATCATTTAGAATCAGAAGTAGATTTTGGTGCAGCCATCACATTTCAGTATATTTAAATGACAGTGATTGAAATGCTGTTAGCTCTTTGTTTTGCTTATTTATTTTGGTTTTTTCTTTTTACAGCAAGTTGATGTGGAAAAATGGGTATGTGTTTCCATGTATTTACAAAGAAATTGTGATCTAAACAAGTGCATGTTTGCTGTTGCCTCTAATCTTTTTATTTTGCTTTCTAGTGTGGCTTGTACTTCTAGTGTTCAAATGACTGCTATATATAATAAACAAATATTTTACAGTTCTCTAATTAGCACCTTATAAATTTGTGATTTTGCCTCATCTGAAATGCAGTGTATTAAAATATTCTCCATCATCAGAACCAGGTAGTCCCTACATAATTGGCTTTATAATTATAATATGCTTCTGACAAACAGAATGGCTTCTCTTATTAATACTGTGTATCTTTTGCCAAATAAACCTTGAGTTTAATCTTAAAGTCCCACTCTTTAGCCCTTTTATTTTTTCCATGTACTCTAGTTAAATGCAATCATAATGTGGACGCTATCGTGTAAAAAGAATGCAGTTGCAGGATCTGAAGATTAAATCCTAAGACCAACATTGCCACAAATTGTGCAATAGGAAAGGAAACCTAAGATTCCTTCCATTCTTTTTGGCCACGTGATTATGAATGGAAATTAGACTCTAGTCAACACTCATATCCCTCCTTATTCTACATTTTTCCTGAGTGCAAAAACAGTGACATTTTTTGTTGTTGTAGGATTTTAGTTTTATTTGCCTTGCTGAGTTAATATGATGACCAGCTTAACTGATGGCTTCATTTTTTTCCACATTATTTTTCCTGGTTCTGGCATCCAATTCTCATGATGCAGTATTTTGAGAGTTTTGCTCGGTTTTCAGTAGTATTTCAGTGCCCCTTCAGTAAAATTTCCCCAAACTTGCATGATCACCTGGCTTTCTTATGGGTCTTTTCTCTTTTTACTTATTTCAGGCTTTATATTCAAGAAATCTTTTGCTTTTAAATTTACCAATTCCATGAAGTTGACACCCATATTGAATTTTGAGAACTACCGTTTCTATATTATGTGCCTAAGTATAATTAAATTCTTTGTCCATCCCTCCAAGCTACTTCTCATTTAAGTATTGCTTTTAGAACTTCCATATTCTCCTTTGTGCCTATAGTTAAGTTTCTGATCCATGCCTTACATTTTTATTTCCTTAGAAATGGAAATTCTCTGCCTTTTCTTCATCTTTGCATCCCATCACCTCCATGGCAATATTTCTCTGCCATACCCAGATTGGTATTTTGAACCAACTGCTCAAGCTGCTTCAGTTCTTTTGGAAATGGAATAGAATAATAAATGATGAAAGTCACCACTTTCTCATTGTCCATAAGTATTTCCATTTGTTCCTCAATGTACTTGGTTACTTTTCATCTGTTTCCCTATGCAGTTTTTCCGTCTCTTGTTTCCATGTTTTCTCGTCTCTTGTTTCCATGTTTTCTCATCTCAAAATTTATTTTTTAAAGTTTATTTGAAAACCTTGACAGTAGTGATTGCTTTCTAGTTCTGAAAAAGTAATGGAAATATCACTGAGCTGAAATTTAAGGATTAGCTTGGCCAGTGAGTTATTAATTTTACAACTTGATGTAGGTTATTTGTATGTCGTAATCTCCTTGTCTTTCGGATTAGAATGTGGAGTAGTCCTTTCTTGTATTAAAATATTTCTACTATATTAATGATGCAATTTATTGATACTGAAATATATGTTCATTTAGATATCATATAAATGGAAGATTCTGCTTGACTTGTTTTACAGCACCGATGATCATTGTGTTTACATCAGTAAATTTGAAATTTGAGTTCTTTCTTTCTCAGAGACCTGTATATTTCAAATCATATGCTTTTGCCTTTATGAAGTTTTGAAATTCTACTGTAACTGTTAGTGCTTTAAAGGGCAACAGAAAAAATGTAACTCCCTGCTCACTACCTCAGGGCAGTTCAAACTGCTCTTTGGGTTTCCCCTGGGCCTTGAGTTAAATCTGGGGTCCATCCCATGACTTTTCTCATCATATTCAGATGATGAAACATTCCAAAGTCATGTTTAGTCACAGAAGTCTCCTTTCAGTAATTAAAACACCCAGTTCTCTGTAATAGGCGATACTCAGAATTTAAATCAAGTTAACTCGTCTCCTTCAGCTCAGGAAGCTCCAGGCAGGAGGCTGAGAGGAAATGGGGGTGTGGGACGCTGCTTCTCACTTCACTCGGCTGCTTTCTTGGGCACCTCTTCGTTGCCTGGAACATCTGACCCTTTTGAGGGTACAAAGGAAAGGAGGGAGAAGAGGAGAATTGGCAGGAGAGGTCTTTGGTCATGGAGCCGTTCAGCGGGTGTGCCAGGTGTTGAAGACTGACTTTTCTAGTGGGTACTTGGCAGTTTCTTTGGAAGAGCTCCTAGCATCAGAAACCGAGAGTGGTCTTCTGTAGCCTGGCTTGTCTCTGTGTGCTGAGATCTCCAGGCCCTTCCATCTTAGACAGTCTTAGACAGTCCCAGGTCTTTGCCGAATAGTATGGCCCCTGGCAGCTTGGTGTCAGTGCTGCCACATCTCACTTATAGAACTGTGATCTGCTATGAGAGCCTGGCTTGGCCAGCCTCGTGCCTTTCCATCTCTAGGCATTGTTAGATACTGGTCTGTTTTGTCCCAGCTTTTGGGGACATGGATCTCCCTGATGCCACTCTCACTGGGCTTGAGGGGACAAGAGGCTTGGGAAGGAGGTAATATCCAAAGTCTGCTGACCCCTTGCTCTAAGAAACCATCACTCTCCTTTCCATCCTCTTCAGATATACGAGAGGAGGGTGGTCAGCCCCTGCCTTCAGCATTCCTGCTCAGGTGGCTTGAGCAGTGTGTTAATACTTGCCACGGTTTAGCTCTGAGGCAGGTGCCCTACTTTACACCTTGTTATACTTGCTTGTCTGCAGAATATGTTTATCAATCCCAGGTTAAGACCTTCTGATAGCATTAATTCTGGATCATGTCATCAGTCACATTACAACTGAATACTAGACCCTCCCCCATCTCTCTCCACCCCCCACCCCACCTTTCTCCTTCTTTCATCAGTCTCTTGGATCATCTGTGCATTCGCTTCCTCATAAGCCCCCTGAGTCATCTAACACTGCTCTTCACAATTTTTTCAAAAGCACATACCTTTTCTTAGAACTGGATTAAAAAGTGTTTGGTATTTCCGTTTATTCTAACTCCCAGCCTCCCCTACTACGCAGCATTGATTTCCAACCTGGAAGCCTGGGATTGCACATCATGGGTGGAGGTGGGTTAGGAAGGAAATGGAAGAGATTGGAAACTATTTTACCTTGTTTATAGTCCAGATGGTTTCATGTACAAATACTTCCTTTGTTCCCAAATATGTTGATGCTGTTGTAATTGTTAAAAATATAAAATCATTTCAAATGTTCCTAAATCAGTAGTAATCTTAAGAACTGATATATTTCAACTACTATTGTGTGAAGGTCCTTGAAATGTTTTCATGTTATGAGGCTTCATTCATGTTTGAAATGGTTGAAAAGTACAGAGAAATATTCTATATCCTGATTGAGAGGCATTTTCTATGTAGGTGGTAATCTGAGTACAGGATGGGGTTATGTGTCTTCAGGTCATTATTATACACCTGTACCCTGTAGAGATCAATTTGATTTTTTTTCAATTTAGAGAAATTTTCTCTTGAGACAAGCTGGGAAAGAAAGAAAGCCCTACATATCTCTTCTATTTCATATTTTAATCATCTCTGCAGCTCAGTGATTTATAAACGTGTCAAAAAGATAAAATGTTAGGATTTACAGTAGCATATTGGAATAGTTTATTTTCCTTTACCATTCTAAAGAAGAACTGGATAATTATATACATATATTAATATATGCCAAATCTATTATAGTCAAAAGAAAAGACAGCCCACTTAAATACTGTCTGTACGCAGTTGTAGATAGTTTGAAAAATACAGTTGTTGCTAACAACCTGCCAACAAGAATATAGTGAATTCTTTTTAATCATACCAGAAAGTACATGTAACTAGATGCCAGTCAGGGTCATTACCATGAGTGAAGCAAGAACTTTGCTGTGGATTATATCATTATATATATATAATAGCTCTTTCATGGGCTGAATATAGAACTTTGTCTTGCCTTATGGGGCTACAATTAACATGTCAGTCTATCAGTGAATTCTTGGTGGAAACCACAGAGAATTAAGCATTTAAATTGGATATTTCCTACTTAGGCACAGTAGTTGAAGTTGTCCACAAATATATATCCATATATGTTACTAGATATTGTTGATATATGCTTGGAACTTGGAATTTTTCATCTTAAAATTTTCTTTGTCTCCTAAAATTTGTTGGGAGAATCATTAATTAAAGCATTCTCACCAAACTTAAGTTCGTGGTGGCGAAGTAACTTTTTCTTTCCTCAACATAATGAAGTTTCCAAGGTATTTCCTCACTCACAAAAGAGGGGTTTTACAAGGCGGAGGGTTCTGGAGAATCCTGGTGTCTTAATACAAGGAGAGAAAAGATGATAAAGGAGGCTAAATTCGATGGGTGTATTGTGTGCTGCCTAGGACATTTCACACCTTAATGGAAACCTAATGACAGAAGGACTCTTAAGCTTAAGTTTTGCACTTATCTCTGAGGTTATTCTGTTTAATAATTCTTTTTGATGACCATCCTCCCCCAAAATGTTTGTTTTGTTGCTTTGCCTATAGTTCTTTGTATAACTTTTGAGGAGACTTCAGTAAAAGTTCTTTAATAATACACTGAAATTGTTCACAAAATTTAAGATTGAACTGAAAGGCATAATTATGGAAGGGTACTTTTTTACATCGTCTGGGTCCCTGTTTATTTCTTTGCTCAAATAACAGACAGGATGTAATTATTCATTCTCTTGCTGGCCAATATTTGTTCACAATTTTCATAAAAAAGTATTGTGATTGTGTTTCTTTATTTACAATCATTTGCCAATGCTAAGAAAATCTCTTAGGACTTTCGACTTACTAAATTAAGGGATACATACTCTTAGCGCAGAGACCATCTTCTTTTTGTCACCCACTTGACTCCCAGTGCCATCTATATTTTTGTTATAACATAAGGATAGCTATTTCCCTTCCTGGCTTTCAAGCTAACATAACCTAATGGGGAATTATGCCTCCAACTCTTGCTCACATTGGAGCTGCATCCGACCTCTTCGTTCCGAAGTATTAATAATTAACCATGTGACCATGAGTTACTGCCCCTTGCAGTTTTATCTTTAAGAACTTTACCCTGTTTGTATTTCTGTGAAAATTGATCATCTTCCAAAAAATTCTTCTAAGAAGCAGTGCCAGAATCCATGCCATGTGCTTGTAGGATAATTGTCATCTTGTACTGCATCCTTTGGCTCTTGTCTAATGAAATTTCCTTGAGTAAAATAAATCAAGAGTTCCTGTGTCAAGTATATTATGAGCATAAAAGCAATATTTTCCAGACCTAAACTGTGCTACTTTCTTCAGTATTTATCTTTATGTTTGAGTTTTTTCCCCTTTCTTCTCTCATGTAACCAATTTTTAAGGGTTTTTTTGGGTGGTGGTGGTGGTGGTGGTTATTCTTGGTCTGCTTGTTGCTTTTCATCATACCTCAGCATTTTAAAGTTAGAAGAATACATTCATCCTTTTTTGTTTTAGTGTAGTTTCCTTCTTTCTTTGATCCCTTTTTTGGGGATATTTCATAATACATAACTTAGGTAATATCCAGCCCTTAAGCCAGTAATGCCACAAATGGTCTTTCTTGTTCTTGATTATCTTTTGAAAATAATGTGTCTATTATAAATATGTTATTCTTTCTTTAAATGGATATTTGGCCGTTTCTTACTAGTGCTGTAGTCGTTCTACTTGATCATATATTCAGATTACTCTCTTCTGTGATTTTGTTCCTCCCGCAGTCAAGCACAACTGATAAATTCTGAATAGAACCCAGTAACTCTACTGACCATCCTTTTTCTATCCATTACAATTTTAAAGTATTTTGACCTAGAAAACTGACAAAATGAAGCTGCAAACATTTTATTAAAGAAAAATTGCAAAAAGCCTAGCACAAGATTTTTTAAAAGTCTCATGAAGAATGTTCCATAGCGAAGTTTTGTGTTTTTTTCCCCATTGAGTCAGGGCTTAAAAATTATTTTTTTCTGAACAAGGACTTAATTTACTCTCTGAAAGTGCCATCATGTGACTGGTTGGTTTCAAGGTGGAAAATATCTTTTCTGATATTATTTCCCTTTAATATTAGTTACAAAATATAATGAAATATTCTTTATTTTTTAAGGTGAGAGTGAAATGGTTCTTCAGAATTTCCCCATACAATTATAATATTGAAAATGAGAAAATCAGTCTTAATAGATTCACAATTGAGTACTATGCATATTATTCTCAGGAAAACAGCTGTAATATTTCAGAAATCAGAAAACTTTCCCGTGCTGTTTTCTCTAAAATTAATGTTTATATGCATATCTTTTTTTTTCCTGTAGGATTCAGACCTGCTCCTGACAACTAAATTCATCCCTTAGCTCTTTTTCACCTTTGTATGTCTCTTAGGAGTAAGCAGTCAAAAGAAACTTTACAGGTTTAGAGAAAATGAAGGAAAAATATATACACAATGTATTTTGTAGCTAAAAAAAGAGGTGGTATAATATAAATCACGGGAAGAGACTGTGCCATTTTATAGGAAAGAGTAATGTTTCTCTGATTTTTCTTCAAAATTTACCTCTCAATATATAGTCTAAGAAATTGCTTACTGTTATTTTGCCAGAAATATGAACAGCTCAAAGCAGCATATTAGTTTATGATCTACTTTACCTATTTCTAATCCGCTATTTTTTCTGAAATTAATTGGATTATCAGTGTATCACTGCATCTTATGCAGGAGATAAAATGAAGTGTCTTTAAAGCACTTCTGAAGTATTCCACCTTTAATGCTTAAAAGTATTGTAACATGAATCACGCACTAGACTGGCATGTTTTCATGTAAAAATAAGTACTGATATAAAAACGTTTTAAAAATAGTTTTGCTTGTTACAGCTTTTCTCTAGCATGTAGTTGATATTAAGCTTTGTATGACAACACAGTGAATGTTTTTTGTTTACTGTTCACATGCCTCCATTTAGAGAATGGAGCTTTTATAAATAGATACTTTAATTAAAATTGGTCTTTGAAATGATGTATATGTAACATTATCTCTCTTTTCCTTATGCCCCTACAGAAATTCATGATGAAGGTAAGTCACTGGATCATCTGCTAGATATGTAATACCTTGTGGGTTAGTTTGGTTATACTAACTTGTTTTATTTTTCAAAACACTGGCGGTTTTCTTCACATACAAAAGTTTTAAAAAATGAAATCAAACTTTCGAATTAAAAAATGTAAATTAGTAAAATTACATGTTTAGATGTAATGATAAACAGTATTTGACATCTTTGGGTCATAGAGTAGCATATTAAGTTTTTTTGTCAACATTAGAATTTTCTTCCATTAAAAGTTTTTTTATAGCTGTCTCTTAGGGTTTTCATTCTGGGTGTAATGTTGGCAGAAATAATGTGAAAATAATTCGACCTCTTTACATTTCTAATCAAATGAGAAAATTGGATAGGTTTTAAGGGGAGACAAAAGAAGCGTATGAAACATGATATGCCGGTGAAGAGAAGATGCTGGGAAAGAACAGGAAGAGGAGAGTAGGGTTCCTTCAGGACATACTATACTATAGAAAATGTTTCTTTTTTTTTTTTTTTATCTTCCGCATTTTTCATACAACATTGATGAAATCTAATTTTTCTCTTCTAAAAGCTGAGAGAGAAAATATAGAGCAATTTATTTGTATTCAGTAAATGAAGGCTTGATATAATTTTGAATTTGAAAAGAATGCTGTTTCACATGGCACAGACTCTTAAAATGTTAAATGGAATCCAGATCTAGATTTTAAAGGTTGTTTTGAAGAAAGGGAGGCAGGGTACTCAGGTCTCTCTCTTGAGTTACTTAGCTATGCCTCCTGTTCATATTTTGCAAAATGCTGAACCAGGTACATTGTGGAATATCAAAAACTGAATCTTATTTGCCAACCATAAGAATTTACAGTTTGGATGGGATGATTGAACAGCAGACTCTTTTGAAGCCAATAAGGAAATAAAACATCTTCCTAAATTTAACTCCAGCTATCATTTTTCAGTAGAAAATGTTATTACATTGAGACTGGATATTAACCAGTAAAGAGACATATCATTAAACAAGGGTGTGAGTTGGAAAAATGTTGTAAGCGGCAGCAGGATACAGTTATTTCCTCTTGCAAATATTAACAAATATATAATGAAATTTGGTTGGAAAAAACAGTTTTTCTAAATCTTTGTTTACTTTACTCATTTGATCTCCTAACAACCCCTATGTTCTCCCCCATCCAATGCCATGTCTACTTCCCTTTAAAGAGTGAATGGAATCATTGCCTGAAACAGATATGACCAGCTCTTTCATGAGACTGGATTCATATAAAAACCAGTGCAATTGAAAAGATGATGCAGAATCAGTTAAAACCAGATGGTTTGCCTGAACAGTTTAATTAGGCCCTGATTTCTTCTAACTGTCAAGCCAGAAGGCCAGTGCCTTATTTTCATACCTACATTGGATGATCTGGAAAGGTTAGAATTTGATTAAGGGGAGGACATATGCATGAAATTATAGTAATTTAAGCCACTTAAAAGGAGAATGATGCTGAATTTTATTTAGCTTTCACCTGTCAGCCTTGATTCACTTTGGAGTTCCTACCAGGAAATACATTGTTTAACTTCCTGGAACCAGGAAGATGCTTTCTCACCAAGGGAGCCAGTTTCTGCTTGTGGGCACTGAACCGTGGTTACTAATGGCATGAGACTGGTTCCCATGGGAGACTTTTGGTCAAAATGCCACTACAAGTAAATCATTCGGGACCACCTGGGTGTCTTGACAGTGTTCATCCAGCTTTCCCGGGCACATTTATTTTGCACTGAAGTCATGTTTCTCATTAATTATTATATCCTGCTCTTCGATTCGCCACTTAAAGAAAGCGGGGCTGTTTGAACGTCTCCTGCTGCTGGGGACCCACAGATGGATTGAAATGCCTGGCTCCACAACCCATGGGCTGCTCTTGTGTACCGTGTGCTGTTTGTGTTTGCATTTGGAAGTCATTCTCAGGAGGGGGCAAGGATTAAGCTTAGAGATATTTTTCTGTCTTTTTCCCTTGAGCAACTCATTTTTCCATTTCTCCAGTACTACTATTGTTGTTTGAATGTGAAGTTAAAAGCTTCTCTACTAAAATGTCTGAGTACTATAAAAAAGTATAAGTGCTCTGATGTGAATTTCTTTTTTGTAGTTTTCTTTCATTTTTAACTTGGGGGCTATAATTCAGTATTGCCTAATAATAAACTACATGTAAGATTCCATTGTTTTATTTCTAAAATAGCAAGTTATGTTATAGATGTCAAGGTATATAGAAAGTTTCCCTGTTGAATCTGATTTATTTTAAAATATCCTTGCATAATAAGGGCCTAGAATTATGAGAAATGTCCTACCTTGGTTAACATAGTATTTTTCTACTGAAAAGATGATCAGGGAAACAGAAAACCTTAAGATATTTAGATTTTATATAGTTAGCTATATAATTGGCTTTAATATGCAGTAACACAAGGAACAGGTAAATAAGCAAATGCATACTGCAAGCATATATTTAAAAAGCACAGAGCAAATAATTTATATGTATGTAAACTTCTTTAGTGAATATTAGTCCTTACTGTTCCGGTTTTATGTAGTAGGTGCCTGTTACATTTTAGACTTCTAACAGTTATATTTTAAATAACCCAATTGGTCCCTCTCACTACAGAAAAATGTAACAGATGAATAAATTATGCTGCTTGACTGCATATTATTCTAAATAAATGTTGACATAAAAGTATCTACACTAAAGCTTTTGCTTACAATATCCCTTCCCTAATTGGACGTCTTTGGCAAGATCCCGGAAAACTAGAGACATAGAATGCTTAATACTAAGATGGTGTTAGATTCATTGGTAGAAAATCTGAGGTGAGGACTATTTAGCATAGGCAGAACTGTGCTGTTTAGATTTTCTCTGAATGTCCTCAGAAGGCTTTTATCCACTTCCGTGTCATGAGTTTGTATACTGCTGTGCAACTTTAACTCTGGGGATCCCTGAGGGGCAGTGGAACTAAACCCGGACCTATAGAGAACTGAAAAAAAAAGTGGCTATTTTCAGTAGGTCAAATTTTGCCTTTTATTAAATGATGCTTGGCTCCCTTATGTCAGAAATATTTAGATTTTTGTGAGGACTTTGACACTGTTGTTTTCTTCCAAAGAGTAGAGCAGTCCCTCATGTTTAGACCGCAGTGGTCTAGAGCAGACTGCAGTGGTCTGGCTGCCTTCACCCCCCTGGTCATGAAGAAGGGCTGGTGGCAGCTGCTAACTCTGCCCTCAGTCTAGGCAATTTGGGGAGGGGCGCTGGGTTCCAGGTAGGAACCCAGGTCCTTTCCCAAAGGGACCCGATAACCCATCATAGAGTCGGGGATGTTAAGAAATACACAGAGACATAGTTCTGAAACTTCCATTTTTATTTTTTTTGCTGCTAATGTGCAAATATTTTGAAGGGAATTATATGGACCTCAGTAAATATTTGTTGACTGAGTGAATTAGAGTTTTCAGGAAAAAACGCTCATCTACAAGGCAGAGGAAAACTAAGACTGGGAGCTTATGCATATTGTGCTGTGTCTCTCATACAAGAGATACCTAATATTTTTCATATGAATAGGAAAGAGTGTTTCTTATATGTAATATTTTTTGCTGGAAGATTAACAGGACCATTTGAAGTATAGATGACATTCTTGCAATCTTTTATTATGTAATAATAGTTACATATTTATGTAATACAATCCTTATATTACGTAAGATTTAAATTTCTAATTTTCCTTTTAGTTGGTGTAACTAAAAGCTACTTACTGTACGAGTGCTATAGATTCCATGAAACACTTAATTTAGAAACTTCAAATACAAAAGATTATTTTTTTCCTAAGCATTATCTTGAAAGTCAGGCCAACCTTGGATTTTGCTGCCCTATTGTTTGAGTCTAATTTAGTTGGTCCTGGCTGGACTCCCAAAAGTGACTATGGTAATATCACTGTGCTTATAATTTCAGGTTTTAGGGGTTTAAAGGGAGAAACTGAGCTCTTGGTCCAGAGTACTGAATTGCTATTACTTCTGATATATTACCCAACAGTGATAGCCTTTTACTCATTGAAATCCCCTGGGGGAGTCCCATAGTCCAATTAAGGGATGTTGTTGTAGAATCTTGAAGGAATAGCCCTAGAAAGGGCTGGCTGGTAGGTGGTATAACTGTCCTACTTATGGTAGTTATTCACATCAGAGGAGGTTGATAAATAATTGTTGAATTAAATTAAAGCAAGGATCAGGCCAAATTTAAAAGAAAATCAACATGAAATAAAAATACATAGAATAGCATCAAAATGTCTCTTGGGATACCTCATATCCACAAACCTTTTGAAAAATGTTCATTGAATGGACAAGTTATCCAACCTGCCCAGGAATGTAAATTATGCATTTTAGTTTTTCTGAATCAGAGCCAATTAGCCTAGTATGATTTAAAAGTGCAGATCAGACAATGTGATAGCCAGATCCTGAGCCTCAACAGACTCCAGCACCTACAATCTGATTTATTGGACTTACCACACTCAGCTAAGATGGAGGTGAAGAAGGACAACCACCACACCATGGAGCCTAGAGTGATTACAACTGAAAATGGGAGGATTGCATCCAGCATCCAGGTGGAATCTGAGCCTCCTCTTGACATAAAGGTGCAATGGACACAACCAATCCAGTGTCCACATAGAAGAGGTGGCATTGGATTGGGAAAAGTGGACATAATGGACAAAGGGTATGGGGAAAGGCAGGAAGAGATGAGAGGTGGAGGCGTCTTCGGGACATGGAGCTGCCCTGGATGGTGCTTCAGAGGTAATCACCGGACATTGTAAATCCTCACAGGGCCTATATGATGGAATAGAGGAGAGTATGGGCCATGATGTGAACCAATGTATATGAGGTGCAGAGGTGCCCAAAGATGTACTTACCAAATCCAATGGATGTGTCATGATGATGGGAACGAGTGTTGTTGGGGGGGCGGAGAGGGGGGGTGGGGGGGGTGGGGTTGAATGGGACCTCACATATATATTTTTATTGTAATATTATTACAAAGTCAATAAAAAATAAAAAAATTAAAAAAAAAAAAAAAAAAAATAAAAGTGCAGATCAGAGCAGAAGTCCTACAGACCATGCCACAGATGGTGAGAACAGTAACTTGATCTTTTAAGTAACAAAATTAAATTAGTATGGCTTATTATAAGACTTTACAAGAGTCCTATTAGAGCCCAGTATATGGCATAATTTAGCATTTAAACAAGAGAAAAAATATATAGTGTAAAATCTATAATTCAAAGAAAATTCAGACACTAAAAAAATGTTCTCTTAGCTTAATGATTTTGAACACACACACACAGATATAAAGTTGAAATGCAGAAGCAAAACTTTACAGCAGAGGGAACACTTTCTTGTTACATCCAAGCCTTGTGCTTCATTAAGAATAAATGATTGGTTTGACTCTCCAAGTGTATTAAATTCAGTTTGATTTTATAGCTTTGGAAATAGATTATGATATGAAGAGATGCACTCTCAACAATCCAAAGAAAACCAGATGAACAAAATTTTTCTGCTGTTTCTCTCCATAATGCAATACTACAATCCCATGAGCATGTCCTCTTTCTTAAATACTTTATAATTATATATCATGATGCCTTAACTCATACCCTTCATTTAGTATTTTTGTTAATAAATACCATACAATGGGTTGGTTTAACAGCAGAAATTTATTGGCTCATGGTTTCAGAGGCAAGAAGGCTGACTTCCTCCCATGGTGGTCCCTCTGACTGGCCTGCAACCTTAGGGGTTCTTGGCTTTTCTGTCATATGGCCATGCACATGGCGATGTCTTCTCCTTTCTCGTCTATGTTATGTTGACTTCCAGCTTCTGGCTGCTCCCTGTGGCATCTCTCTCTATGTCCAGTTTCCTTTGCTTATAAGGACTTCAGCGATACGAGATTAAGGCCCACTCTCCTTCAGTTTGGGCAACCTTGACTAATGGCATCTTCAAAGGTCCTATTTATAAATGGTTCACATCCTCAGGAGCAGGGGTTGGGACCTGAACAGCCCTTTTATGGTGGGCATGACTCAATCCCCAACACTCAGGGTGGAAAGAACTGCCCCGCATCCATTCATTTTTCATCCAGTAAATACTTATTGAGTGCTCAGTATGGTCTGGCATTGTGCTCAGACTGGAAATGAAACAGAAATCAAGACAGGATTGCTGTGTTGGTGAGCTCACAGTCTGGTCTGGGAGAGAAAGATAATAGCATTGTGAAGGGACGCCTCTGAAGCATAGATGTACACCAAGAGGGAAGTAGCTCAGTTTGAGTGAACCAGATGAAGCTTCATAGAGGAGGTTGCCTTTAAGCTGAGATTTAAAACATGAATAATTTATAAAGCAGCAAAGACTTCAGATGGAGGGAATATTATATTCCAAGACAGAGCAACATTAGCACAGGGTGATAAGGCTCTAAATGTTCAAGACTAAATGTCCTTTATGTTTGTACCACTCAAAGTGTGGTCCCTGGACCAGCAGCATCAGCATCACCTAGGAGATTTGGAAATCACTCTCCGAATCTACCCCAGACCTACTGCAACAGAATCTCAGGGGTAATGCCAGGAATCTGTGTTTTAACACACTCTCCAGGCGATTCTTCTGCATGCAAAAATTTGAGAAGCACTGTTCTATTTCATATGAAGGATTTTGGTTTCTCATCCTATAAGCAATTGGAAGGTATGAAATGTTTTAAAGCTTGGAAGTGACATGATCAACTTTGTGTTTTAGCAAGACTCATTCATTAAATTATTTAATGCCTACTATGTGCAAGGCATTTTGCTAGGCTCCGTGGGATACAAGGTGAACAACAAGATGCCACGGTCTCTGCACAATGGAAATCATAATAAGTAAACTACAAAAAAAAAATCATTACCTATTTAGATGGGTATTATGAAATGAACACCAAGGTTTGTGATAGCAAGTAGTGGGGACTAGAGGACATTTGGTTTCCTACCTAATGTAGAAGTCTCAAGTGGTCTTTCTGAAGAGTGACATTAAAGTGGAGACATGGAAGATAACGCAGTTAGAAATTGCATTTCCAGCCACAAAAGTAACCATGTACGAGATATATCTTGGATCTTGAAAGAATAACAGCGATATCTGGAGTGGAGTAAGGGGCATGAGATGCATATGGAAGGGAAGGCAGGGGCTCGGGTGGGGAGTTGGATTTAAGTGCAATGGAAAGCATGCATTGTTGGTGATAAGAAGAGAGAATGGAGATAAGGCTAGCTAGGAATCTGTTGCTTTTAGCCACGAGACAGGTACTGAGCATTTGAACTAATGAGAAAGAGAACAGGTGTCTGAATGAGTGATGGAAAGAGAGAAATCAATAAGTGACTGTCCTATTTACTGAAAGCAAATTCATTCTTCAAGTACTAGATCAAACACCCCACAGTAGAGACTTCCTTGACAATTTTACTTCTTTCCTACTAAATGTGAAGTTCTCTGAGAGCAACAGTGTTCTGTTTACTTAGTTAAGTTGACTCTTTTGTGTTTTTCTCCCTTTGCCCTTTTCTCCTCTTAATGCAGACTGCTCAAGGCGGTGGCCATCGAACACTCCTCTATGGACATGCCATATTGCTACGTCATTCTTATAGTGGCATGGTGAGTAGACATTTTGATTTCATCTATCCCATGATCATGCTGATCCATATGGAGGTACATACTCAGGAAATGTCGGCATCATTTCAGCGATGACCTTAATAAACTTGGATATGAGTGTTCTTTAAGCTGTTTGCACCTTGTTTAGTTTTCTCATTTATAAGGTGAAGGTTACCTTACATGATCTCTAACGTCTTTCAGTTCTGTCATCCAGTTTTTCTTATTTTAAATATATTACTTTTGATAGACTAATTTTGGAAGGAGAGAGGTTTCAGGGTCAAATACAAAATACTACTCATTTTCTTTTAAGCAGTTCATCTATTAAGTGAAAGATATGATTCAAGAAAAAAATCTACCTGGGAATTACACTGTCATTTCTACCCACCAGCTTCTTTGGCTTCTTAAGTAGATGATCTCTTTCTTTTTCACATCATTCCTTCTCTCACCAGTTATCCACTGGTCTCATCCCAGGCACAATTTTTAAAAAAATTTTCTACCTCCCACATATTTAAAAGAAAAGTTTCTTTATATTCTTTAAAAAGCTGTATTAAGTTTTAAAAGCAATAGATTTTCAATCTATAATACTTTGAAATTATAGTAAAAACCAATTCATGATCACACTAAAGAGAGAACATCATTTGGGACTTTTAAAAAATTCTTAATCTTTTCTCTTAATTTTTTTTTAGTGTAATAGAGATCTAACCAAATTTCTATCCTGACTTTTTTACACCTTATCATAACATACATGTTTTTCCATGATATTTGAACTTTCTATCAACATAATTTTGGTGGCTTCACAGTATTCCGTTTTCTTGATGTATAATGTAATTGATGGTTCATTATCATTCTGTTAAACTTGTAAGGAGATAAATTGTTCCAGAGCAATATATTGACTAAGCGTGGCCTCAATGCCAGTACCTGACAAGCACGCAAAAAATTGTCAGCCTCAATCATGAATATATTGGTGTGAAATTCTGATTTAAAGGACTGGCTAATGGAATTCCAAAGTATAGGAAAAGTGTAGATATGTTTTATTTGTTATTTAATATTAGCATTTCTGTTACTAACCTGCATCATGTAAATAGGTCAGATAAGAAAAATTGGACCATCTTCGTAAGTGCTGAAAAAGGTAATTAATAAAACTCAACACCCATTTCTAGTAAATATTTTTTAAACTAAGCATTGATAATTATTCCCTCAATCATAAAGAATATTAATGTTAAATCAATGGCCAACATCATACTTAATTGTGAAATGATGAAGCTAGTCTTGATAAACAAACAATAAAAGAATATGTTCTTTCACCACTGCTGTCTAATGCTGTTCTGAAAATCTTGGCTAAATATCATAAGATATGGAGTAAAATAGTGTAAAACACTTTAGTAAAAGTGACTGGATATGAGACCAATCTATAAAAACAACCTTTTTGTTTATAGCAGTTATTCATTAAAACTTCAGGGAAAGAATTCAGTTTTCCTTAGCAATCAGAGCACATACACCTTATGAATTAACCTGAACAGTAAAAGCCAGCGGCTGTTTTAAGAAAAGAAGGAGCCCAGGGCTGAGAGGCTGGAGGTGGCGCTAGATGTGGATTTGCTTTCACTTTGCTGCTTGCTGTGAGACTTGGACCCCTCAGTGAACCTCTCTCAGCCTGTAATTACATCTGAAAACTCATCCATTCATTCAAGAAATATTATTCACACCTACTGTGTTCTAGACACTGTTGGGTATTGGGATACAGTAGTGGTGGGATGAAGCTATTGTGCCAATGGAACTAACTATAAATATTCTACTGAAGGTCACTGCTTCTACCTCAGAGCCCATCGTGCTGCCTTCTATCCAATGTGCCAGCATCTCTGGCCCCAGGTGTGCCTATCTCCTGCCTTCTCACACTTACATGCACCCATTAGCCAGATGGATCCTCTTCCATGATAGGAACTTTTAGGCTTTGCCTGAGTTTTCCAGTGTTTCTGGTTGTCTGGGCTTGCTCAGTCCCCAGACTTGCTTCTCAGGACACTTTGGGGGGCTCCTGTTCTTGTGGGCACTTGGCTGGTGTAGATGGTGACGTATTTTGAGGTCATGCCATATTCATCTTTGTGTTCCCACTTTTAATATCCTTAAGGTTTCTGAGATTGGAATGGGCATAGGGGACTTGGCCTAAAAAAATCATCCTGAGCTTTATGTCCAAGGAAATACAGTTGGAAAAACCTAGGGAGTTTTTCAGAAGGCTTAAGGAGAAGATGGTGTTGTAAGAGTTTGACAGCTCCTGGTTCAAAAACGTTCACCTACACGGCAGTCCCTCACTTTGCGTGACACGCTGCACCCCGCAGTCAATTCCAGGTGGACTTCAAAGGGTTAAATCTTGTGAGTGAAAACAAAACTGGAAGAATAAATGTGAATAGCTTTCAAATTTCTGTTTGGGAGAAAGATTTCTAACCATCGTATCAGGTTGTTCTTTTCCTTTTGCTCTTGAATATCACATGAAGCGCGAGATGTGCAAACACATCCTCAATTACTTGCCTTCTTTTATTGACAGAACACCTCTTTTTAGTCTTTTATGAGGAGAAAAAAGACCAAATTTCTCTCCTAGAGTCATTCCTGATGAATGCTAAGTGCTCGTCTGCCTCTCAGACAATTAAACGCCCGGGCTTTGTGCAGAGCACCCAGGTTTGAGGGAAAACGCCGATGCAGCCAGAACAGGCTATCCCCAACTTGCATTGCAGAACCTGTAGTGACGATGCCTGATTCTTTAATTTCTAGTATCTCTGCTGCCTGTCCACCTCCCGGTCTTCAACTGATAAACTGGCCTTTGACGTTGGCTTGCAAGAGGATACGACAGGTGAGCACCTTGGGCCACGGTGAGGAGGCGGTGTTCAGAGGTATCCCTGCAGGCCGAGATGGGATGAGAGTAAGTCATGAGCTGTGTTAGCAGAGACACTACATGGATATTGTTGTGGATGCAGTTAGGAAGAAAGTAACGTCCTCCTGAGAAAAGTTTTCAGTAGAAGAGGAAGTGCATATTGTTTCTATTGGCCATTCCCATGTTATTAGCTTGCATCTTTATTCTCTTTATGCGTTTGGAAAGAAAACCTACTTACTACATGATTTACTGGTGCTGACCATATTAATTTGCACTGATAAGTTTATGAAGTATCACTACCCAGCTCTTCTGTTATCCTTTATACATTGAGATGGTTATATAGTAAGTCAACATAATAAAACAAATCCTAATCCCTGTAGGCTCTTGTTTTCACCCATAGCTCTCTACTTCTTCTAAATTGCTGAATTATTTATTATGTTTATTATTTGTTGTCTGCCTTCCTTCACCAGAATTAAGTCACAAGGTCAGATAATTTTTTCTTATTTTTAAAAATTGAGCTGTCCCCTGCTACTAAAGAAATGACTGGCAAATAATAGGTACTCCATGCACATGTGAGCAAATGAATGAAAACTTAAAACTTTAAAGCCATGAATTAGGTGAGTAAAAGTAGGGAATTCTGCTAGTTGATATTCAAGTAAAGGCTGTTTTGTCTAGGAGAAGCAGCACAAGGCAAAGGTTATATATTGACTAAAAATGTTTGAGAAATAGTATTTATGACTCATTTACTCATTCATACAAAATGAATTTTATGAAATGCCTGTAATATGTTAGTAGGAGCTGGTGAGATACCACAGTGAACAAAACATAAGAAGTCCCTGCTAGTATAGAACTTATATCCCGGTTGGGGTCTTAAAAAGGAAGAAAAATTTAGTATTATGGAATAATAATAAAGTTGCATAAGGGGAAAGAGAATGGTAATTATCAAATAACAGATACCACTGAAACACTATTCTTATGTTTGGATAGAGCTTAATTTAAGTTTCAAAAGAAACTGTGAATGCATTAAAGAATTGTTTGCCTAAGTTTACATCTTAGGTAATTGAACTGAAGAATGATGGTGGGTAGGGTATGTGGTTCGTGAGGCTTGTGCTTGTCTTGTTTAAGAAGATAAAAAAGTAAAGAGAAGAAAAAAAAAAGAAAAGAAAAGAAATTATTTGACCTAACATCTGTCCAGATCTTTTTACAATAAATTTATCTATAGTAGAATTCTCTTGGCATTTTGCCCTTAGATGAATAGAAATGACCACATTTTAAAATAACAAAATAATAGGACAAAAAAGGACAGGGTCATAAAATTTTAGATGACAGAACTTTGAAAGCCTTTTTTGAATTATAATTCAAAAACAGTACTGAGATTTTTTGATTGTTACATGCAACTCTAGCATTACAAAACCCCAAGTTCTTTGACACAAATTAAATGTTATAGAGAGAAATGTGACTTGTATAAAGAATGAGATCAGATCAGCATGAGTGGTGAATTTGGCCATATATTAGCATATATATCCTTTCTAAATCATGCTTAATTGGGGGGAAAAGACTCCAAACTTCTCAGAATGTCACAACCAGATTCTGTGAGAAGAATCTTTGCACTTTAGTATATCTACATATTATCTAAGCTAATTTGGCTCAATTCTTTTGGTGTAAAGATTAATTTGTATTAAATTTCAAATTTCTTCAGGGTTGTGTGTGAATGGAATAATTTAGTTTTAAGGAGACTGATTTTGAGGACTTATTTCATTTCCCCCCTTTATTTTGGAGATACTGGCAGAGAAAATAAATTTTGAATTGAGGTATGTAATTCAGGTCTCATGTTTCCATCATTCCACAGGTGAGGCTTGTTGGTGGACCATCCACCCTGCCTCTAAGCAGCGATCAGAAGGAGAAAAAGTTCGGGTTGGAGATGACCTCATCTTAGTTAGTGTGTCCTCCGAAAGGTACTTGGTAAGTACAGAAAGCAGGATCGTGCACTTGGTGAGATGAGAAATGACAGGTCAATGAAATTAGCTCTCTAAGGCTTCGATTGCAAATTATCTAGGAGAATAGCCTGTAAACAAGGCTGTATCTCTGTTTGATGAACTATAAGTAACTCTCTCAGTATGTGTAGAAGGGTTGCTCACGAGGTTTATTTAGGAAGACTTCCCTTGCGACCTTAATGTACTTGTCCATGATATTGATAGTGCCTGTTCATGGGTTATTTTATTTTTTTAAAGTCTTGTAAAAACATTCAGATCAGGAATTCAAAATCTTATGGTCTTTATTTTGTGCCCAGTGTAAAGGCTATTTTAAGAAAGTTATATTACCTATTTTGATATTAATAAAAGCAAATTATTTTGTGAGAAACACTTGCGTGTCAAAAAGGGAGAAATAGAATAAAAGAAAAGTTTCATTTTATCATTGCTACAGCATGCTTCGAACGGTTGGTCCTACAGAGTAGAGATGAAGAAAGAAGTTTATGTTGTCAATACAGAATATATTTTTGATTGTTGTGATGACGCTTATAGATATTTAATGTAACTTATTTAGTAAATAGTTTTTCTGCTAAAGAATAATCATATACAAAAGTTTGCAGAATATTGAAATCAATGAAAGTGTGAAGGATGCAAATGCAGAACACTTTTTTTTTAAAGGTTAAAATGCTAATTAAACAAATATAAAATGGGGTATTATAAACTTTTCATGAATATCCTTATAAAATAAATCCCAGGCATGTTCTCGCACTTCTGTCTGGGTCATGGGCTTGGCCTTTCCCCCATAGCACTTCCTGGGGGTTTCCCAGGAGCTGGCTGGCAGGGGCTGGGTGCTGGTGTGGGCTGGTGGCACCGGCTGTGGGCTGGTGGCACCGGCTGTGAGCAGAGTCAGCTGCCAGTGCTTCAAGTCCCTCCGCTCACCAGGCCCTCCCACTTGGACCGGATTGATCTGTAGACTATCGATGTTAGCGACCTCAGCAAGCAGTTTTTTTGTTTCAAAAGAAGCTTGTGTTGGAATATCAAAGCCACAGGCTGCCAAAGAAGGTGTACTGCATTTTTACTGAAAATGAGTATCATTAGCTTACCATGACAGTGTCATGGACCCCGACAGAAATATGAAATATTTTCACCATTCAATATTGATTTTGAATGATTTAGATAACAGAGCTGCCTCCAACCAGGTAAATAGGATGTGTCTGGCAGCTGATGTCCCTCTTATTGAGAGTAGAACTGCTAGTTATCTTAGACCAGGAACTATTTTCTGAAAGGATGTGACCGAGTGTTATAAATATCATCCTAAACCAACCCAGAGAACTTTTCCTGGCTGTACGAATTGTAAACACCTTCAGAGCCTATTCATTGGATTGTTTGAACAAAGTTTTTGTTCAACTGATTGGGGAAGGAGATGCTGGTCTCCTGACAGAGCTGACTGTGAAGCTGCCTGGGAACCAGTGGAAGCTGAAACCAGAGCATCTAATAAAGACAGTGACATATAATGTATTTACACTAAGGAATGGGCTACGTCAACTGCATGTGATGCAGTTAAACTTTTTAACCAAGCTTTTAAAAGTTGTCACTGAGTGTATCTGTTGACAATGAACAAACAATGGCAGAAAAGGAAACCTCCAGTTCCGTTGGACTGGGCTGACGCACAACGTCGAGTTGAAGAAACCAGTGCATAAGATCAACAAAACGTAACTCCATTCAGGTCGGAAAGACCAGGAGGTTCTAGATGTAAAGAGCTTTGCAAGTCTTTTTCAAAGAGCATTGAGATTTTGAGAGTTCATTTGGCAGGAAAAGGAGTTGGGGCTGAGCTCATAGGGAACAGGGCTGACCCATCTGCAGTGGACTTTGTCACCTCTGCTGCAAACCTCCACATGCATGTTTCCAGTAGGAATATGAAGAGCAGAATTGATGTAAAATCCTTGTAAAAAATATTATTCCTGCCAAGCACCTTTACAACCCAGTGATTGCTGGGTTGGTAGTGTTGGAAGGGTTGAAGATTCTAACAGGAAAAAATAGACCAGTGTAGAACAGTTTTTTTTAATAAACACCCAAACCCAAGAAAGAAGCTCCTTGTACTATGTGTACTAATTGTTAATGTGTGCCAGCAAGCCAAGGTGACTGCATAGCCAGATGTCCATAAATTGACTGTTCTCAATTTACAAGAGATGGTATTGAAAGAAAAAAAAATGCTGTGGTAGCACCAGATATCCCAACTGAAGATGGGAATGGAACAATCCTAACATCTTCAAAAGAGGGAGAGACAGAGCTAGTAATTGTAAGAAGTTGTCAGAATTTAGGAATGGCAGCCGCTTCAAACAGATGACTTCCTTCAGGACTACACTTCACTGATCAACATCCTTCAGAGTGAAAACCTAAAGAAAGATGTTGAATTTGAAGTTGCTGGTGATGCCCCTGAAAAAGTGGGGCCCAACGAAGCTGAAGATGCTGCCAAAAGTATAACCAATAACAGTGACGATGGAGCTCAGTCTTCCCCATCCACAGCACAAGACTCATAGTTGACTCAGATAAAGATGGCCTTTCAGACAATGCTGACATCAGTGAAGAAGGGAGAAGTCGCAAGAGGAAATTAGTTGAGAAAGAGAAGGATGGTGTAAACAGGTCCCATACAGACAACAGAACTTGTTGATCTTAAAGCATTAAATTGAACAGAAAAGCCTCTAAATGGAACTTTGGATTGCAATAGGTCACCTGGGCAGACCAATATTATTTGTTATGCTTTTTGTTTCAAAGGAAAAATAATTTACACCAATGACTTGAAGACAGTCTGCTCCTTTTGAAAATGTTCATTTTGTGAGAATTATTAGGAACATGGCCGTCTGCTGTATGGAAAGCAGTAAAGTAGTTTAAAAACCCTCCGAACAAAGTATGTGCTTAGACAGTCATGAGATAAAACACTGTGTATGTTGCTTTTTTAATGTAAACACCCTTACATATCATTTAATAGTTTTAGTAAAGTTGATACCTGGTTATAAAATCATCCCTTTATTTTTGGTTAGAAGTAGATTTATTTTTAGATTAAATCTAACCATTTTCATACTCAGATTGAAACATTAAAAAAAAGTATCAAGTTCTATGCATTGAAACATGTTTTTAAATGTTAAAGGGCACTATGTTTATTGCTGTAACAATGTTAATTTGCTAAATTTTCACCTTGTACTGCCTGTCATGTCTGTGTAAGAAGCCTATTTCTGTGTATTGTTGCAGTTTCAGATTATTTATATTTGATATTTTACAAAATTCAAGTAAAGTACACTGTAGTTATGGGCCAGATAAATGGCATCTTCCTACTTCTTAAATATATCTGTACATGTCATGTTTCTGCTGCTTCTACTGGGTTATAAAGTCTGTGTACCCCAAGTATACTGAATTCTTCTCATTTAAAAATAATTCCTATGATGATGTGAAGCCAAATGTACCCCAGAAAAGTATGTTCTTAGAGTTAATCTATTCCTGTGGGTGTGGAGCTATTATATGTAGGATCTTTTAGTGAGTAGGAGCGTAAGATGTGACCATCTTCATTCAGGGTGGGTCTCAATCCTCTTACTGGAGTTCTTTTATAAAAGAATGAAATTCAGACAAGGAGAAAAAGCCATGGAAGCAAGAGCTGGAAGTAACAAAATATGGAAGAGAAGGGAGAGACCAGCAGATGCCTCTTTGTGCCTTGCCATGTGATAGAGGAGTCCAGGATCACTGACAGTTGGTCTTCAGGAAGAAATGTCTTAATGATGCCTTGATCTGGACATTTTCTGTGCTTTAGAGCTGTATGCTTGTAAACTAATACATCCCCATTGCTTTCAGTAGCCTGACAAACTATTAGGCTGGTGCAAAAGGAATTGCGCCTTTAGACCTTGAATTTTAAATCATTATAACTAGTCTCAAACACATCTTTATTAATAAAAAGTTACCCTTACAATGAACACATTTTTGCCAATGAGAAATAAGTTTGTTTATTTCTGTAAGCGTAAAAATCTGTGCTTCTGGATTTGACAAACTCAAAGCATTTTCTGCATCCTGCTGGTTGTGGAAGCATTTTCCCTACAAAAAGTTGTCAAGATGCTGAAGTGGTAGTCGGTTGGTGATAGGTCAGTTGAATATAGCAGATGAGAAAAAAGTTCTTAGCCCAATTCATTCAACTTTTGAAGCATTGGTTGTGCAACATGCAGTTGGACATTGTCATGGAGATGAATTGGGCCCTTTATGTTGACAATGCTGTCTGCAGGCATTGTACTTTTTGGTGCATCTCATTGATTTGCTGATGCTCCTTCTCAGATGTAATGGTTTCGCTGGGATTCAGAAAGCTGTAGTGGATCAGACTGGCAACAGAACACCAAACAGTGACCATGACCTTTTTTTGGGGTGCAGTTTGGCTTTGGGAAGTGCTTTGGAGCTTCTTAGTCTAGCCACTGAGCTGGTCATTGCTGGTTGTCATATAAAATCCACTTTTTTTTGCACTTCACAATCAGAATTAGAAATGATTCATTGTTGTGTAGAATAAGAGAAGATGATACCTCAAAATGACAGTTTTTTTTTTTTTTTTTTTAATTTCTGGTCAGCTCATGAGGTACCCACTTACCAGACTTTCTCTCCAATTTGCTTCAAATGCCAAACAACCATAGAATAGCTGATGTTGAGTTCTTTGGCAACTTCTCATGTAGTTTAAGAAGATCAGCTTTGATGATTGCTCTCGATTGGTCGTTGTCAACTTCCGATGACTGGTCACTATGCTCCTCATCTTCAAGGCTCTTGTCTCCTTGGCAAAACTTCTTGAACCACTCCAGCATTGTATGTTCGTTAGCGGTTCCTGGGCCAAATGCGTTGATATTGTGAGTTGTCTGCTGCTTTACGACCCATTTTGAACTCAAATAAGAAAATCACTAATTTGCTTTTTGTCTAACATCATTTCCATAGTCTAAAATAAATATAAAATAAGCAGCAAGTAATAAGTCATTAACAAAAAACTTAAAGTGAGAAATACACATTAAAATGATGTATAACATAACCACATTTATTTAAGAATGTATGCGAATATTAAATTAACAGCAAATTTCAACAGTGCAAAACCATAATTACTTGTGCATCAACCTAATAGAAAGATTTTGGTACCAGGAAAGTGGTCTGCCACTGTTGCAAATAGTAAGAATATTTAACGAAAAAAGGCTTTTTAATTGGCTAAACAGAGAGGTGAGGAAGAATTGTGAGATACTTGATGGAAAAGGTCTAGATTGCTTTGAAAAGACTGTTGGTAGAAATATGAATGCTAATTAGCATGGAACTTTAAAAGATTTCCACTATTTGCCATAGATAAGTACTTTCTAAAATAAGGCTTTCATGGCCAAAAAAAAAAAAAAACAAAACACAACCAATCCGGGGCATCACAGATGATGATTGAAACAAAAATAAGAAATACAGCTTTGTTGCAGTTAAGCACACACTGCATTACAGAAAGTATCTTACCACTGTCATAAATAATAAATCAAAATGTTATTTGTAATTGATTAATTTAGGATTTAATACCCGTTTACCCTATAAACATAGAGTAGAATTAGGATCATGAGTCAGTTTTTGTTTGCCAATACATTTTGTTTCCATTTTTTTCCTCCCCACTCCTGGGGTGTCTGTGTCCATTCACTGTGTGCTATTCTGTGTCTGTTTCTTTTTTGGTCTTCTCTTCTTGTTTTTCTCCTCTGGGCTTCACTGGGACTTTATCCTGGAGACCTCCAATGTGGGTGAAAGGTATCATGTCACTTGTACCACTTCAGTTCCTGGTTTCTGTTGTATTTTGCCTTGACTCTCCCCTACATCTCTCTCTTGTTATGTCATCATCTTGCTGCATTACTCCCTACATGGGATTGGGTTGCCTTGTACCAGGAGGCCCCAGAGATCGAACTTAGGTCCTTCTATATGGTAGACGGAAGCCCAATTGCTTGAGCCACGTCCACTTCTCAGATAGAAGCCCAATTGCTTGACCACATCTGCTTCCCTTGTTTCCATTTTGAAGCATTTCTAGGAAGAGGAGGTTTGTTTCACTTGCTTTGTATAAAGAGGTAATGAGAAAAACAAGAATGGTGAAACACTGTTTTAGGTAACTGATAGGAACTATTGCATTGAAGGAACTGTCTAAGGTTGTATAGCTATAGGGAATCCTGGAGCTTTTTTCTACTTTTGTTTCTTAACAAATATAGGTAGAAATGCACCATGCATCCCTTTGAGGCAATGCAACTGTGTGTGATGAATGTGTCACTGTCAAGCATTCATGAAGCTCTTGCCATGTGTTATGTGCTGAATGTGATAAGGTAATATATTTTGATTAGGAGATGTAGTTTTTGCATTTTGAATTGTAGTTATGCTGAGAAACCAATAGCAGTAGAAATAATTCATAGAGCAGTTTTCAGTGTATAAATTCCATTTATATCTTATTTTGATTTGGGCATAACTATGCAATTTGTTGCTGTTGTGCAGTTTGTACTTTCCACCACATACTGACATTTGACAGGATGGCAGCAATATGCGCTGAAGGAGTGGAAACATGGAACCTGACAAAAGCCTTGGCTTCAACATCAATTCTGTCACTGTCTGCCTGAATGTATCACTTAATTTTGGGAACTCTGACTTCCCCATTTGTAACCTGGGAATGATGCTGATAATAATAGTTAATGGCAAAATTATTATTAGGAAGCAGTGAGATAATGAGTTGGAAATTCTTACGAATTGAAAAGCACTAAACAAACTATAGCAATAAAAATAATACATGAGGCTCATCTTTTATTTCCTTTGGTAATAAACTTCTTGATTAAATTCAGGATAATTTGCAAGCTACATTTTAGCCAGCCTCTTTAGTTTCCTTTATATAGAGCTTCAGAACAGTGGCCAGCTAGATTACTTAAATTTTACTTTCATTTGTAATGAACTCACTGTTTTTATTATTTATCTCTGTGGGCCTAGTGTATAGTAGAAACTACAAGAAATACCAAAGACATGTTACACATGGTTTCTGCCCTCAAAGAATTAATTGAGAAAACAAGCTAAATACATATGGAACTATCTCGGAATATTATAAGACAATAAGTGTGTTACCATATATTTAGACATGCTACAGGAATTACCTATAGCTACATGGACAGTTAATTTTTCTCTCACATGTCCATCTGTGATTGATTAGTAGTGGGCATGTAGAATATTATCTTTATGGATTCAAAGATTACTTAGTGAGAAATCTTTAGAAAATGGTGGAAGGACAAGAAGTGAGCTTGTAAAAGGACTTTGGAATGGACAGAAGCTGCTGGAATATCCATATACTGAACGCTGAATAACTAAAAGTGAGTTGGGTACATGTTTGTTTTTTAGTATAGATTTTACCTGACTGACACCAGCAGATTAGAATATGAAGAGGCCAAGATTTGTTGTCTATATGGAGTTATTTAGCTCGATTTTATTGACATGGGTTTGTTCTTACATTACACTGCAGTGGTTAAAAGTTTAAGCTATGGATTCGGGGCCTGAGTTTGATGCCCAGGCTACTAGTTCATCTGTGTGAGTCTGGCCTGATAACTTAACCTCCCTAAACCCTCAAGTGTTTTTCATATGCAATATGGGAATAACAAACCACCTAGTTCATTACAGGTATATATTAGGGTTCTCCAGAGAAACAGAACAGCAGGATATGTATATACACATCTAAAAAATTTATTATAAAGAATTGGCTCATGCAGCTGTGGGAGCTGGCAAGTAGGAACTTCGTAGGGTAGGCTGCATGCGAAAAATTCCCGTAAAGGTAAGGCGGAAGTCCTTTGTCTCAATTCCCTGGGGCAAGCTGGCTGGCCCTAAATTCCAGCAAGAGCCATTGCTGACATCGAGACTTTCTGACCTCAGAAATGCTCAATTCTGGCTTTTCAGACCTCTACCTCACTGGTGGAGGGGACTTCCCACCTTGCTGAGGGCAAGCTCCTTTATTGATGGTAGATGCAATCAAGGGATTATAGAGGCAGATTCCATCTCAGATACCCTCAAGCAGCCCTCTGCTTGACCATAGACTGGCCACCGTAACCTAGCCCAGGGGTTCTTGACCTCTTTTGTTCCATGGACCCCTCTGCCAGTCAGGTGAAAACCCTGACCCCTTCTCAGAATGTAGCGGCAAATAGTTTCATGACACTCAATGTGGACGTGTCTTTAAATTAAATTTTAAGATTATTCAAAATTACGTTTTACAACTTTACCGTAATTTCAATACATGATAACCTAACATGGTTCAACATGTATTCAGACGGTCATTTTCAGCAAACATTTAGAAATTTGCATTTTCACATGGCATCATAAAACCATCTCTGCCATCCTTACCAACTTTTTTGCAAGTAGTTATCCACCACATTCAGAACACACTACATCAAAATAAAAATCATACTAAGTCCACGTGTACTGTGTATTATTTAATAAATATATCACACCCGCACGAACATGTGCCCAGAAGAATGTTTTTAAATGCATAAAATAAAATTACAGAGGAAATCGGTTACATATATTGAAACTCAATTACTAAAAAAAAAACATGATATAAAAGTATACGTGTGATTCCTTCTTAACACATTAAAAAATAATCCAGTACATCAAAAATACAGGAAAGTTAGTTAAATTTTATTTTTTAAAGACATGTCACTGTGCAGACTTTTCTATTTACCTTGACTAAGAACATTAAACTGTGATATAATATTTGACAAGGTAACACACATACATGTGAGACATCTAATTGAGTTGAT